>NW_026291018.1:0-367500 GCF_023373465.1 Oncorhynchus keta | reverse complement strand
ACAGAAACAACATCATAATTTCTCATTTACGTTCCCCATGACCTAGCATGCATAGATTATCTAAGAGATAATTAAGACATACTAAATTATTAGGTGAACAATAATGTTAATTCATTAATATTAAATGAATAATGTGTGGATAAAGGATCTCGGGACATGGCATTGAGATTGATAGTATAGCCTAGATAAGATCTTCTCCACTGCGAGGAAGACACTGCTGTTGCCTCGCATTGGAAATATTCATCCTGGTACCATCATCTCACCACTGTAGTTACATACTCATGTATTATTTACCAAGCTAATCCCACTGCAGAAGCGTGGTAAATGTGAGGGCCAATGTGGCTTGGCCTGGCTGCTGTATCCATCTTTGTGTAAATCTGTGGCTGATTTGTGGCTGATTGATTGGTTGGTTGATTTCTGAATGACTGTGTGTTTTGATTTCAAGAGCAGATTCATACCACCTGGTTTTGGCCACCCTAACCCATACCACCTGGTTCTGGCCCCCTAACCCATACCACCTGGTTCTGGCCACCCTAACCCATACCACCTGGTTCCAGCCACCCTAACCCATACCACCTGGTTCTGGCCACCCTAACCCATACCACCTGGTTCTGGCCACCCTAACCCATACCACCTGGTTCTGGCCACCCTAACCCATACCACCTGATTCTGGCCACCCTAACCCATACCACCTGATTCTGGCCACCCTAACCCATACCACCTGGTTCTGGCCACCCTAACCTCTCCTTCTATTCCAACTTGGTCTTTGTGGAGAGAGATCTTCTAGTTGGTGTGCATGTGTGCGTGTGCGCGTGCGTGTGTGTGTGTGGGGTGTCCACAGTGTGGCAAGTAGAGTGGTTGGGTTTGGGTTTGATATGTGGACGAGATAGACACCAGTGAGGCAGAGTGAGTCTGGTACCAAAATAATAAAATAATGGTTACCAACTGATATAAATCCAGTGTGTGTGAGAGAGAGAGAAAATACACACACACACAACCCTCCAGTCCAGTGGAGAGCCCATTGCGTAAGAGCCCGTTTCATTACATTTCAGATTAGGTCAAGCTGCTGTTACCTGCTAAGGCTTCTTGGGAAATGAGGCTGGCTGCATTCTCCCTGCTTCTTGTGACCTTGGAGGTCATTTGGAGGAAGGACACATTCATCACTGTGACACATGTATGCTGTGGTAGAGAGGAGGGAGAGAGAAGGGGAGGAGAGAGAGGCTGATAGCCACAACACCCATGCTAGACTGTTATCCCCACCACAACACCCATGCTAGACTGTTATCCCCACCACAACACCCATGCTAGACTGTTATCCCCACCACAACACCCATGCTAGACTGTTATCCCCACCACAACACCCATGCTAGACTGTTATCCCCACCACAACACCCATGCTAGACTGTTATCCCCACCACAACACCCATGCTAGACTGTTATCCCCACCACAACACCCATGCTAGACTGTTATCCCCACCACAACACCCATGCTAGACTGTTATCCCCACCACAACACCCATGCTAGACTGTTATCCCCACCACAACACCCATGCTAGACTGTTATCCCCACCACAACACACTCCAGAAACCCTTTGAGAATACACAGTGTTATTCCCCCTGATTGCAGATTGAAAACACAGCCTCATTTCCCCCTCTATAACACTAAATGAAGAGTTTACTTTACGTTATGGCAATACTTTTGTTTGCCTCATAATAGCTTAGAATTTGCATAATAGAATATTCATGCCGTAACCTCTTCTTCTTGCTTTGTCTTTAGTATTTTTAATAGGCATACTAGGTTAAAGGATAACAACTGGCAATGGGAATCAAGTTGAGCTGTTTGTCTTCCTAGTCCAGTTCCTATTCACATTCATTAACTCATCCACATCTCCTTTTGGTCCATGGCTTTAACTGCACTCATGTCCTGCTCATCAATATGACACACACACGCACACAGGGAGCGTCTCAGGGGATAAGAGTATTGATCAGAGTGAAGTCAAGATCAGCCTCTATTGTGTCTGACTCCCCAGCCCAGAATGACAGACAGATGATGGGTGGCAACATTCGGCCAGTGGGCCAAAACCGTCCTGCAAGGGATTTTTTGCCCCCCAAAGTTTTTAGCAAAAAATCTAATCACCAGGAATTCAGCTAAAAATAAGTTAAATTTAGGAAGTCTGTTCACCAAGTATTACCACAAATAAAATAGACAATGTTATCAAGGTATGAAATGATAGTATTTGAAAACAACAATCTCTTTTTGGGGCTTAGTTGTGGTCAATTTGCAGTGTACAGAATATTATAATTATGTTCTGGCCCCCCATGCCAACAAGAATTGGCCTGCTGCTGAATCTAGTTGCCTAAAAATGCAATTTCAAAATGTAGGGGGTACATGCCCCCCATCCCTCCCATCCCCCCACAATCTTCAATCTCATCTCGAGTCCACAAAACAATCTGGTGCTGCGCTAGCAGACGTTAGCACTTAGCGCTGCTAGCACACCTCCTCCGAAACAACCGTGAGTGAACATGTCAGGTGCGTGGGGCTGCTGAGGCGCCAGCAGGTTTTGAAGGATAACAATGTGAAGAGGCTTTGATGGCTGCGCTGCTCTTCACTTCCAGACCCTCAGAAAGACATGCTCATCACAAGTGTAGATAAACAGAGTGTGTGCGTGTTTGTTAGTGGTGCGTGCGTGTTTGTTAGTGGTGTGCAGGTCAGCTGTTTCTTCACGCTACCCGCCCGCAATTGAAAATAACCCATCCACAACCGCCCAACTATATGTGATAAAGTACAAATCTGATGCCCCCCATGTCGCTTCTCTCTTGTCATTTTATATGTTGCCCCAGAAGAATAAATAAACACCTGCTCAACAGAATAATGATCGATAGAATGAATGCTTCAATCTAGATGACGTCATCTTTGTTCAGGGAGCAAAGACCTTTAGGGACTGGGGAGAAAATGCAATATCACCCAAAAAATGAAACGATTTTCTGTGTAAAGGGAGGCCTCCCTGACAAAGGCCATGCAGCCGAAACACTTCAGAGTTATTACACTTTGTTCCCATTGAACATGCCATACAAATAAAGGCCTTTTAATGAATTATATGAAGAGTGCCTTGGTCCTCCTTTCTTTTTGATGACATCAGTTAGACCGGTTGTAAGAAAAAGAAAGCTGTGAAAACGACCCAATGTTTTTCTGATAAGGTTTCAGTTTGGCTTCGATGCATATTTGACATGGTTGAAATAGCCTACTATCAGCTGTTATGATGAATACAGCACCTCTACAGATCTGGAGGGACACAGAAATGGAGCGATAGAGAAAGAGAGCAATCACAAGCCAATGTTTGCCGGTAGTTAATTGTTCATTTGTATCCCATAAAGGTAGCCAATTATGTTTGTGTATAATAAATCTGATCAACAGTGTGGTTGTGACTCTCTATCTTACAATTGAGCCACAATAGGCTATCTAATGCCCACGAGGCTAGCATCGGTAGCATGTTTCTACTTGAGTGAAATTGAGTAAAGTAACAGTACTTTTACTTGAGTAAAATGTCATTCAAGTAACAGTACATCTACTTGAGTAAAATGTCATTAAAAAGTAACAATACTCCTACTTGAGAAAAATGTCATTGAAGTAACACATACTGCTACTTGAGTAAAATGTAATTAAAGTAACAGTACTTCTACTTGAGTATGATATTCCAGTACCTTTTCCATCCCTGTTAGTGAGGGAAAAAGAGAGAGAGAGGAAAAGACGGAGGGAGTGAGTGACCAAGTGTGAATAGGTGAGTGAGTGAATGTCAGCTGGTCCCATGAACATGTAACAGACGAGGGATTGAATGGGTGAAAGAATTAGACGTGGCTACCACGTTGCAAGAGGGTGAAGCAAACCTGTGCCCATGCGTAGATATGAAGAGTGCCTTGGTCCTCCTTTATTTTGATGACATCAGTTAGACCGGTTGTAAGAAAAGAGACTGTGTGACTGTGTAAGAATGAAGTCTTGCTTCTCGCTCATCGCAATGTTGCTAGTGCAACATCATTTTGCTGACTCCACCTTAAATATATGGAAAATATCATTTGTAACAACGTTCAGGTAACCTTAGCAAAATGATCTAATTATCAAGGTCAATGTACCATACTACTATGGCTTACCCTGTAAAACAACACATTTCACTGCACTATTTACTTTTAAAAAACTTTTTTGTGAGTCTGTGTCCCAGTGTGCATCTGTGTGTATCCGGCTGTCCCTGTGTTAATGGCTGTTCCTGTGTTTATGGCTGTTCCTGTGTTTATGGCTGTCTCTGTGTTTATGGCTGTCTCTGTGTTTATGGCTGTCTCTGTGTTTATGGTTGTCTCTGTGTTTATGGCTGTCTCTGTGTTTATGGTTGTCTCTGTGTTTATGGTTGTCTCTGTGTTTATGGCTGTCTTTGTGTTTATGGTTGTCCCTGTGTTTATGAATGTCTCTGTGTTAATGGCTGATCCTGTGTTTATGGCTGTCTCTGTGTTTATGGCTGTCTCTGTGTTTATGGTTGTCTCTGTGTTTATGGTTGTCTCTGTGTTTATGGCTGTCTTTGTGTTTATGGTTGTCCCTGTGTTTATGGCTGTCTTTGTGTTTATGGCTGTCTTTGTGTTTATGGATGTCTCTGTGTTTATGGCTGTCCCTGTGTTTATGGTTGTCTCTGTGTTTATGGTTGTCTCTGTGTTTATGTCTGTTCCTGTGTTTATGGCTGTTTCTGTATTAATGGATGTCTCTGTGTTTATGGCTGTTTCTGTGTTTATGAATGTCTCTGTGTTTATGGATGTCTCTGTGTTTATGGTTGTCTCTGTGTTAATGGCTGTCCCTGTGTTTATGGCTGTCTCTGTGTTTATGGCTGTCTCTGTGTTTATGGATGTCTCTGTGTTTATGGCTGTCTCTGTGTTAATGGCTGTCCCTGTGTTTATGGCTGTCTCTGTGTTTATGGCTGTCTCTGTGTTTATGGTTGTCTCTGTGTTTATGGCTGTTTCTGTATTAATGGTTGTCTCTGTGTTTATGGTTGTCTCTGTGTTTATGGCTGTTTCTGTATTAATGGTTGTCTCTGTGTTTATGGATGTCTCTGTGTTTATGGCTGTCTCTGTGTTTATGGCTCTCCAGAAACAAGTCTCTCACTGTTGCCGCCTGCTACCGACCCCCCTCAGCTCCCAGCTGTGCCCTGGACACCATTTGTGAATTGATCGCCCCCCATCTAGCTTCAGAGTTTGTTCTGTTAGGTGACCTAAACTGGGATATGCTTAACACCCCGGCAGTCCTACAATCTAAGCTAGATGCCCTCAATCTCACTCAAATCATCAAGGAACCCACCAGGTACAACCCTAACTCTGTAAACAAGGGCACCCTCATAGACGTCATCCTGACCAACTGGCCCTCCAAATATACCTCCGCTGTCTTCAACCAGGATCTCAGCGATCACTGCCTCATCGCCTGTATCCGCCACGGAGCCGCAGTCAAACGACCACCCTCATCACTGTCAAACGCTCCCTAAAACACTTCTGTGAGCAGGCCTTTCTAATCGACCTGGCCCGGGTATCCTGGAAGGACATTGACCTCATCCCGTCAGTTGAGGATGCATGGTCATTCTTTAAAAGTAACTTCCTCACCATTTTAGATAAGCATGCTCCGTTCAAAAATGCAGAACCAAGAACAGATACAGCCCTTGGTTCACTCCAGACCTGACTGCCCTCGACCAGCACAAAAACATCCTGTGGCGGACTGCAATAGCATCGAATAGCCCCCGTGATATGCAACTGTTCAGGGAAGTCAGGAACCAATACACGCAGTCAGTCAGGAAAGCTAAGGCCAGCTTCTTCAGGCAGAAGTTTGCATCCTGTAGCTCCAACTCCAAAAAGTTCTGGGACACTGTGAAGTCCATGGAGAACAAAAGCACCTCCTCCCAGCTGCCCACTGCACTGAGGCTAGGAAACACGGTCTCCACCGATAAATCCATGATTATCGAAAACTTCAATAAGCACTTCTCAACGGCTGGCCATGCCTTCCGCCTGGCTACTCCAACCTCGGCCAACAGCTCCGCCCCCCCCGTAGTTCCTCACCCAAGCCTCTCCAGGTTCTCCTTTACCCAAATCCAGATAGCAGATGTTCTGAAAGAGCTGCAAAACTTGGACCCGTACAAATCAGCTGGGCTTGACAATCTGGACCCGCTATTTCTGAAACTATCTGCCGCCATTGTCGCAACCCCTATTACCAGCCTGTTCAACCTCTCTTTCATATCGTCTGAGATCCCCAAGGATTGGAAAGCTGCCGCAGTCATCCCCCTCTTCAAAGGGGGAGACACCCTGGACCCAAACTGTTATAGACCTATATCCATCCTGCCCTGCCTATCTAAGGTCTTCGAAAGCCAAGTCAACAAACAGGTCACTGACCATCTCGAATCCCACCGTACCTTCTCCGCTGTGCAATCTGGTTTCCGAGCCGGTCACGGGTGCACCTCAGCCACACTCAAGGTACTAAACGATATCATAACCGCCATCGATAAAAGACAGTACTGTGCAGCCGTCTTCATCGACCTCGCCAAGGCTTTCGACTCTGTCAATCACCATATTCTTATTGGCAGACTCAACAGCCTCGGTTTTTCGGATGACTGCCTTGCCTGGTTCACCAATTACTTTGCAGACAGAGTTCAGTGTGTCAAATCGGAGGGCATGCTGTCTGGTCCTCTGGCAGTCTCTATGGGGGTGCCACAGGGTTCAATTCTCAGGCCGACTCTTTTCTCTGTATATATCAATGATGTTGCTCTTGCTGCGGGCGATTCTCTGATCCACCTCTACGCAGACGACACCATTCTATATACTTTCGGCCCGTCATTGGACACTGTGCTATCAAACCTCCAAACGAGCTTCAATGCCATACAACACTCCTTCCGTGGCCTCCAACTGCTCTTAAACGCGAGTAAAACCAAATGCATGCTTTTCAACCGATCGCTGCCTGCACCCGCATGCCTGACTAGCATCACCACCCTGGATGGTTCCGACCTTGAATATGTGGACATCTATAAGTACCTAGGTGTCTGGCTAGACTGCAAACTCTCCTTCCAGACTCACATCAAACATCTCCAATCGAAAATCAAATCAAGAGTCGGCTTTCTATTCCGCAACAAAGCCTCCTTCACTCACGCTGCCAAGCTTACCCTAGTAAAACTGACTATCCTACCGATCCTCGACTTCGGCGATGTCATCTACAAAATGGCTTCCAACACTCTACTCAGCAAACTGGATGCAGTCTATCACAGTGCCATCCGTCTGTGTTTGTCTGTATCTGTATATTAAACCGATTATACCCTTAACTGAATCTATAAAGCAGTTCTCCTATCCGAGACTCTTCTTTCCTCCACCCCTCGTCTCCCCAGTGACAATTCCTCCTTTAATTTACCTCCTGTGTTTGCCACGGGGCCAAGTTGTTACACGTTAACAGCCTGACCTTTTATCTCTGGCAGACAGATGTCGTGGGGTCGGCAAGGGTCATAATTGAATCTCTAACCGGCGTACGTTGACTCCCTGTGACCGCGATCAATACTAACGTCCACTCTGGTGACATCAAGTTCAACAACCCCTGTCTGGCCCCCTGAGTCTGCCTAAGATGACACTTAACCCTTTATAGGATCCGACAGACAGACAGACAGACAGACAGACAGACAGACAGACAGACAGACAGACAGACAGACAGACAGAGAGAGAGAGAGAGAGAGAGAGAGAGAGAGAGAGCCTGGTAGCTACCAGGGGACATTGAATTATGAACGTCTGTAGAGGCCATGACACCCCCAGGAGTATTTTCCATAAGCCATGCGTAGTGTCTCTCTCTCCCCCTCCCTCTCTTCCTCCACGCCTCATCATGTACTTCATCATGATGTAGGCTGAGTCATTGTGCTTTGCTCTGCCATAATCCATGTGGGTGACGTGAGTCCAGATGGTTATTTCATTGTGTGTACTCATGGGGGGCTGTCATCCCATTTATTATCAGAGTCATAGTTTTATGGTCATGTATATGATGTCTTCTGATAGACACATATTCATCTAAGCCTCTAAGCAACAGTATCAGATGGGGTTTGCTTAGCCTGGGTGTGAATGGTAGATCAGAGCTAACGAGAGAGAGAGGGTCCTTAGTGAGATCCAGATTTGGCTCGTTGCACAGTGAAATATTTGTCCGGCACTCTGATCGTATTTGTTTTCTCTTGAGAGAGCGAGAGAAGGATGACAGAGATAAACTGGAAGTGGGGGATAGAGAAGTTTATCGTTATCATTCCAGCATGACTAAAATATTGACCTGTGGAGGTAATTGTGTTTTCCTACCCTACCAGATAGTAGATAGCATACAAGCCCATTGTAGCCTCCAATCTTCCATGCTGAGTCTCATTTTGTAGATTTGAATTGGCCCAGTTGGAATCATCACCGTAAGCTGCTAGAGAACCCTGTGGAATCCACTTAAACATCTATTTCATTCTTTGTTTGCAACAACAACAAGAAATACTATAGAAAAAGAAGGCATGGTGTGGAGTACTGCTGGTGTGTATGTGTGTGTTTATGCAAATAGGAATGGAATGCTGGGCTGGCACAGAGAGCATTAACATGTTTGTAAGTGCTGGTGTATGATCAACATAAGATGTGTTGAAATTGTGCCCTCTGTGGGTGAAAAGTACATAACCAGCGAAGCATAAACATTGCACTTGCTCACATAACACATTAGGAACTAAACATTCTAAATCTTCAAAAGCTACAGAACTGTGAGCTCAAACACTGTATAGCTATTGCATTGCATTGCTTTCTTAGTAAGAAAGTCAGAAAGGGAGAGGAAGGAAGGCAGGCAAGGAAACAAGGAGGTAGAGAGAGATTGGCCACTGTAGTTGTCATGGGAACGGCGAGGCGGAGCATGTGGCGCCTCTGAGTGGGACCAGTTTGTTATTGGAGGTCACGTGGCCAGTCGCAAGGGACAGATGCACGTCCTGTACCTCGGATTGAAGCGTCGCGAGCTGCTGCTATCGCTAGTTTGAACAAAATGGCTGCAGAGGCACCACTAACGAAAGCCCGCTGAACGGTAGGAATTATCATCGACGATGTTTTAATGGATATCTTGGAAATACCCCCTCTCCAAATATTGGATTTTGCAAGAATTTGCTCTCTTGGATTCCTCTATTTGCGAACATTTTACAGTCGCGTGCTGTAAAACATTTTTTTTTTGCACTTTAAAAATGTCAGCTCATCAAAGACAAGGTAGGTTACTGAAAATGCATATGGTGTTTTTTATATTTAGCTGAAAAAGTACACAAGTTGCACCGATATACTTTATCTTGCTTGACATTAGCTAGCTTGTTTGCTTAAATATCGCACTCGCTGCCATTTCTTCCTTTCTCTGACACTTGCTCTATTTCACGTTGTTTCCTGAGATAATCAACATTTGTTTTGGTTGTTTGCAATTAAATTCGAGACTAGAGAACACGTTTTGAACCTAAAACTTTGCCAAATGGTTAGGACTACAGAGAGCTAACGGTAGCTGTATTGCTTTGCTACTGTAGCTTCTTGCTGCGACCGAAATATTGGTCTGTGCTAAGGGTATCAAGGACAGAACATCGATTATTGTCATGCAAATTACACCTCAAATTGAATTCAAATTCACCAAAGCCCACCGTGGGAAATGAGGTAAGACGTATTGTATTTTCTAATCTTTTAACATGATTTATTTAGAGAAATATTTAAAGAGGGGCGGGGATTCGCATCCAAGCAAAGCGCCCCTGATATGCGGCTGCAGCTTCCGATTGATAAACAGCATCAATTTATCAAAACAGTGCCTAATGCCTTCATGTTTGAGTATTGCAACATTGTTGGCAATTTTCTAAATTTGACTACCAAGGTCTTGTTTTATTACAATGAAGTGATTTTAATAAAAACATCTTTAAAATGTATTCATAAAAGGAAACAAAACTGATCTGAAATGCAAACATAATGCAGACTGGGAGGAAAATTATCAGTATAGCTAGAAAGAAGCAACTTTGACCGTGACATTTGCATTAACCAATGACATTTAATAATGGGCTTCAACAACATCCCACATGCGCATGTTTCAACAACATCCCACATGCGCATGCCGACTGGCATATGTGTTTGAAATGCTAAGCACATAGATCTATTCTAGAGTAGGCAGGTAGGCATTCGGTACTGCTGTGGTGATAAAATAGACAATGTAGTCAAATACAGATACAAAATGAGCTGGTTGGGGTCACAAGCAGGACTACTATCCAATGGGTTAGGGTTATGAGGGTGGTTAAATTAGCCAAGGAATTGCGGGCTCTATCTGAGGTTATACACATTTGAGATAAGAGTGGTTTGGAAGTCCATCTTGGATCCTTTCCAATTCTCATGGCACTTCTGGTTAATTGCTTTGGCCCTGGTCTTGTCTAGAAGAGATACAGTATTTGTCCAAATTGACTTTTCGTTGCAGGTTAGCAGAATTGGGTTAGGGCAACAACTTTTGGCATCAAATTTGACAAACTGCATCCCATCTAGACGTAACCTTTGGCCCTTGTGTGGTCGGAATACAGCCAATCAAATCTCTCTAGTCTAACCAAACAGACATGGCTGAAGCTGGGTCCACACCTACAAGCTTGGTTCTCTGCTTAAGCCTGCCATGTTTCTGTGGGTTGCTGATTTTTAAAAGGTAGCGACGAGCAAGCGATTTCCTCCTCTTGCTTTCTCTGACATGAATACACATTTATTGTTGATGGCAACTGCCTCCTGCTCTGGGCATGCAGTCATAATGGCTGGGCTGCCCTGGCATGAGTCTCCCAGAGAGGAAGGGGCTTGCCAGGCTGAAAGATGGGCCATGTTGCCAGAGTTGGAATGCGCTCCAGAGGAAGGTTGCTTTATTGTTCACAAGGCTTTGTTTATTTGAATAGAGGCATGAAAGCACATGGTTATTTGTGAAAATGGATAGACCCATCAGGTGTTGCAGCAGTTTAGCTTATGCTAGTCAACACCCGTCCCTAGATGTGTTTATAGGAAGATGTCCCGTACCATTATTTTAGCGAGAGGGACTCCATGGCACAATGAGCTGTTCTTCTACAGTTGGAATCCTTTGAATTGTCAATATGTCATAATCTCTTTTTAATTGAAACACATTTTCTCTTCCTGTATCCCCTTATCCCTGTGACATCTGTCATTACACTGTCTTCACAGTCAGTTGACATCGACCACCCCACACACACTCTTAATGCTCTGATTACTATACAGATCAGGTCTTAGGCCTGCACTCAGTTCCTCTCCTCAGCTCAGCATACACACAGTGGCCTGATGGTTAGGTTTCTGTGGCAGCTCTGGTATTTTGGCTTACAGGGTAGTTGTTTGCCTTTGAAATTACTAACCTTGCTCTTTGTGAAATGCTCTGATGTCAAACTGTTTCTTAGAGATAGGTTTACATGTTTTGACTTTGCATGCCACACTATTGGCTAACCAGGACAGGATCTCTGAGGTAATGGTTTTCATTGGCTCTATTTCTTACAAGTTAGCATTGTTGATAGTCCCAAATGATTCCCTGATCTGCCCCTCAGATTTGCCAGGCAAGGCCTAGAAGAAGAACACACACATATCAACAACTCAAGAACTGTCAGAAGAATCCATGTTCTTATTAATCAGGTCTGAATAAGTACAAAGCGATCGAAGCACAGATCAGCATAACTAAAGCATATCACTCTCCTAGTCCCAACTCAGCAGTTTGGTCCTCAGGCGTTCTCTAAGCAGCCAGAAAGGCAAATTCATTCTTGATAATTGAGTGCCATACAAGGGGATGTACTAGGCTGAATATGAAGTATAGTGTACGCCTAAGTGAGGAAAAGCCTTGATCCACAGCCTCTTCACATGAATCACTTAATCTGATTCTGAATACCGCCAACACCCAGCAGGTTCTGTCGCTAACTAGTCATTAGCTCAACTCTATTAAACATATTTTTGTTGATGATCTAAAGAGTGGACCTTTTCATTCTTTGTTGTGGGTTTCATATGTTAGTGTAACTAAGCAGTCAACAGCCAGTCTGTTTGATTTGACAGATAGCCTTGCAATAGATTGTCGTTTGCGTTCAGCTCACACACTGAATTGCAAATTCGTAAAGTTGTGCAGACTTGCAAGGGAAATATCAGTTTGGGGAGGAACCACACTTGAAGATTTTCTCCCCACTACCCACTATTAGAATCTCTCTGTTCTAGATTAAACATCGATCTCAGTGGGAGATCCTGGTGATTTTATAACTGCAAATTCAAAGAGATGTGCAAGCTGGCAATGGAAATATCACAGTCTGAAAACCCCACTGAGATATTCTCCAAGAGAAGGAGAATACTAGTGAATTCATGAATGGATATGGACGTCCATCCTCCCAAGGTTTAATGAGCCATGAAGCTGGCGCTGGGGCTTTTCTCTCTGCTAACGCATGTTCACTCCCAGAGGGGCTGAGCTCTGGGGCAGAACACTTGTCATTCTCCAAGTAGACCTAAATGAGGCAAAGGGGAGATTATTGAAAGGCCCTTGAAGTGAACAGTAGGGTTTGTCCCCCTGAGGTCTGACTGAAGGCTTGGCTTTCTGGTTTTATAGACTTCTGAAGAGAGGCCCACTTGAGGTGACCAATTTGAGTCATCCACTGATTCCACTCCAACGGCCTCTTAAGCCCAGTGTCAGTACTTCAATAGACTTTATAGCCTTTAGCCTTGTATGTAAAAATATTTAGTATAATATATATATTTTTTTAATTACACTAAGAAATGCAGACAAGGCTACTTGGCCAAAGTGGGCCATTGAACATGTTAATGGCAGTTAACTCATCAGTTGGACCTTCAGCAAGTTGTTTTATTGAATTTACACAAAGTTCTGGAGTTGTTCTTCACCTGCTTCAGTAAAAATAGTTCCTGACTGCCCAGCCCTGCACAAAGACAGCATTTATTACGTTGATCGGTCTTAATTTAGTCTTCTTTCTACGCAAGTTTCCCTTCATATACAGCCCTTTCACTCTTCAGACCTGCTGGATAATGGCTTTTTATGAAGATGAATGTGGAAACAGAGCAAGTGCCACGTGATTGGAGTCTAAGTTATTTTGTTGGGGACGTTCTGTGATCTATTGGAGCAATAAGTTGTTTGACCGGGCTTGTGAAACGGCTGCTCCGGTTACTGACCCCGGTTACTGACCCCAGTTACTGACCCCGGTTACTGACCCCGGTTACTGACCCCGGTTACTGACCCCGGTTACTGACCCCGGTTACTGACCCCGGTTACTGACCCCGGTTACTGACCCGTTTACTGACCCCGGTTACTGACCCCCGGTTACTGACCCCGTTACTGACCCGGTTACTGACCCCGGTTACTGACCCCGGTTACTGACCCCGGTTACTGACCCCGGTTACTGACCCCGGTTACTGACCCCGGTTACTGACCCCGGTTACTGACCCCGGTTACTGACGGAGAGGATGAAAGTCATCGGGAACTTCAACTGCTGGAGCCGATCCATAGCTTTTATTTCTGGGGGCCTGCTAAGAGTGCCAGGAAGAGTGTATCATCTGAAACATCTCCTGGCCAGAGCATTCGCATGACTTCATAGACAATAGCTTCTAGTTCTTTGAAGACGGAGATCCTCTTCTCTATGTTAGAGGAATATCATCATCTATTGCCCGGTTGTTGTTTTTTCTCTTTCCCTATACAGTACCACTCAAACGTTTGGACACACCTACTCTATGCTGTTATCAAGGCAAAGAGAGACTACTTTGAAGAATCTCAAATATAAAATATATTTGAATTAGTTTAACACTTTTTTTGGTTATATATGTGTTATTTCATAGTTATGTCTTCACTATTATTCTACAATGTAGAAAATAGTAAAAATAAAGAAAAACCCTGATGAGTAGGTGTGTCCAGACTTTTGTGTGTGTGTGTGGATAATTCTCTCTCACACACATTCGTGTTTGTTTCATGAGCTAAAATGAAAGATCCTGGAAATGTTCCATATGCACAAAAAGCGTATTTCTCCAATTTTGTGGACAAAAATGTTTACATCCTTATTAGTGAGCATTTCTCCTTTTGCCATGATAATCCATCCACTTGACGTGTGCGGCATATCAAGAAACTGATTAAACAGCATGATCGTTACATAGGTGCACCTTGTGCTGGCTACAATAAGGCCCCTCTAAAAAGTGCAATTTTGACACACAACAATGGCACATATGTCTCAAGTTTAGGGAGCGTGCAATTGGCATGCTAACTGCAGGAATGTCCACGAGTTGTTGCCTCCAAAGTCGTTTTAGAGAATTTGTCAGTAGGTCCAACCGGCCTCACAACCGCAGACCATGTGTAACCGCCCAGGACCTCCACACCTGGCTTCTTCACCTGTGGGATCGTCTGAGAACAGCCACATTTAGTAATTTTAAGTCCCACCCTTCAGCTACCATCAACCCCTGCCATCTATCTCTGAACACCATCCAGTTTTGATTTCTATTTGCCATATATTTTTCAGATGTGATGTTTCACAAATGTTCTGAACCTTTCTTTTCTCTTAGTTTCTACAGATTGTAAATTAAAGAAACATTTTTGTTCAGATTATTATTATGTTATTGGTGAATTGACTATGACTTTTCAAATCATCCAGCAGTCCTATTTGCAGAGTGGGCTCCAGGTAAATTCTTCAGCCATTCCTGAACCTGCGACCAAAAACAAGCTACATATTTGACAGTACCAAAACAAGTGCTCTAATGATTCTCTCTCTTCGCAGCAGTCTGCAGTGCTGGGATGGTTGTATCAACCTTTAATGTAACATTTAATTGGTCATTGACATTTAACATTTAATTGGCAAGAATTTTATATAATTTAAATTGAAAAACAAAGTTTTGCGTATCATTTCATAAACCATGTGCCATGGAATCGGTACATCGAGAATCTCCTCTCAACTATCTTGCAATCTATATGGCACAGCGGTCACTTTGTTGTTGTCCTGAAATGAAACTGCTATGCTTTTTATCACCATTTAAAAACAAAACAAATTTAGGTATGTAATGCAGGGCCGACAGACAAGTGCCTTCTCCCCTTCCAAGTGCTTTTTCCATTTTTTTTTTGTGGTAATGCTGCAATTAGTTGGTTTTAATTTTAGATTGAGAAGACATTTGTGTTAGCTGCATGTGTGACAAGTCAACCAGTCCTATAATTTGTAATTATATAATTTATTTTCAAATTATTTGAGTTTAACCATTGTATTTGTTGGAATATTTGTTCTGTCTTTTCTGGTGGATTAAACTGAAATTGCAACCAGTTTTCTATTCCTTGTTTTAAAAATAGCCATATTTTGGAGATTTAATTTTCAAATAAAAGGAAGAGAGCGGTTGTAATTGGGGAAAAAGCCATTCTTGAACATGGGGTGAGCCATTCTTACTAAGCTGCTAGAGAACCAGTTTGAATTTAAGTGTCCTTGTTGTATGATTGAAGCCTTTAGTGAGGTGATTTATTATTGAATCTTTTATGCTCTCCAAATTAATATTCATTATAATTTTGTCTGGCTTGCCATTCCAAATAAAATATAATGAACCCATTTGTTTAAGAGATTCTCCAAAATGGAAATATTCCAGGCTTTTATGTATAAATTCCAGTCATACTTTATCAAAAGCCTTTTTCAAATTCCGCTGTGAATACCAGCCTGGTTTCCCAGATTTCTTTAATTTAACTGCCCTTTTTTGGCAGATGGATGGAGAATTTTAAGCAGTGTTTTGGGATAGCCGAAGGGCTCCAATGTGGCACATCAGATCTCGTTTTCCAGAGCGTTTTGGGAAGTGCGGTCTGTCTTCCTAATGTACGATCGTGCCAAGCAGAGGGGCTGCAGTCTGATTGCGGCTGCTGCGGTTGCTAGCGAGCAAGCAACCCTTCTCCCAGGGGCTCAGCAGCCTCGCTCTTATTTGTCTTGCACTGCTGGCATTCTTGGCTCTGTGCCCAGTGACTATCGTCTCTCGCAAGCCCCCTTCCCCCCACCGAGTGCACACCCACCACCCTCCCCCTTCCTTGTATGTGTTCTCACACCCACCACCTCCCCCTTCCTTGTATGTGTTCTCACACCCACCCCCTTCCTTGTATGTGTTCTCACACCCACCACCTCCCCTTCCTTGTATGTGTTCTCACACCCACCACCCCCCCTTCCTTGTATGTGTTCTCACACCTTGTATGTGTTCTCACACCCCCCACCTCCCCTTCCTTGTATGTGTTCTCACACCCACCACCTCCCCTTCCTTGTATGTGTTCTCACACCCACCACCTCCCCTTCCTTGTATGTGTTCTCACACCCTCCCCCTTCCTTGTATGTGTTCTCACACCCTCCCCCTTCCTTGTATGTGTTCTCACACCCACCACCCCCCCTTCCTTGTATGTGTTCTCACACCCTCCCCCTTCCTTGTATGTGTTCTCACACCCTCCCCCTTCCTTGTATGTGTTCTCACACCCTCCCCCTTCCTTGTATGTGTTCTCACACCCTCCCCCTTCCTTGTATGTGTTCTCACACCCTCCCCCTTCCTTGTATGTGTTCTCACACCCACCACCTCTCCACCCACCACCCCCCTTCCTTGTATGTGTTCTCACACCCACCACCCCCCTCCTCCTCCTCCCAGCACCGTCCCTCCTCCTCCCTGTTAGTTACTATATGTTTTTATAGTTATTTTCCTCTTGCAGTGGTTTCCCCCACACACCAAGCAGCACCCCACCTCCTCCTCGCCGTTAGTTACTATATGTTTTTATAGTTATTTTCCTCTTCAGTATGTGTTTCCCCCACACACCAAGCAGCACCGTTCCTCCTCCTCCCTGTTAGTTACTATATGTTTTTATAGTTATTTTCCTCTTGCAGTGGCTTCCCCTTGTACACACACCCAAGCAGCACCTTCCTCCTCCTCCCTGTTTTACTATATGTTTTTAGTTATTTTCCTCTTGCATGTGTTCTTCCCCACACACCAAGCAGCACCGTTCCTCCTCCTCGCCGTTAGTTACTATATGTTTTTATAGTTATTTTCCTCTTGTATGTGTTCTTCCCCAACACACCAAGCAGCACCGTTCCTCCTCCTTCCTTGTATGTTACTATGTTTTTATAGTTATTTTCCTCTTGCAGTGGCTTCCCCAACACACCAAGCAGCACCGTTCCCTCCTCCCTGTTAGTTACTATATGTTTTTATAGTTATTTTCCTCTTGTAGTGGCTTCCCCACACACCAAGCAGCACCGTTCCTCCTCCTCGCCGTTAGTTACTATATGTTTTTATAGTTATTTTCCTCTTGCAGTGGCTTCCCCACACACCAAGCAGCACCGTTCCTCCTCCTCGCCGTTAGTTACTATATGTTTTTATAGTTATTTTCCTCTTGCAGTGGCTTCCCCACACACCAAGCAGCACCGTTCCTCCTCCTCCTGTTAGTTACTATATGTTTTTATAGTTATTTTCCTCTTGCAGTGGCTTCCCCCACACACCACGCGCTGCTCCGTCACGCAAGCAGCACCGTTCCTCCTCCTCCCTGTTAGTTACTATATGTTTTTATAGTTATTTTCCTCTTGCAGTGGTTCCCCCACACACCAAGCAGCACCGTTCCTCCTCCTCCCTGTTAGTTACTATATGTTTTTATAGTTATTGTCCTCTTGCAGTGGCTTCCCCCACACACCAAGCAGCACCGTTCCTCCTCCTCCTTGTTAGTTACTATATGTTTTTATAGTTATTTTCCTCTTGCAGTGGCTTCCCCAACACACCAAGCAGCACCGTTCCTCCTCCTCCCTGTTAGTTACTATATGTTTTTATAGTTATTTTCCTCTTGCAGTGGCTTCCCCCACACACCAAGCAGCACCGTTCCTCCTCCTCGCCGTTAGTTACTATATGTTTTTATAGTTATTTTCCTCTTGCAGTGGCTTCCCCCCAACACACCAAGCAGCACCGTTCCTCCTCCTCGCTGTTAGTTACTATATGTTTTTATAGTTATTTTCCTCTTGCAGTGGCTTCCCCAACACACCAAGCAGCACCGTTCCTCCTCCTCCTCGCCGTTAGTTACTATATGTTTTTATAGTTATTTTCCTCTTGCAGTGGCTTCCCCAACACACCAAGCAGCACCGTTCCTCCTCCTCCCTGTTAGTTACTATATGTTTTTATAGTTATTTTCCTCTTGCAGTGGCTTCCCCCACACACCAAGCAGCACCGTTCCTCCTCCTCCCTGTTAGTTACTATATGTTTTTATAGTTATTTTCCTCTTGCAGTGGCTTCCCCAACACACCAAGCAGCACCGTTCCTCCTCCTCCTGTTAGTTACTATATGTTTTTATAGTTATTTTCCTCTTGCAGTGGCTTCCCCAACACACCAAGCAGCACCGTTCCTCCTCCTCCCGTTAGTTACTATATGTTTTTATAGTTATTTTCCTCTTGCAGTGGCTTCCCCCACACACCAAGCAGCACCGTTCCTCCTCCTCCCGTTAGTTACTATATGTTTTTATAGTTATTTTCCTCTTGCAGTGGCTTCCCCAACACACCAAGCAGCACCGTTCCTCCTCCTCCTCGCCGTTAGTTACTATATGTTTTTATAGTTATTTTCCTCTTGCAGTGGCTTCCCCAACACACCAAGCAGCACCGTTCCTCCTCCTCGCCGTTAGTTACTATATGTTTTTATAGTTATTTTCCTCTTGCAGTGGCTTCCCCCACACACCAAGCAGCACTGTTCCTCCTCCTCCCTGTTAGTTACTAATGTTTTTATAGTTATTTTCCTCTTGCAGTGGCTTCCCCACACACCAAGCAGCACCGTTCCTCCTCCTCCTGTTAGTTACTATATGTTTTTATAGTTATTTTCCTCTTGCAGTGGCTTCCCCAACACACCAAGCAGCACCGTTCCTCCTCCTCCCTGTTAGTTACTATATGTTTTTATAGTTATTTTCCTCTTGCAGTGGCTTCCCCACACACCAAGCAGCACCGTTCCTCCTCCTCCTCGTTAGTTACTATATGTTTTTATAGTTATTTTCCTCTTGCAGTGGCTTCCCCAACACACCAAGCAGCACCGTTCCTCCTCCTCCCTGTTAGTTACTATATGTTTTTATAGTTATTTTCCTCTTGCAGTGGCTTCCCCCACACACCAAGCAGCACCGTTCCTCCTCCTCCCTGTTAGTTACTATATGTTTTTATAGTTATTTTCCTCTTGCAGTGGCTTCCCCACACACCAAGCAGCACCGTTCCTCCTCCTCCCGTTAGTTACTATATGTTTTTATAGTTATTTTCCTCTTGCAGTGGCTTCCCCCACACACCAAGCAGCACCGTTCCTCCTCCTCCCTGTTAGTTACTATATGTTTTTATAGTTATTTTCCTCTTGCAGTGGCTTCCCCCACACACCAAGCAGCACCGTTCCTCCTCCTCGCCGTTAGTTACTATATGTTTTTATAGTTATTTTCCTCTTGCAGTGGCTTCCCCCACACACCAAGCAGCACCGTTCCTCCTCCTCGCCGTTAGTTACTATATGTTTTTATAGTTATTTTCCTCTTGCAGTGGCTTCCCCCACACACCAAGCAGCACCGTTCCTCCTCCTCGCCGTTAGTTACTATATGTTTTTATAGTTATTTTCCTCTTGCAGTGGCTTCCCCCACACACCAAGCAGCACCGTTCCTCCTCCTCCCTGTTAGTTACTATATGTTTTTATAGTTATTTTCCTCTTGCAGTGGCTTCCCCCACACACCAAGCAGCACCGTTCCTCCTCCTCGCCGTTAGTTACTATATGTTTTTATAGTTATTTTCCTCTTGCAGTGGCTTCCCCACACACCAAGCAGCACCGTTCCTCCTCCTCCCTGTTAGTTACTATATGTTTTTATAGTTATTTTCCTCTTGCAGTGGCTTCCCCAACACACCAAGCAGCACCGTTCCTCCTCCTCCCCGTTAGTTACTATATGTTTTTATAGTTATTTTCCTCTTGCAGTGGCTTCCCCCACACACCAAGCAGCACCGTTCCTCCTCCTCGCCGTTAGTTACTATATGTTTTTATAGTTATTTTCCTCTTGCAGTGGCTTCCCCAACACACCAAGCAGCACCGTTCCTCCTCCTCCTCCCTGTTAGTTACTATATGTTTTTATAGTTATTTTCCTCTTGCAGTGGCTTCCCCCACACACCAAGCAGCACCGTTCCTCCTCCTCCCTGTTAGTTACTATATGTTTTTATAGTTATTTTCCTCTTGCAGTGGCTTCCCCAACACACCAAGCAGCACCGTTCCTCCTCCTCCCTGTTAGTTACTATATGTTTTTATAGTTATTTTCCTCTTGCAGTGGCTTCCCCACACACCAAGCAGCACCGTTCCTCCTCCTCCTCCCTGTTAGTTACTATATGTTTTTATAGTTATTTTCCTCTTGCAGTGGCTTCCCCCACACACCAAGCAGCACCGTTCCTCCTCCTCCCTGTTAGTTACTATATGTTTTTATAGTTATTTTCCTCTTGCAGTGGCTTCCCCAACACACCAAGCAGCACCGTTCCTCCTCCTCCCTGTTAGTTACTATATGTTTTTATAGTTATTTTCCTCTTGCAGTGGCTTCCCCCACACACCAAGCAGCACCGTTCCTCCTCCTCCCTGTTAGTTACTATATGTTTTTATAGTTATTTTCCTCTTGCAGTGGCTTCCCCCACACACCAAGCAGCACCGTTCCTCCTCCTCCCTGTTAGTTACTATATGTTTTTATAGTTATTTTCCTCTTGCAGTGGCTTCCCCAACACACCAAGCAGCACCGTTCCTCCTCCTCCCTGTTAGTTACTATATGTTTTTATAGTTATTTTCCTCTTGCAGTGGCTTCCCCACACACCAAGCAGCACCGTTCCTCCTCCTCCTCCCTGTTAGTTACTATATGTTTTTATAGTTATTTTCCTCTTGCAGTGGCTTCCCCACACACCAAGCAGCACCGTTCCTCCTCCTCCCGTTAGTTACTATATGTTTTTATAGTTATTTTCCTCTTGCAGTGGCTTCCCCAACACACCAAGCAGCACCGTTCCTCCTCCTCCCTGTTAGTTACTATATGTTTTTATAGTTATTTTCCTCTTGCAGTGGCTTCCCCAACACACCAAGCAGCACCGTTCCTCCTCCTCCTCCCTGTTAGTTACTATATGTTTTTATAGTTATTTTCCTCTTGCAGTGGCTTCCCCAACACACCAAGCAGCACCGTTCCTCCTCCTCCCTGTTAGTTACTATATGTTTTTATAGTTATTTTCCTCTTGCAGTGGCTTCCCCCACACACCAAGCAGCACCGTTCCTCCTCCTCCCTGTTAGTTACTATATGTTTTTATAGTTATTTTCCTCTTGCAGTGGCTTCCCCAACACACCAAGCAGCACCGTTCCTCCTCGCCGTTAGTTACTATATGTTTGCATGCTGTTCTGTTGGGTCAAATGCAGTCAACCGATTGTTCCAAACAAGAACTATGCTGCTTTCAACTTCCCTTCTCAAATAAGTAATTCTCTTTCTAGGATTCCGGCAGTTCATCCAAGTGATTTAAAAAAAATAAAATAAAAAATAAAAAATGTACCTTTTATTTTACTAGGCAAGTCAGTTAAGAACAAATTCTTATTTTCAATGATGGTCTAGGAACAGTGGGTTAACTGCCTGTTCAGGGGCAGAACGACAGATTTGTACCTTGTCAGCTCGGGGATTCGAACTTGCAACCTTTCGGTTACTAGTTCAACGCTCTAACCACTAGGCTACCCTGCCGCCCAATTTGATCTTTGTTCCAGTCAAATTGCAATCGTAATATTTGGTTTAAAAAAATGAAAGTCCTTGTTTCACAGTCCTTTTACCAGAGTTGTCTTGCACAAGGACCAACTGATCCTGAACAGAAATGATTCTGGACAGTTTCCAGTATGTGTAGCCTAGGTCTATGTTTTCCAGCTCAGCCTGTGCCTAGACAGACAGCAGTTTAGATCAGCTGGGCCATCACTCCATTCCTCTGATACTATGTGACACTAGCACGGTGCATCAATGTTGAATGGAGACCGTGGCTATATTTATCCAGCAGCTGTAGCTAGGCTTAATAGCTGGGCTCTGGGCCCCACAAAAATAAATATTTCTGGATCTAATAGGTTAGCCGTGGTATGGAAGCACATCGGAGTTCTGAGGCAAATTTCCATCCACATAATCTCAGGTCTTCAACCCTAAAAACAGCCAGACAGTAGGAGTTGCCTATTAATAGCTCTGTTCTTTCCTGCTGCTGCTCTTTGGAACCAAATAGGCCAACATGGAGAACGCTGCAGCGGCTTATGGCTAGTCAACAGTTTTCCACTTAACACATGGAGCTACATGGAGCACTCAGCTCTGTTCCAAGCTAGTCTGTGGCCCATGCTGTGAGGTAACTCCCGGTGAAGTGTTAAGAGGACCAAAGCCAAGATTAACCCCCGAGATTGGCTGATTAGCCCGTCGGCTGGCCAATCAGTGCATGGCTACGTGGATATGTGAGAGACGGCGTTTTTTGTGTGCGATTTCTTTGAGACATTCGCCAGCTTACACGTTACTATGATCAGGTCAGTTGTTTTAGCTTAGTTGCTAATTGTCTGCGTGAGCAACTGCGCCTCCTTATGTTGTATTGAAGTCTGTGAGACTTGCCTTATTGTGCTTCAGCCTGCTTCTTTGCCTTCTGTTTATATTGTATCCTAATGGAAGAAGGGGAGCAGACTGTTGGTTATGGTAGTTGTTTTTATAGGCTAGGCATTTTTCTCAAACCTTCTCCCTCAGACATGTTGAATTCCAACAAAAACACACCTGATTTGGGCTCCCGAGTGGGCCGGTGGTCTAAGGCACTGCATCTCAGTGCTCGACGCATCACTACAGACACTGGTTCGATTCCAGGCTGTATCACAACCGTCCGTGATTGGGAGTCCCATAGGGCGGCGCACAATTGTCCCAGCGTCATCCGGGTTTGGCCGGGGTTGGCCGTCATTGTAAATAAGAATTTGTTCTTAACTGACTTGCCTAGTTTAAATGTAAAAAAATAACTAATCAAATTTGGTCTTTCTAGAGACTGTGTCAACCCTGATGCCCCGAAGACCGGTGACTAATATGCAGTGCACTGTGCAACGGTCTAAAAACCTAACTGACTCTGGATCAGTGCTTAAGGGCCAACATCCACCACCTCTCCACCTGGCTGCACACTCATCAGGCCTCGGGAGCTCTTGTTGCCAGGCGATGGCACGGCATTGCAGCACATGCTTGGCTTACATTTTTAGATGCAATTTCTCATCTCCGGTTCAATGAAACCGGATTCCAATTTATGTATTTTTCCATGCAGTTATTATTCTCCCATCTCTGTCCTTAAATGCTGGAGCTTTTTAAGTGAAAAGAGAAAAGGCCTAGGCTTATTAAGGCTAAATATAGGATCGGGACGCATCCCAAATGGCACCCTATTCCCTAATATAGTGCTCTGGTCAAAAGTAGTGGACAATGTAGTGAATAGGGTGCCATGTGGGACGCTGAATACCCACCTCTCCTCTGGAACAGCTTGCTGCTGGTGAAAGGATGTGGAAATGTCAGGTCGTTTTTGTGTGTGTTTTTTTAATGGCTTTGGAGCATGTGTGTGGAGTGGAGGCTTGGCAGGCCTTTGTCTCTGAGAGCTGGGTCCCTACCAGGTAAGATGCAGTACTCTGAGGGATCTGGGGAGTGGCAGTTAGTACTGAGTGTGGCTGTGCCTCACTTTACCTGGGTCATTCAATACTGGTCATAGAGATGTCAGGCAGTGCACTGTATTGTGAATAACAGGGTGAGATGCAGCCTTACTCAGCCTACTGAGTCTGGGTTGTCTTGGAGTTGGCGGTAGGTACTGGCTGGATGTCTGGGGATTGAAGAATGGGGCCTCATATCAAGGGTTTCAGTAACACTAAGAGGACCACAGCTCTGGCCTCCACCAGCACCACAATGCCTCCTAATAATTTCCAGACCACACAAGTCATCCACACAAGTCAACCCGAGCCAATACAACCCAAGCCACACACACACACGCAGGTCAACCCGAGCCAATACAACCCAAGCCACACACACACGCAGGTCAACCCGAGCCAATACAACCCAAGCCACACACACACACGCAGGTCAACCCGAGCCAATACAACCCAAGCCACACACACACACACGCAGGTCAACCCGAGCCAATACAACCCAAGCCACACACACACACACACATTCCCTCAGTAAAGAGCTGCAGTGAGTAGTTCTAACTCTCTGCTTCAGAATGGAATTCAGGTCAACCCGAGCCAATACAACCCAAGCCACACACACACACGCAGGTCAACCCGAGCCAATACAACCCAAGCCACACACACACACGCAGGTCAACCCGAGCCAATACAACCCAAGCCACACACACACACGCAGGTCAACCTGTTAATGGTGTTTCTATTGTCTGTACATTCCCTCAGTAAAGAGCTGCAGTGAGTAGTTCTAACTCTCTGCTTCAGAATGGAATTCATGGGAGGATTCCAGGTGTTCACGTGCAGACAGTCCTCACCTCGCCGGCAACCGCGTTGTAAAACATGTCTGTCTTTTGATCCTCTGTTCCAGCCGAGAGAAGAAGCAGGGAACACGAGACCAGAACCATTTGATGGAAGAAAAGAAAAAGAGAAAGCAAGAAGAAAAGAAAAAGAAGGAAGCTGCTCAGAAAAAGGTGTGACGTCATATGGTTCTTGTTGTTTGGACACACTTCTATCATACTACCTCATACAGCACCAACCCCTGTTTTTATCATACTACCTCATACAGCACCAACCCCTGTTTTTATCATACTACCTCATACAGCACCAACCCCTGTTTTTATCATACTACCTCATACAGCACCAACCCCTGTTTTTATCATACTACCTCATACAGCACCAACCCCTGTTTTTATCATACTACCTCATACAGCACCAACCCCTGTTTTTATCATACACCTCATACAGCACCAACCCCTGTTTTTATCATACTACCTCATACAGCACCAACCCCTGTTTTTATCATACTACCTCATACAGCACCAACCCCTGTTTTTATCATACTACCTCATACAGCACCAACCCCTGTTTTTATCATACTACCTCATACAGCACCAACCCCTGTTTTTATCATACTACCTCATACAGCGCCAACCCCTGTTTTTATCATACTACCTCATACAGCGCCAACCCCTGTTTTTATCATACTACCTCATACAGCGCCAACCCCTGTTTTTATCATACTACCTCATACAGCACCAACCCCTGTTTTTATCATACTACCTCATACAGCACCAACCCCTGTTTTTATCATACTACCTCATACAGCGCCAACCCCTGTTTTTATCATACTACCTCATACAGCGCCAACCCCTGTTTTTATCATACTACCTCATACAGCGCCAACCCCTGTTTTTATCATACTACCTCATACAGCGCCAACCCCTGTTTTTATCGTACTACCTCATACAGCGCCAACCCCTGTTTTTATCGTACTACCTCATACAGCGCCAACCCCTGTTTTTATCGTACTACCTCATACAGCGCCAACCCCTGTTTTTATCGTACTACCTCATACAGCGCCAACCCCTGTTTTTACCGTACTACCTCATACAGCGCCAACCCCTGTTTTTATCGTACTACCTCATACAGCGCCAACCCCTGTTTTTACCGTACTACCTCATACAGTGCCAACTAGAGGTCGACTGATTAATCGGAATGGCCGATTTTTAATTAGGGCCGATTTCAAGTTTTCATAACAATCGGCAATCAGCGTTTTTTTTAACACCCATTCTGGCCGCTTACATTGCACTCCAGGAGGACACTGCGTGGCAGGCTGACTACCTGTTATGTGAGTGCGGAAAGGAGCCAAGGTAAGGTGCTACCTAGCATTAAACGTATCTTATAAAAAACAATCTGTCTTAACATAATCACTAGTTAACTACACATGGTTGATATTACTAGTTTAACTAGCTTGTCCTGCGTTGCATATAATCGATGTGGTGCCTGTTAATATATCGAGTCACAGCCTACTTCGCCAAACGGGTGTTTTAAAAAGCACTGTCGTTGCACCAATGTGTACCGAACCATAAACATCAATGCCTTTATTAAAATCAATACAAGTATATATTTTTAAACCTGCATATATAGTTAATATTGCCTGCTAACATGAATTTCTTTTAACTAGGGAAATTGTCACTTCTCTTGCGTTCTGTTCTGTGCAACAGAGTCAGGGTTTATGCAGAAGTTTGAGCCGCCTGGCTCATTGCGAACTGTGTGAAGACCATTTCTTCCTAACAAAGACCGTGATTAATTTGCCAGAATATTACATAATTATGACATTGAAGGTTGTGCAATGTAGCAGCAATATTTAGACTTAGGGTTGCCACTCGTTCTATAGAATACGGAACAGTTCCGTATTTCAAAATGATAGTTTCCGGATTTGACCATATTAATGAACTAAGGCTCGTATTTCTGTGTGGTATTATAGTATAATTAAGTCTCTGATTTGATAGAGCAGTCTGTCTGAGCGATGGTAGGCAGCAGCAGGCTCGTATGCATTCATTCAAACAGCACTTTCCTGCATTTGCTAGCAGCTATTTGACTTAAAGCCTATCAACTCCAGAGATTAGGCTGGAAATACTAAAGTGCCTATTAGAACATCCACTAGTCAATAAAAGGAAATACAAATGGTATAGAGAGAAATAGTCCTATAATAACTACAACAAAAAAACTTCTTACCTGGGAATATGGAAGACTCATGTTAAAAGGAACCACCAGCTTTCATATGTTCTGAGCAAGGAACTTAAACGTTAGCTTTTTTACATGGCACATATTGCACTTTTACTTCTCCAACACTTTGTTTTTGCATTATTTAAACCAAATTGAACATGTTTCATTATTTATTTGAGATGACATTTATTTTGATGTATTATATTAAGTGTTCATTCAGTATTGTTGTAATTGTCATTATTATAAATATATATAAATAAAAATAGTCCGATTGAATCGGTATCGACCCTTTTTTGTTCCTCCAATAATCGGTATCTGCATGAAAAATCATAATCGGTCGACCTCTAGCACCAACCCCTGTTTTTAATGGTGTAGCTTTACACAAAGCAAGATGATGATATCAGCCTCTACCCTGTGCCCTGCTCTCTTCCTCTCCTCTTTCACCCTCCCTCGCTCCCTCTGCTCTGAACCGTGTCAGTAAGTGATCCCTTTCCACTCCGTTGGCTAAACAGGCTAACGTGCCATGCTGCTTCTCTTTATCACATGCAGCCTCCTGTGAGTCTGAGGAAAGTTGAGCTGAAGGGGGAGCTGGCCAGCGTGTGTGTTTGTTCCTGCAAACGCCACTGTACCTGTGTGTGTGTGTGTGTGTTGTCTGCCTCTTATTTAACTTTCTGGCTAACTAATCCACATGACCCACCAGGCAAAAGCCCCTAAGCTCAGCCGGTGGAGGGATGAACATTAAACATGTAGCATTATAATAGGCTAATAAGAACATTTCCCTGAACATTCTGTTCCAATGGAATGGGCTGGCTTTCAGTCAGAGCAAGGCTGAAGTGCAAGCAACCAACCCAGTAGCATGCTAACGCTAGCAGGCTAACTCCGAGAGAGGAGACCTATTGATTGTCTGTTGCTTTAAATATTGACATAAAACACATACTTCAGTTAGGACTCCTTTCTTTATTATGTGTATTTGACAGGGACAATAGGCCTACACATCAACATTTCAATAAATGTGGCAGTTTTATCCAGCCAGCTCATTTTCATCTGTAGTCCCTTGTGTTTTTTACGTGAACTCTTTTAAAGAAATCTGTTGCTAATATGTTCTTCCTCTTTCTTTCCAGGTCACTGAACAGAAAACCAAAGGTGTGTTCTCATCTTTTCCAACATTCTGCAACCACTCCTACCTCCTATTACTTTAGACTGACTGACTGATTGAAAAGAGAGGGGGATGGAGGGAGAATGACAGTCGGAGCAACAGAGAAAGTGAGAGTATGCACAGTGTGCACTTAGCTGGCAGGGTTTTGAAGTGAATTGAACCCAGAGCACTGTAGATAGAACACATCCTCTCACTTCCCTCTGTGCCAAAGCTCTTAATGAGCGAGAGAGAAGGACTGGCGACTGTTATGTGGTGTGACTGGCCAGATGGGGCCGGGAGGGGCTTATGTTTTGAGAGAAAGTCTCTAGGAAAGCTCATTAGGGCATCCGTTAATGGTCCTGTAACGGCCTTCTAGCACTTAACAGGAGGTTGGGGAAGTGGGGGGGTTTAAAGGTCAAGATGAGGAAGGGACATCTTAGTGTAATAACCCTACAGGGTATAGTAGGCTGCAGGACTGCATCTACTGGAGCCTGTCTGTGCTGCTGAGCTGCAATAATGAGCAGTAATCTGGGTTAGTTAGCTTTGTTAGCCTGTTTCCATCCAGTTAGCTTTGTAAGCCTGTTTCCATCCAGTTAGCCTGTTTCCATCCAGTTAGCAGTAATCTGGGTTAGTTTTCTTGGTTAGCATGTTTCCACCAAGCCATGTATGGCTGAAAAGTCCCATGAAAGCCGGCTGTGACACATTAGAATGTGGTGTTGACTGTTGAGGAGGATCAGTGTGAAAGTGCAGGATAGGGGTAACAACAGGCAGGGAGAGGCCACCAGCGTAATACGGCACTTTTCTACTGTGGTTGGAATGGGGAGGCCCAACCTGGGTCTGGTGGAGGGAGGAGGAGAATATATATGGGGTGAAAAAGGCAGAAGGAAATTCACCTGGCTTGTCACAAACATATTCCTGAGAAGGAAATGACAAATGTGAAAGAAAGGGTCTGAAGGAAAGAGACTGCAGGAACAAAGTACATGAAAGAAACTGAGAGAGTATTGTGTGAAAGTGAGCGAGAACACACTCGTTTCCTGTCTACAGTTTACACATACAGTAAGCAGATCAACATAAAGCATCGAGATCATAAGCATCGAGATCAACATAAAAGGCACATGTGTACCCACATGGCTAAGGCATACAGTACATTCATATACATAAGTTCCCTCTGCCTCACTGACCTCCACTGGGACTGTGTATGTAGTATAGGCACTCATACAAACACAATTATATCAATGCATAGGTCAGCAGACTTTTATGAATACATTAGTACAATCACATGTGCATCTGTATAAACCAGGAATATTCAACTCCTACCCTACGAGGTCTGTCGCCTGCTGGTTTCCTGTTCTACCTGATCATTAATTGCACACACCTGGTGTCCCGAGTCTAAATCAGTCCCTGATTTAGAGGGAAACAATGAAAAAACACAGTGGAACTGGCTTTGAAGTCCAGAGGTTAGTTTGAAGTGGTCTAGATTGTCACATAAAAAAGTTGACACACGTGTCCTTATGTTTACAATTGGCTCATTCATCCCCTCCTCTCCCCTGTAACTACTCCCCGGGTCGTTGCTGTAAATGAGAACGTGTTCTCAGTCAACGTACTTGGTAAAATAACGGATAAATGTATGGTTTCCATCAGCCAGTCCCTAGTGTGAAAGCAGCACGTATTGCCTTTGGTGATAGTCTCCTACCTCTACAGTGTCTTCCTGGCTGTGGCCTTGTTACAGCTCATCAGCCTCTCTCCATGCAATTCTGGTTCATAGCCATTTCTCTGTCTCTATAGAGCGAGAGGTATTCTACCACTACCATCCAGGGTTACAACACAACCGTGCCTTAGTTTCTACCACCACTACCATCTAGTGTTACAACACAACCGTGCCTTAGTTTCTACCACCACTACCATCTAGTGTTACAATACAGCCGTGCCTTAGTTTCTACCACCACTACCATCTAGTGTTACAACACAGCCATGCCTTAGTTTCTACCACCACTACCATCTAGTGTTACAACACAACTATTCCTTAGTTTCTACCACCACTACCATCTAGTGTTACAACACAACTATTCCTTAGTTTCTACCACCACTACCATCTAGTGTTACAACACAACCAAACATGCCTTAGTTTCTACCACCACTACCATCTAGTGTTACAACACAACTAGTGCCTTAGTTTCTACCACCACAATCTAGTGTTACAACACAACCATGCCTTCTTTCTACCACCACTACCATCTGTGTTTACAACACAACCATGCCTTAGTTTCTACCACCACTACCACCATCTAGTGTTACAACACAGTGTTACCGTGCCTTAGTTTCTACCACCACTACCATCTAGTGTTACAACACAACCATGCCTTAGTTTCTACCACCACTACCATCTAGTGTTACAACACAACTATTCCTTAGTTTCTACCACCACTACCATCTAGTGTTACAACACAACCGTGCCTTAGTTTCTACCACCACTAGTGTTACCACAACTTAGTTTCTACCACCAACATCTAGTGTTACCACAACCATGCCTTAGTTTCTAGTTTCTACCACCACTACCATCTAGTGTTACAACACAACCATGCCTTAGTTTCTACCACCACTACCATCTAGTGTTACAACACAACCGTGCCTTAGTTTCTACTACCACCACTACCATCTACCATCTGTGTTACAACACAACCATGCCTTAGTTTCTACCACCACTACCATCTAGTGTTACAACACAACCGTGCCTTAGTTTCTACCACCACTACCATCTAGTGTTACAACACAACCATGCCTTAGTTTCTACCACCACTACCATCACTACCATCTAGTGTTACAATCTACAACACAACCGTGCCTTAGTTTCTACCACCACTACCATCTAGTGTTACAACACAACCGTGCCTTAGTTTCTACCACCACTACCATCTAGTGTTACAACACAACCATGCCTTAGTTTCTACCACCACTACCATCTAGTGTTACAACACAACCGTGCCTTAGTTTCTACCACCACTACCATCTAGTGTTACAACACAACCATGCCTTAGTTTCTACCACTACCATCTAGTGTTACAACCATCTAGTGTTACAACATCTAACAACACAACCGTGCCTTAGTTTCTACCACCACTACCATCTAGTGTTACAACACAACCATGCCTTAGTTTCTACCACCACTACCATCTAGTGTTACAACACAACCATGCCTTAGTTTCTACCACCACTACCATCTAGTGTTACAACACAACCGTGCCTTAGTTTCTACCACCACTACCATCTAGTGTTACAACACAACCGTGCCTTAGTTTCTACCACCACTACCATCTAGTGTTACAACACAACCATGCCTTAGTTTCTACCACCACTACCATCTAGTGTTACAACACAACCGTGCCTTAGTTTCTACCACCACTACCATCTAGTGTTACAACACAACCGTGCCTTAGTTTCTACCACCACTACCATCTAGTGTTACAACACAACTATGCCTTAGTTTCTACCACCACTACCATCTAGTGTTACAACACAACCGTGCCTTAGTTTCTACCACCACTACCATCTAGTGTTACAACACAACCGTGCCTTAGTTTCTACCACCACTACCATCTAGTGTTACAACACAACCGTGCCTTAGTTTCTACCACCACTACCATCTAGTGTTACAACACAACCGTGCCTTAGTTTCTACCACCACTACCATCTAGTGTTACAACACAACTATTCCTTAGTTTCTACCACCACTACCATCTAGTGTTACAACACAACCATGCCTTAGTTTCTACCACCACTACCATCTAGTGTTACAACACAACTATTCCTTAGTTTCTACCACCACTACCATCTAGTGTTACAACCTTGCCTTAGTTTCTACCACCACTACCATCTAGTGTTACAACACAACTATTCCTTAGTTTCTACCACCACTACCATCTAGTGTTACAACACAACCGTGCCTTAGTTTCTACCACCACTACCATCTAGTGTTACAACACAGCCTTGCCTTAGTTTCTACCACCACTACCATTTACAACACAGCCGTGCCTTAGTTTCTACCACCACTACCATCTAGTGTTACAACACAACCATGCCTTAGTTTCTACCACCACTACCATCTAGTGTTACAACACACCATCTATGTTACCTTAGTTTCTACCACCACTACCATCTAGTGTTACAACACAACCGTGCCTTAGTTTCTACCACCACTACCATCTAGTGTTACAACACAACCATGCCTTAGTTTCTACCACCACTACCATCTAGTGTTACAACACAACCGTGCCTTAGTTTCTACCACCACTACCATCTAGTGTTACAACACAACCATGCCTTAGTTTCTACCACCACTACCATCTAGTGTTACAACACAACCATGCCTTAGTTTCTACCACCACTACCATCTAGTGTTACAACACAACCATGCCTTAGTTTCTACCACCAAAACCGTGCCTTAGTTTCTACCACCACTACCATCTAGTGTTAAAACACAGCTGTGCCTGAATCTCTCCTGTCTATGGCAGGTAGCATGCCCCCACCCCATCAGACACCAGTCCTCCCTGTCTACTGGACTATCACCAATGTGGAGGCATTTTCTCCCTGGCGCTGCATGATGAGGGGATAGTGTAACATAGGGATACATACCCGGTAACTCTGTTAGCATGGATAGGTCTGTGGTAGACCTTGATGGATGGATGGATTAAGGAGGAGTAGGAGGGAGCATACTCACAGCATCCATTACAGACGGAGCTGCAGCCACCACATTTACATAGCGCCATAAGATCACAGTGTTATTCCAAATCTGCGGCGACACAACGCTGTCATTTCATAAGATTCATTTGCTGTTTCACATTGACTTAATTACACCCAGCGCTTTGTGTCGCAGCAGAGCCATAAATGGCAGTGTATTCCGGAGGGAATTAATTTATTCCACATGCTGCCGTCGCTGTCATGTTGTCTCTTAAGCGGCTAAACGCTATGAGAATGAATACAGTGGAGATGGATATTAGCCAATCACTGAACAGAGGCAAGGGGGCATTCATTCAGTTGTTTATGCTGTATTGTCGAGGAGTATGTTTAGGTTAGAGCTGATATGTCTTGTTGAGATTGTATATAGCAGATGAGGCTGGTGGGAGGAGCTATAGGAGGACAGGTTCATTGTTATGGCTGGAATGGAATAATGGAACGATATCAAACATGGAAACCACGTGTTTGATTCATTCCATTCCAACCATTACAATGAACCCGTCCTCCTATAGCTCCTCCCACCAGCCTCTCTGGTATGTAGCTGTATCAGACCAAAGTTTATTGGTCGCGTACACAGATTAGCAGGTGCATCTAAATGCTTATGTTACTAGCTCCAACAGTGAAGCAGAATGGCTCGCAAATCACATGTGATGTGAATTATACAAATGACTGAGATGTGGCTGTATATGAGAGCTGTCATTAGGCATCACAGTGATGTGAATTATACAAATGACTGAGATGTGGCTGTATATGAGAGCTGTCATTAGGCATCACAGTGATGTGAATTATACAAATGACTGAGATAGGACCGTGGCTGTATATGAGAGCTGTCATTAGGCATCACAGTGATGTGAATTATACAAATGACTGAGATAGGACCGTGGCTGTATATGAGAGCTGTCATTAGGCATCACAGTGATGTGAATTATACAAATGACTGAGATAGGACCGTGGCTGTATATGAGAGCTGTCATTAGGCATCACAGTGATGTGAATTATACAAATGACTGAGATGTGGCTGTATATGAGAGCTGTCATTAGGCATCACAGTGATGTGAATTATACAAATGACTGAGATGTGGCTGTATATGAGAGCTGTCATTAGGCATCACAGTGATGTGAATTATACAAATGACTGAGATAGGACCGTGGCTGTATATGAGAGCTGTCATTAGGCATCACAGTGATGTGAATTATACAAATGACTGAGATGTGGCTGTATATGAGAGCTGTCATTAGGCATCACAGTGATGTGAATTATACAAATGACTGAGATAGGACCGTCACAGTGATGTGAATTATACTGACTGAGATGTGGCTGTATGAGAGCTGTCATTAGGCATCACAGTGATGTGAATTATACAAATGACTGAGATAGGACCGTGGCTGTATATGAGAGCTGTCATTAGGCATCACAGTGATGTGAATTATACAAATGACTGAGATAGGACCGTGGCTGTATATGAGAGCTGTCATTAGGCATCACAGTGATGTGAATTATACAAATGACTGAGATAGGACCGTGGCTGTATATGAGAGCTGTCATGTCATGATAATTATACAAATGACTGAGATAGGACATCAGCTGTCATTAGGCATCACAGTGATGTGAATTATACAAATGACTGAGATGTGGCTGTATATGAGAGCTGTCATTAGGCATCACAGTGATGTGAATTATACAAATGACTGAGATGTGGCTGTATATGAGAGCTGTCATTAGGCATCACAGTGATGTGAATTATACAAATGACTGAGATGTGGCTGTATATGAGAGCTGTCATTAGGCATCACAGTGATGTGAATTATACAAATGACTGAGATGTGGCTGTATATGAGAGCTGTCATTAGGCATCACAGTGATGTGAATTATACAAATGACTGAGATAGGACCGTGGCTGTATATGAGAGCTGTCATTAGGCATCACAGTGATGTGAATTATACAAATGACTGAGATGTGGCTGTATATGAGAGCTGTCATTAGGCATCACAGTGATGTGAATTATACAAATGACTGAGATAGGACCGTGGCTGTATATGAGAGCTGTCATTAGGCATCACAGTGATGTGAATTATACAAATGACTGAGAGGACCGTGGCTGTATATGAGAGCTGTCATTAGGCATCACAGTGATGTGAATTATACAAATGACTGAGAGGACCGTGGCTGTATATGAGAGCTGTCATTAGGCATCACAGTGATGGATGCCCGTTTTATTTTTCTCTCACTCACTCCTAAGGATTCATATTTTCCTGAAAATATGCCAAGTTTCAATACCAGTAATAATTCCAGTGCCCACTTTAAAGCGTTTAAAACCAAGATATCGTCACTATGCCTGTGCATAGGCCTGTGTAATGTGTGACTGTGGAAATGAGAGCGCGAAGAGGCCCATGTTATTTTGTAGGCCTACTGTAGCCTGCTGTAGATGTTTCCTGTAGGGTTTATTAACTGTGTGTGGGCAGCGTGTGCAGTCCCCCACTGTTAATTATGTGTGTGCTGCACATGTTGTGTATTTTTTGGAATTGCATTAATGCGGCGTTGGGGAGGGAATGTTGTAGGCTAATTTCCCGGGTCTTGTCATTTTGTTTTTGGGGAAACTGTGACCAGTCCCGGGATCCCAGTTATCCATGTTCATACCTACTCCTGGGTTGTCCAAGCCAAAGCCGACATTTCCAGCGACCAGTCCATAACCCACACTACCTTCAGGAAGACATTAATCTATAGCTGTGTACGTTGAGGCGAGCAGGCCGAGTGTAAGGCTTGCGCTGGCTGCTGAGGGAGTTGTGGTGGGATGATGTATGGGGTGGACAGGCAGGGTTGAGTGGGCAGGTGAAGTAGCAGTGGAGTGTAGGAAACTGGGCAGTCAGGTAGAGGAGTTGGACTTAATGAGTTACTGGAATAGGGGACGCAGTGGGCCAGTTGGATCTCTCATTAGGTCAGTTGTATAACATTGACACTCCTACGTGTGTGTGTGACTGAGAGTTCCACCTCTGAACAGGTCTCTCTCTCTCTCCCAGCCACCAGCTGCAGCTACTCCCCAGCACATTCCACCAATGTTTTATGATGGGGAAATGGTGTGTGTGAAAGAAAAGTCTCCTGTCCTGCTAACCTGAACCAGCTCCAGTCCCTGTGCCTTCATCCTGTCTGTCTGGCCTCCATCTTGGGTGCACACAAACACTCAAAGCCTTAAAGCTGCAATATGTAACCTTTTGGGCGACCTGACCAAATCTACATAGACGTGTGTTATCGATCAGTCATTCTCATTTAAATCAAGTCTAAGAAGCTGTATACTGTATCTGTTCTATGTGTTCTATTTCTATGGTTCCCGTTCGTAAGTGTTGTTTTTGCATATTTTACTTTCGGTTTTGTACACCAGCCGTAAATACAATATTTTGGGTTATGGAAAATATATTTCATAGTGGTTGAAATGATACAATGATTCTCTACATTATACTTGCTTGTTTTGTCACAAACTGAAATTAGGCAAACTATTAGAATTTTAGAAACCAGGAAATGGTGGGGTGATATCTGCATAGTGCATCTTTAAAATGTTTTAAATGGTTGAATAAAAGTATAGTGCCATTTCAATATACAGTAGTCAGACCAAGGTGTTTTGAGTCCTCCTGCCTTTTAGAACTCTATATGAGTTATCAGGAGCCCTCAGAGAGCTGTTCCTCTAAACTACAGACCTCCTGCCTTTTAGAACTCTATATGAGTTATCAGGAGCCCTCAGAGAGCTGTTCCTCTAAACTACAGACCTCCTGCCTTTTAGAACTCTATATGAGTTATCAGGAGCCCTCAGAGAGCTGTTCCTCTAAACTACAGACCTCCTGCCTTTTAGAACTCTTTCAGAACTGTTCCTCTAAACTACAGACCTCCTGAGTTATCAGGAGCCCTCAGGAGCCCTCAGAAACTACAGACTCCTGTTCCTCAGGAGCCCTAAACTGTTCCTCTAAACTGCAGCCCTCCTGCCTTTTAGAACTCTATATGAGTTATCAGGAGCCCTCAGAGAGCTGTTCCTCTAAACTACAGACCTCCTGCCTTTTAGAACTCTATATGAGTTATCAGGAGCCCTCAGAGAGCTGTTCCTCTAAACTACAGCCCTCCTGCCTTTTAGAACTCTATATGAGTTATCAGGAGCCCTCGGAGAGCTGTTCCTCTAAACTACAGCCCTCCTGCCTTTTAGAACTCTATATGAGTTATCAGGAGCCCTCAGAGAGCTGTTCCTCTAAACTACAGCCCTCCTGCCTCTCTGACCTCTGAGGGATCAGGACACCTGGGAGAGAGCTGTTCCTTGAAATTACAGCCCCATATTTAATCAGGATTAATTAAGCCCTATCATCTCCACCTCCCCTCTGAGGCCCTCTGCTCAGTATGGCAGCTCAGCTCAACACGCTGAGGAGAGGAGGGGGAGACAGACGAGCCCTTCAGAGACCCTAAAGGGAGAGACACACTCCACACACAAACATCGACGGATACATGCGTGTAAATGCACACACACTCTCGTTCTTATATGATTGTTACATTAACCTCCGTCTCTTATCTTATTTTCAGATCAGTATCTTTATACAGTGTTCTTCTGTGATGAATCCACTTGCTCATCTGGTTCTGATTAGGCCTGGTATCTATATGACTGACGTTACCTGTAAGCAACAGATGTTGTTTTTGTTGCCAACATTGACTGTCATTCATTGGTCTGCATTGTGAAGCTATTCAATAATGTATTCAGCTCTATTGCACGCTGCCCTCTTGGTAAGGCCATGACACATCCCATCCTTTTCTTGGCTGCATTCTATTATTACATCCATAGCTTCCCTGAACCCAATATGCCACAGTATTAAAGTTAACACTTGTAGTGACTTGCTTTACAAGACCCGCCACTGCTGTGAAATGGAGTTGAACACTTTCTCTCCTGAACGCAGCCCATTATAACAGAGAAGACTTAGTAATTCATCTCTCCGATCTACCCATGTGTTTCCCCGCTAAACATTGGGCAATAGTAGCCTGTTTAGAGCATTGTGAGCTGTTGTCGAGGCCTCGGGTATGAAAGCTCTCCATTCAGTTCCTCTCTCTGGCCGATTTTAAAGACGTAAGCTATGGAAAAGCTTATAATTGTGTGTGTGTGTGTGTGTGTGTGTGTGTGTGGCCCGATTTGATGAGTGGAGAGCAGTCTGCATGGTGCGATCACACACAGACACAGACAGACAGATTAAGGGCACCTCAAACTTCAGACATTTGGCCTCCTTTTTTTACTTGTGTGGCTACGAGCCAAATAGCTTTGCAATTCTGTCATCTGATGAAAATGAAGCTACTGTCTGCTGAATGTGTTTCACTAATGTATTTTCTGTGAAGGAAAACTATAGTTGCACCCCGATCACTATTGAAGCAAAAAACACTGACTTTCAAAATAAAACGCAGGTGAAATGGTTTGAAACACAGAATGTTTATTTATATATTTTTTTATTGTGTTTTGAAAATGCAGATTTTTGACCCCTGGTGTGTGTGAGATCGTCAGAAAATAAAGGGCTCTTTTAAAGTGTAAAATGGGATCCCATTCCCTTCCTTTGCGTGAGGCTGTAGGGTCTCAGGGCTGTAGTTTGATGTGCATCTTTGATGAACTGGGAATCCACACAACTCTCTCCAGCTGACGACTGTGTATCTTACCAAACAGGCTCATCGCACAGCTTAGAACTGTGTAATCTCTTTTTTTTCTCGCTTTCCATCTCCTACTTTTTTCCACCTCTTTCACTGTATTCATCACACCTCATAGACTCTGTTTTTAGAGGAAGAATAGGGGTGCAGAGGAAGAATAGGGGTGCAGAGGAAGAATAGGGGTGCAGAGGAAGAATAGTGCTCTATTTATAAGGTGATTAGAGGGAGGGCTGGATTCAGAGAGAGACACAGATAGACAGACACGGGGGTGGTGGGACTGTGACACACACTATTCTCTACACCATGTTGTGATTGGTGTAGCCAGAGAACAGACCGCTAGCCCCGCCTCTTTGCTCCCTCCACCCGTCCCCATCACTGTTCTATTTAAAGGCGGGACGTAGAATACTCCCAGTTTTAACAGGAAAATCCCCTCTGAATCAGCAGCAGGGAGAATTAGCCAGCGTAATATATATGCCTTCCATCTGCTTGGCCTAATGTAGCCATCTTTGGCTATAAACAATGAGGAATGGATGAATGAGGAGGGAGGTAGGGAGTAGAGGAGAGGAGAGGTAGAGAGCGAGAAGTCTGATGCGAGGCACACTCTAGCTCGAGCTTTCCTGCCTGGTTCCTATGCTGCAGGCAGGCTGAGGTGGAGCTGGTCAGGGGGCTGGTGGCAACAGCTGTAGCCCACAATGATGCTCTGCTGCGGTGAGTGAGAACCAGGGGGGAAATCACATTTTAAAAATCAAATCAAACGTTATTAGTCACATGCGTTGAATACAACGGGTGTAAACCTGACAGTGAAATACTCTCTTACGAGCCCCGAAACAACAATGCAGTACAAATATGAATAAGAAATAAAAGTAACAAGTAATTAAAGAGCAGCAGTAAAATAACAATGGCGGGACCATATACAGCTGGGTACCGGTACAGAGTCAATGTGCGGGGGCACCGGGTAGTTGAGGTACTGTGTACATGTAGGTAGAGTTATTACAGTGACTATGCATAGATAATAACAGAGAGTAGCAGCGGTGTAAATAGTCTGTGAATCCATTTGATTAGATGTTCAGGGGTCTTATGGCTTGGGGGTTAGAAGCTGTTTAGTAGCCTCTTGGACCGAGACTTGGCGCTCCGGGACCGCTAGCTGTGTGGTAGCAGAGAGAACAGTCTGACTAGGGTGGCTGGAGTCTTTGACAATTTTTAGGGCCTTCCTCTGACACCGCCTGGATGTCAGGAAGCTTTGCCCCAGTGATGTACTGGGCCGTACGCACTACCCTCTGTAGTGTCTTGCTGTAGGAGGCCGAGCAGTCGCCATACCAGGCAGTGATGCAACCAGTCAGGATGCTCTCGATGCTGTAGAACCTTTTGAGGATCTGAGGACCCATACCAAATCTTTTCAGTCTCCTGAGAGGGAATGGGTTTTGTCATGACTGTCTTGGTGTGCTTGGACCCTGTTAGTTTGTTGGTGATGTGGACACCAAGGAACTTGGAAGCTCTCAACCTGCTCCACTCCAACCCCGTCGATGAGAATGGGGGCGTGCTCGGTCCTCTTTTTCTTTTAGTCCACAATCATCTCCTTTTGTCTTGATCATGTTGAGGGAGAGGTTGTTGTCCTGGCACCACACGGCCAGGTCTCTGACCTCTTCCCTATAGGCTGTCTCATTGTTGTTGGTGATCAGGCCTACCACTGTCATCAGAAATTAATGATGGTGTTGGAGTCGTGCCTGGCTGTGCAGTCATGAGTGAACAGGGAGTACAGGAGTGGACTGAGTACGCACCCCTGAGGGGCCCCTGTGTTGAGGATCAGCGTGGCAGATGTGTTGCTACCTGCCCTTACCACCTGGGGGCGGCCCGTTAGGAAGTCCAGGATCCAGTTGCAGAGGGATGTGTTTAGTCCCAGGGTCCTTTGAGGGCACTATTGTGTTGAATGCTGAGCTGTAGTCAATGAACAGCATTCTCAAATAGGTGTTCCCTTTGTCCAGGGGGGGAAAGGGCAGTGTGAAGTGCAATAGAGATTGCATCTTCTGTGGATCTGTTAGGGCAGTATGCAAATTGGAGTTGGTCTAGGGTTTCTGGGATACTGGTGTTGAGGCTTGTGTAACTGGACAGCTCTCAGCTGTGCTTCGCTTTGTGGTCTGTAATGGTTTGTCAGCCCTGCCACATCTGTCGATGTTCAGAGCCTGTGTAGTACGATTCGATCTTAGTCCTGTATTTATTTTAAAACCCTTTGCCTGTTTGATGGTTCGTCGGAGGGTATAGCGGGATTTCTTATAAGCCTCCTGGTTAGTCCCACTCCTTGAAAGCGGCAGCTCTAGCCTTTAGCTCAGGGAGGAGGTTGCCTGTAATCCATGGCTTCTGGTTGGGGTATGTATGTATGTACGTACTGTCACTGTGGAGACGACGTCATCGATGCACTTATTGATGAAGCCTGTTATTGTCTATAGCCTGTTATTGAACACGCAACTCCTATAATGAAGCACCTAATAAAACTTAATTTTCAAAGATTTACCCAAATGCAATTAGCGGGAAACACCGTTCTCAACAGAACACCTAATGTGAGCAGTTCCATATGTGACAGAGATGACAGAGATGAACATCTCTTTTAGAAACGTAGAAAGAGGGGGAATATAATAGCAGCTACTATGATGGGTTGCTAATATGACTAGGATAATGCATTTGGCTTCTGGACAACATAAGAATGTTGATATGAAAACCAATAAAATAATTGCCTCCCGTTTCTATGGATGGATGTTCGCAAGGCTACTTTGAAGCAAGGGAAGACTGATTTATTTGACGTAAAGTGAAAACGTTCAGGTTTCAACCTCACACAGCAAAGTAGTGCTGAATTCACTCCAGTAGCCTACGCAGGCTTTTTGAGGAGCTACTCTTGTGCTGTCTGACAGATGGTAGGCTATTCCGCTCCACAAACTAGGCTGTGTCTGCTGTGCGCCTGTGATAAATTAAAATGCATGAAGACTAACAAATACACACAAACCTATTTTTTTATTCCACAAAATTATGCAAATTTACTCTAGACCGATAAGCAAGACCGGTCAAATGTGTTTTTGGTGGCTAACCGATTAACCGGTAGCATCCCTAATGCAAATGTATTGAGAAAGTATTTTTCTAATAATCTATCATTGAGTAAAGGTATTTATTGGTGCTTCGATAAGATATTTGAATTGAAGGTTATTTGTGGATGTGAATCTAAATGTACTTTTTTATTTTAAGGTTGTTTCGATTTGGGGTGGGGTCGCCAGAAATTCTGGCCAAAAAAATGGGGTTACCCCAGTCTCAGGGATGGCTAACTCTGGAAATTCCTTTGTCTCTACACAGTTAGGTAAATCTGCTGTTAGTTTCTTTGCACCTTACTTGTGAAAAAAATGTGTTTGTTCGTTTTCTATGACTGTTGTGTATCTCTGCTTTTCATGTTGTATTAATATGTATATTTTGTAATTACAGGCCTCTTTATAAGAGACATTGGTCTCAGTATGACTCCCTGCTAAAATAAAGGTTAAAGACATGTTTTTGTATGACACCGTTCTGTGCTCTTCCCCCTTACTGTGGGTCTCCCGGTTACATAACTGTGTGTGAGCTGTTCACCGTTCTGTGCTCTTCCCCCTTACTGTGGGTCTCCCGGTTACATAACTGTGTGAGAGTTGTTCACCGTTCTGTGCTCTTCCCTCTTACTGTGGGTCTCCCGGTTACATAACTGTGTGTGAGCTGTTCACCGTTCTGTGCTCTTCCCCCTTGCTGTGGGCCTCCCGGTTACATAACTGTGTGTGAGCTGTTCACCGTTCTGTGCTCTTCCCCCTTACTGTGGGCCTCCCGGTTACATAACTGTGTGTGAGCTGTTCACCGTTCTGTGCTCTTCCCCCTTACTGTGGGCCTCCCGGTTACATAACTGTGTGTGAGCTGTTCACCGTTCTGTGCTCTTCCCCCTTACTGTGGGCCTCCCGGTTACATAACTGTGTGTGAGCTGTTCACCGTTCTGTGCTCTTCCCCCTTACTGTGGGCCTCCCGGTTACATAACTGTGTGTGAGCTGTTCACCGTTCTGTGCTCTTCCCCCTTACTGTGGGCCTCCCGGTTACATAACTGTGTGTGTGAGCTGTTCACCGTTCTGTGCTCTTCCCCCTTACTGTGGGCCTCCCGGTTACATAACTGTGTGTGAGCTGTTCACCGTTCTGTGCTCTTCCCCCTTACTGTGGGCCTCCCGGTTACATAACTGTGTGTGTGAGCTGTTCACCGTTCTGTGCTCTTCCCCCTTACTGTGGGCCTCCCGGTTACATAACTGTGTGTGAGCTGTTCACCGTTCTGTGCTCTTCCCCCTTACTGTGGGCCTCCCGGTTACATAACTGTGTGTGTGAGCTGTTCACCGTGCTCTTCCCCCTTACTGTGGGCCTCCCGTGCTCTTCCCCCTGTGGGCCTCCAGGTTACATAACTGTGTGTGAGCTGTTCACCGTTCTGTGCTCTTTCCCCTACTGTGGGCCTCCCGGTTACATAACTGTGTGTGAGCTGTTCACTGTGGGCCTCCCGGTTACATAACTGTGTGTGAGCTGTTCACCGTTCTGTGCTCTTCCCCCTTACTGTGGGCCTCCCGGTTACATAACTGTGTGTGAGCTGTTCACCGTTCTGTGCTCTTCCCCCTTACTGTGGGCCTCCCGGTTACATAACTGTGTGTGAGCTGTTCACCGTTCTGTGCTCTTCCCCCACCGTTCTGTGCTCTTCCCCCTTACTGTGGGCCTCCCGGTTACATAACTGTGTGTGAGCTGTTCACCGTTCTGTGCTCTTCCCCCTTACTGTGGGCCTCCCGGTTACATAACTGTGTGTGAGCTGTTCACCGTTCTGTGCTCTTCCCTCTTACTGTGGGCCTCCCGGTTACATAACTGTGTGTGTGAGCTGTTCACCGTTCTGTGCTCTTCCCCCTTACTGTGGGCCTCCCGGTTACATAACTGTGTGTGAGCTGTTCACCGTTCTGTGCTCTTCCCCTTACTGTGGGCCTCCCGGTTACATAACTGTGTGTGTGAGCTGTTCACCGTTCTGTGCTCTTCCCCCTTACTGTGGGCCTCCCGGTTACATAACTGTGTGTGAGCTGTTCACCGTTCTGTGCTCTTACTGTGGGCCTCCCGGTTACATAACTGTGTGTGAGCTGTTCACCGTTCTGTGCTCTTACTGTGGGCCTCCCGGTTACATAACTGTGTGTGAGCTGTTCACCGTTCACTGCACAAACATTGGGCAGTGGTCAATGGAGCAGCACCGTTCCCATACAGCGTCGTACTCAGAACCCACATAATTTTCTGTGGGTTACTTAATCAATAAGGCCTGGGGGGGTGTGTGGTATATGGGCAATATACCACGGCCAAGGGCTGTTCTTGGGCACAACGCAATACCACAACCCCCCGAGGTGCCTTATTGCTATTATAAACTGGTTACCAATGTAATTAGAGCAGTAAAAAAAAAGTGTCATATGGTCTGATATACCACAGCTGTCCGCCAGTCAGCATTCAGGGCTCAAACCACCCAGTTTATAATGAGCTTTTTACTTTGTGAGATTATTTAGCCACAGGATTGTTTCCTGTCTCACACATTGATTCTCTCGTACTGTAAAACACATCACAATCTCACGCTGGTTTGTTTGGCTTCTGGTCTGTGTTCCTGCATCCTGGTGATGTTTTTACTAGTGTTGCCATGCCAGATCTTTCTCTCTTGCTCCCTCTGGCTGTGTGATTTAACAGGCATGTCTTTGTTTAGACTTGCATCCCACTACTGTCAATGTGTGTCTGTGAGCATTCATTCCTCTATTCCCAAGTTATTTCAATCACTATTTTGGTGAATTATTTTTTGGGGAAGCATAACAAAACAGTGGAACATAAAACAATGAATCAATAATCTGTTTGTAAGGAATTTGTCAGAGCGCGTTATAGTCAGCTTCTTTTGCTGTGTTTTTGAACCCTTTTGTCTTTTACTCTCACCATGGTTTCTACTCAGTACACTTACACATACATGAACATATTGGTAATTGAGCAGATGCTCTTATCCAGAGCGACTTTTTTACTTGGTATAATAGGTCAGCGCTCTGCCCCATGCTCGTGTCCATTTCAGGACCTTTCTAGTGCCCGAAAATAAAACGCTAATTTACTAGCATGGTAAACATTATCATGCATTTAATGAATTAAATGGAAGAGTGGCAGTCGGCTCTTTGCTGACTATCACATTTATTATGTAAGCACCAGTACAGAGATTATGACCAGAATACATCTCGTTTCCATAATGCACCTGATGCCTGTCATTCCAAATCTGATCCTCTTGCTACTTGGTCTCTCCTCATACGGATTGAGCCCTGACCTTTTTGAGCACTTCCCCACTGTTGATAATACTTAAGGTGCTAGCCTACAAAACTGCTAATATTGAGCCCGGAAATTGAGTACAGTACTTAGCATGCTAGGCTGCTAAGAAGCTAAAACAGTTGAGGCAATACATGAAAATAGTACTTAGCTAGCACCTAAACATTAGCATGCTTAATGGTGCTTGCTAGCTATTGCTGAGGAAATTAATGAGTTGAGTAATTAGCTAGCATACCATGCTAAACAGTGCTAGCTGGCTTATGTTAATGCTAGACTGAGGAAGTGGGTGAGTGGAGTTTGTCATAGGGGCTGGAAGCGGAGACATAATAGACGGTCAGGGTGGAATGTAAATGTGAGAAGGAGAAGTCACGGCTAGGTCAGTAGGATGGGTGGGGGGGTCACAGAGGGAAGAGTAGCTCTAAAACGGCCCTCTTTTTCCAGGATTAGGATGTGATTGTCCTTATAAACACTGATCTAAGATCAGTTAGTGGGCTTTGCCTTAAGCCTACTAATGCTTAAGATGGAGGGATGGTGAGCTGATGATGCCTCCGTATCATCAATAGACTGCTAAGCATATGGATGTGTGAATGTGTGTGTGTGTTGAATAAATCAAAATCAGCTTCTGCCTGGTGCCTTAACTTCCTGCCTCCTCTCTCTTCCCTCCACAGTGCCAGACTCAGCCAAGCCCGGCCCCACCCCTCCTCCCCCCGCCAACCCCAGTGCCACCCCGCCTGTGCCCCCCACCAGCAGCAGTGGCAGTAATGGCAAGCGCGCCCCCTCCAGTGCCCAGCAGCAGTCCCAGCCCTCGCCCGCCCAACAGCGTTACCCGCCAAGAGAGATCCCTCCGCGCTTCCGCCAGCAGGAGCACAAGCAGCTGCTGAAGAGGGGTCAGCCGCTGCCCCCTGGGACCCTTCCAACTGTACCAGGACGCCCCGAACCTGACTCGAGTCAGAAATCCTCTGGTGTTTCGCACACAGGTTAGCACTTTACTTTAAGCTTTTTCCTTTGTGACCTTTTGACCTCTGGGAATGTTCCACAACCCTGAACTTGACCACAGTTGACTGTCCAACTTATTTTCTCTATGATTATGTGTTGTACATTTGATTTAGTGGAGCTTTTCTGAGATTCATATCTTAAATTGATGTTCAAGTGTTTTCCCCGTATTTAGTTTAGTCTGCCACTTTGCATTCTCCTTTTAGATATGTGTAGTGTATATGCCATTGTTGTTTCCTTGCCTGTTTCCTTGGGTCTGCTGTGTATCACACTGTGCTTCAGACTGCTGTCTAGTTCACCTGCAGGGCTGTGTGCACCGCTGTGTGGAAGGATCTGTTGTTGTGTTCGTTGTTTGTTTTGAATGTGCTCTACCTGGCCTGGGATTCTAAATATAGAGAGTAAATTACAGCAGGGGGCCACTGTGGAGGGGCGGAGAGTAAACACAGCTGGCGTGTGTGAGAGAGATTTGATCTGATTTAAACAACCTGAAGACCAGTCTAAAGATTTCAACTCAGTCATACTTAGTTACTATAAGTAAAGTTTGTGTGTGCAGGGTTTTTTCTGCATAGAAAAGTATTGGGCGGGCCGCCTAAAAGTGTTGCATGGTATACCGAACATTCTGTACTTTTTCAATACTAGAACATGAAAAATGGTTCGGGACTAGAATTTATTTTATTTCCGGTACTTCTGTCAAATGTGTCTCATTGATCAAGTCTGTCTATCAGCGCAGCCAATGTCCACCTTATAGTGCGAGTGCACCGTGCCTGCTCCACTTAGCCTGTACTGGGAGTCTGGGCTACATCATGTTAGCTCCACTTAGCCTGTACTGGGAGTCTGGGCTGTATCATGTTAGCTCCACTTAGCCTGTACTGGGAGTCTGGGCTACATCATGTTAGCTCCACTTAGCCTGTACTGGGAGTCTGGGCTGTATCATGTTAGCTCCACTTAGCCTGTACTGGGAGTCTGGGCTACATCATGTTAGCTCCACTTAGCCTGTACTGGGAGTCTGGGCTACATCATGTTAGCTCCACTTAGCCTGTACTGGGAGTCTGGGCTACATCATGTTAGCTCCACTTAGCCTGTACTGGGAGTCTGGGCTGTATCATGTTAGCTCCACTTAGCCTGTACTGGGAGTCTGGGCTACATCATGTTAGCTCCACTTAGCCTGTACTGGGAGTCTGGGCTACATCATGTTAGCTCCACTTAGCCTGTACTGGGAGTCTGGGCTACATCATGTTAGCTCCACTTAGCCTGTACTGGGAGTCTGGGCTGTATCATGTTAGCTCCACTTAGCCTGTACTGGGAGTCTGGGCTACATCATGTTAGCTCCACTTAGCCTGTACTGGGAGTCTGGGCTGTATCATGTTAGCTCCACTTAGCCTGTACTGGGAGTCTGGGCTGTATCATGTTAGCTCCACTTAGCCTGTACTGGGAGTCTGGGCTACATCATGTTAGCTCCACTTAGCCTGTACTGGGAGTCTGGGCTACATCATGTTAGCTCCACTTAGCCTGTACTGGGAGTCTGGGCTACATCATGTTAGCTCCACTTAGCCTGTACTGGGAGTCTGGGCTGTATCATGTTAGCTCCACTTAGCCTGTACTGGGAGTCTGGGCTACATCATGTTAGCTCCACACTCATGCTGTACTGGGAGTCTGGGCTGTATCATGTTAGCTCCACTTAGCCTGTACTGGGAGTCTGGGCTACATCATGTTAGCTCCACACTCATGCTGTACTGGGAGTCTGGGCTGCATCATGTTAGCTCCACTTAGCTTGTACTGGGAGTCTGGGCTGCATCATGTTAGCTCCACTTAACTTGTACTGGGAGTCTGGGCTGCATCATGTTAGCTCCACTTAGCTTGTACTGGGAGTCTGGGCTGTATCATGTTAGCTCCACTTAGCTTGTACTGGGAGTCTGGGCTGCATCATGTTAGCTACACACTCATGCTGTACTGGGAGTCTGGGCCACATCATGTTAGCTACACACTCATACTGTACTGGGAGTCTGTGCTGCATCATGTTAGCTCCCCACTCATGCTGTACTGGGAGTCTGTGCTGCATCATGTTAGCTCCACACTCATACTGTACTGGGAGTCTGTGCTGCATCATGTTAGCTCCACACTCATACTGTACTGGGAGTCTGTGCTGCATCATGTTAGCTCCACACTCATGCTGTACTGGGAGTCTGGGCTACATCATGTTAGCTCCACACTCATGCTGTACTGGGAGTCTTGGCTACATCATGTTAGCTACACACTCATAGGAATATTTTCTAGTAATATTTATGTCCATTGCGTTATGCTAATTAGTGTCAGATGATGACAACGATCCCGTTCACGGGATGGGAGTTACAACAAGTTAAGAAATTTAGCGTAATTCAGTTGATTAATATTATGGTGTTTATATTCCAAGAAAAATGAAACCCTCAGGGTTACCGTTAGGATGGAACGGAAAATATGTCGCTGTACAGCGTGACAGCCAGGAGTAGGCTACAGTACTAAGAGCATAAGAGGATTGGAGGATTCTAAATTAATATCTAAGGGGCATAACATTTCCTCACCCTAATTGTAGTGTAACCAATACCCAAACGGAGATTCAGTGAAAATAAAAGTCTGTCAAGACCAGTCCCCGTGTTGTTTCATAGCAACGCGAAAGGATGCTGAAATAGCTATTGCTTCAAATCCTATTGCTTCTATCTTCAATATACTTTTTAAATAAATAACGATGGAACAGAAAATATGGCGCTGTACAACGTGACAGTCGGGAGTAGGCTACAGTACTAGGCTATTCAACTAAAGAATCCCCGTGTCGTGCTGGCACACGGGAGTCCGGGGTTCAATTCCCTGACTGGGAGGAAGGAGTAGGCTGTCCTTGTAAATAAGAATTTGTTCTTAACTGACTTGCCTCGTTAAATAAAGGTTACACTAAAAGCACAACATTTCTATACCCTAATTCTATAATTGTAGTCTTCTAACCAGTACCGAAACAAAATTTATCAAGACTGGGCCCTATGCTTGTCTTAGAGCAGCGCAAAATGGTGCTAAAATAGTTGGAGGCTATTGCTTCAAATTCTATTGCTTCTAACTTCATTATGCAATTTGTAAGTCGCTCTGGATAAGAGCGTCTGCTAAATGACTTAAATGTAAATGTAAATGTAAATAAGACCTCCACCACTTTTAACAGCACATTACTCAACACTAGTGAGACTCATGTCGCCTATAGTAGGCCTACAGTATATTGAAAAATATGACATGACTCTCCACCAATAATTACATATTGGGGGATTCTTAATTAATTAATTCATTCATTAAAACCAAAAGCCGCCGCCTCATGGATCTCCCGGTGGAGGCCGGCACGGGTATCAAACCTGCATCTGTAGCAACGCATTTTGCACTGCGATGCAGTGTCTTAGACGGCTGCGCCACTCAGTAGGCCCAAACAAAAGTGAGCGATTTGTTATCTGAATAAAGGCCCTCAATTTTTCGTGCCATAATTAGTTACGTTGTTTTAGTTTGAACGTGCAGACTGGCACTAAGAAGAGTGGGATTGTTTCCCTAGTCAGCGCCATTATTAGTGCAATGCCGCTTAAAGTGTTGCTCTGTGCTACCCAGTGGGGTGGGGCGGGGGTCCACCCTCCCTCCCCTTCCTCCTCCTCTCTTCCACATGGGCTAGGTCCGTCTTCTGTGCGTGGTTCTACAGCCCATCCTGTGCCCCATGCCCTCGTGCCATGAGCCTTGCGTGCCCACCGCTATTTCAGTGGATACAGCTGGAGAACTACAAGGCAATCCCATTGTGCGCCACTCGGTAGCCATGACCAATATTTTTTTATTTATTTTTTTTATTTAATTTTTACCTTTATTTAACCAGGCAAGTCAGTTAAGAACATATTCTTATTTTCAATGACGGCCTGGGAACAGTGGGTTAACTGCCTGTTCAGGGGCAGAACGACAGATTTGTACCTTGTCAGCTCGGGGGTTTGAACTCGCAACCTTCCGGTTACTAGTCCAACGCTCTAACCACTAGGCTACGCTATATAAACTCAGCAAAAAAAAGAATTGTCCTCTCACTGTCAACTGCATTTTATTTTCAGCAAACTTAACATGTGTTAATATTTGTATGGACATAAGATTCAACAACTGAGACATAAACTGAACAAGTTCCACAGACATGTGACTAACATAAATAGTGTCCCTAAACAAAGGGGGGGTCGAAATCAAAAGTAACAGTAAGTATCTGGTGTGGCCATCAGATGTATTAAAAACTGCAGTGCATCTCCTCCTCATGGACTGCACTACATTTGCCAGTTCTTGCTGTGAGATGTTACTACACTCTTCCACCAAGGCACCTGCAAGCTCCTGGACATTTCTGGGGGGAATGGCCCTAGCCCTCACCCTCCGATCCAACAGGTCCCAGACGTGCTCAATGGGATTGAGATCCGGGCTCTTCGCTGGCCATGGCAGAACACTGACATTCCTGTCTTGCAGGAAATCACGCACAGAACTAAGAGTACGGCTGGTGGTATTGTCATGCTGGAGGGTCATGTCAGGATGAGCCTGCAGGAAGGGCACCACATGAGGGAGGAGGATGTCTTCCCTGTAATGCACAGCGTTGAGATTGCCTGCAATGACAACAAGCTCAGTCTAAGGATGCTGTGACTCACCGCCCCAGACCATGACGGACCCTCCACCTCCAAATCGATCCTGCTCCAGAGTACAGGCCTCGGTGTAATGCTCATTCCTTCGACGATAAACGCAAATCCGACCATCATCTCTAGTGAGAAAAAACCGTGACTCGTCAGTGAAGAGCACTTTTTGCCAGTCCTGTCTGGTCCAGCGACGGGGGGTTTGTGCTCATAGGCGACATTGTTGACAATGATGATGTCTGGTGAGGACCTGCCTTACAACAGGCCTACAAGTCCTCAGTCCAGCCTCTCAGCCTATTGCGGACAGTCTGAGCACTGATGGAGGGATTGTGAGTTCCTGGTGTAACTTGTTGTTGTTGTCGTCATCCTGTACCTGTCCCACAGGTGTGATGTTCGGATGTACCGATCCTGTGCAGGTGTTGATCCGCAGTCCGTCCTGTCTCCCTGTAGCGCTGTCTTAGGCGTCTCACAGTACGGACATTGCAATTTATTGCCCTGGCCACATCTTTTTCAGTGTAAACTAAAACAAAATGGGAGGTATACCCAAAAGATAATGGACCTATGGATCAAAGCTAGACAGTCAGGGAGAATCTAAAATGTAAAAATGATGCCTTCAGGAGTATGTTACTTATGGCTTGAGGCCCCCATTGACTTTGTTATAATGTTGAGTCACTCCGATTAGCATAAACCATGGCAAAATGTGTAGAATTGCAGGAAATGTGCTTTAAAATGGAATTTTTGTCTCTAAGCGTCATGGCTAAATGTGTAGGATTGCAGGAGATTGGCATTAAAACGGTTCCATTTTGTCACTGCGGCCAACAGGAGGGCCTCTAAATGTTTTGTTTGGCCACGCCCACCACCTAAGCCCCGTTTTGATCCGGAAAAAACTGTTCTGTGTGTAGTGTTTCAAACATTCAGTGATTCAGCAGGTCATATATTTGGTAGTTTGTAGTCTAGATACATTTCCTGTTAAGATTTCATGTTTGTCCTTCATTTCCTTTTTCTTAAAATGTAACATTTTTGGCACTTGTTTTTCTTGTTTGCTGGTTAGAGGGAGTCTGAAAGAGTTCTGTTGTGTGTTAGTACTGTCTGAAGAGCTTTGAGTTGTGCTGACCAGAGCTATTTCCTGTAATGGTGGAGCGATGAAGACCTGGCAGGGCCTGAGTGGGACTGATCTGGCACAGATAAAGACGGGGAGCAGGATAGAGAAGGAAAGAGGGAGAGAAGGAGAAATAATTGGTGAGAGGGGAGAGAGTGCAGGTCAGAGAGGTGGACTGAGGTGTTTTTATTTATTTTTGTAAATGACAATTGTTTCTCAATTGACTTAACTTCTAAAGAAGTTATAGAGAGTTGAAGAGAGTGAAGTGGGGAGGGGGGGGGTGAAATGAGAGAGTGAGAGGCCTAGGTCTGTGGGCTGGGTGACTCATGCCTTACGGTAAAAGCTCATGGTTCACTTCACTCTGGCAGACTTCTCTGCTCACTCGCGCGCTCTCTCTCTCTTTCTCTCTTTCTCTGGGCTGCTGGGATAGGCCAGGGAGACACTGTAGGCCGCAAGATGGTGCTGGACCAGCATACTGCTCTATCTCCTCTGACACGCTACACTACAGTACAGACACGTAGCATACAGAGTCGTACAGCTCATACGCATGCTCCCTCCCACCCACTCTCTTTAATCTTTCTGGCGCAGGCGTTCCACTAGCGACCCACATCGACAAAATCCGGTGAATTTGCAGATGTAGTCATAATAAACATTAATAAAAAATACAAGTGTTATACATCGGCTTAAAGATGATGAACTTCTTGTTAACCTCTCAGGGATATGTGGGATGCTAGGGTCCCACCGGGCCAAAAGCCAGGGAAAATGCAGAGCGCCAAATTCATATAAATTACTATAAAAATCAAACTTTCATTAAAACGCACATGCAAGATAGCAAATAAAAGCTACACTTGTTGTGAATACAGCCAACATGTCAGATTTCAAAAAGGCTTTTCGGCGAAAGCAAACAATGCTATTATGTGAGGATAGCACCTCCATACTAACATTTTACAACCAAGTAAAGGAATTACAGAAGTCAGAAATAGCGAAAAAATGAATCACTTACCTTTTGAAGGTCTTCATATGGTTGCAGTCACAAGAGTCCCAGCTATTTCCGTTTTGTTCGATAAAGTCCCTCTTTATATCCCAAAAACTCTGTTTTGTTGGTGCGTTTTGTTCAGTAATCCACTGGCTCCGAGGCGGTCAAACCATGCAGATGAATACATCCTAATAGTACCGGTAAAGTTCCTCGAAACATGTCAAACAATGTTTTTAATTTATCCTCATGTTGTCAATTGTCTAAATAATCGATAATATTTCAACCGGACAATAGCGTATTTTTATTTTACCTTTATTGAACGAGGCAAGTCAGTTAAGAACAAATTCTTATTTTCAATGACTGCCTAGGAACAGTGGGTTAACTGCCTGTTCAGGGGCAGAACGACAGATTTGTACCTTGTCAGCTCGGGGGTTTGAACTTGCAACCTTCCGGTTACTAGTCCAACGCTCTAACCACTAGGCTACCCTGCCGAAGGGCGCGCACTCGGTCACGCTCGCAAACCAGCTCTGCATTCTTCCTCAGTCCAGTTCTGCAGTTCTTCCTCAGGTCTCCTTCATTTTTCAGAAAACAAGCCTGAAACAATGTCTAGACTGTTGACATCTAGTGGAACGCATAGGAACTGCAATCTGGGTCCTAATCCATTAGCCACTGAATATGCAATAAAATGCAAATTAATGACTTAATCATACAATATGATTTTCTGGATTTTTGTTTTAGATTCTGTCTCTCACAGTTGAAGTGTACCTATGATAAATATTACAGACCTCAGACCTCATTAGTTCAGTCCTGAGCCCCCACTACAGGTTCTGAGAGAGGTCCCCTATTTCCCATCTCTGTCTGCCGCAGCCCTTTACACTCATCGACATTGGAATGCAGTGTCATGTACAGTAATATGCTATACATGACGTCAGACCTCCGGTCTCCACTTCACAGCTCTGTAGGGGTTTTGACTGACAGACGTTCTGAACTTGAGCACAACGCGCACAACAAGAAGTTTCCCCCCATCCCTCCCACATTGTTTTGTTGTCTGAGTAACTTAAGAGGACTCGACGTACAGTATTTTTGAAAGATGAGACATTAAGGAATATAATAAATACCACTGATGTCATACAAGTAAGCCAAACACCCGGGAGTCCAAATGTGCACTTCACTCTTCCATATCATAAAACAAATGGAATATGTATTGTATTGATTTGACAGTATTACCCCTCACCCTATAGGGCAGCACATGCGCCAGGCTGTAGGTGTGCAGGATGTTACGGCCCATACGGAGGCTACGTGGGCCCGTAACCAGATCCCTCCCCACTGAATGTATTGATTTGACAGTATTACCCCTCACCCTATAGGGCAGCACATGCGCCAGGCTGTGGGTGTGCAGGATGTTACGGCCCATACGGAGGCTACGTGGTCCCGTAACCAGATCCCTCCCTGCTTCTGTTTCTCGCTCTCACACTCTCTCTACCTACAGTGCATTCGGAAAGTATTCATACTCCTTGATTTTTCCCACATTTTGTTACGTTACAACCTTATTCTAAAATGATTAAATAAAAAAAATCATCAATTTACACACAATACCCCATAATGACAAAACTAAAACAGGTTTCAAAGAAATTTCTGAAAATGTATTAAAAATAAATAGATACCTTATTTACATAAGTACAGTGCATATCAGAGAAAACAAGGTTGAAAGAATTGTCGGTAGAGCTCCGAGACAGGATTGTGTCGAGGCACAGGTCTGGGGAAGGGTACCAAAACATTTCTTTAGCATTTGAAGTTCCCCAAGAACACAGTGGCCTCCTCATTATTAAATTGAAGAAGTTTGGAACCACCAATACTATTCCTAGAGCTGGCCGCCCGGCCAAACTGAGCAATCGGGGGAGAAGGGCCTTTGTCAGGGAAGTGACCAAGAACCAGATGGTCACTCTGACAGAGCTCCAGAGATCCTCTGTGGAAATGGGAGAACCACCCAGAAGGACAACCATCTCTGCAGCACTCCACCAATCAGACCTTTATGATAGAGGGGCCAAACGGAAGCCACTCAGTAAAAGGCACATGACAGCACGCTTGGAGTTTGCCAGAAGGCGCCTAAAGGACTCTGACCATGAGAAACTAGACTCTCTGGTCTGATGAAACCAAGCTGATGCAAAGCGTCACGTCTGGAGGAAACCTGGCACCATCCCTACAGAGAAGCATGGTGGTGCAGAATCATGCTTTGGGGATGTTTTTCAGCGGCAGGGACTTAGACTAGTCAGGATCGAGGGAAAGATGAACGGAGAAAAGTACAAAGATCCTTGACGAAAACCTGCTCCAGAGCACTCCGGACCTCAGACTGGTTCACCTTCCAACAGGACAACAACCCTAAGCACACAACCAAGACAATACAGGAGTGGCTTCGGTACAAGTCTCTGAATGTCCTTGAGTGGCCCAGCCACAGCCCAGACTTGAACCCGATCGAACATCTCTGGAGTAGAGGTCGACCGATTTATGATTTTTCAATGCCAATACCGATTATTGGAGGACCAAAAAAAAGCCGATACCGATTAATCGGACAATTTATTAATTTATTTGTAATAATGACAATTACAACAATACTGAATGAACACTTATTTTAACTTAATATAATACACCAATAAAATCTATTTAGCCTCAAATAAATAATGAGACATGTTCAATTTGGTTTAAATAATGCAATAACAAAAAGTGTTGGAGAAGAAAGTAAAAGTGCAATATCTGCCATGTAAGAAGGCCAACGTTTAAGTTCCTTGCTCAGAACATGAGAACATATGAAAGCTGGTGGTTCCTTTTAACATGAGTCTTCAATATTCCCAGGTAAGAGGTTTTAGGTTGTAGTTATTATAGGACTATTTCTCTCTATACCATTTGTATTTCATATACCTTTGATTATTGGAGGAGCAAGGGGAATAACTACTCCAAGTCTCAGAGCGAGTGCCGTTTGAAACGCTATTAGCGCGCACCCCGCTAACTAGCTAGCCATTTCACATTGGTTACACCAGCCTAATCTCGGGAGTTGATAGGCTTGAAGTCATAAACAGCGCAATGATTGAAGCATTGCGAAGAGCTGCTGGCAAAACCCACAAAAGTGCTGTTTGAATGAATGCTTACGAGCCTGCTGCTGCCTACCATCGCTCAGACAGACTGCTCTATCAAATATCAAATCATAGACTTAATTATAACATAATACACACAGAAATATGAGCCTTAGGTCATTAATATGGCCAAATCCGGAAACTATCATCTCGAAAACAAGACTTTTATTCTTTCAGTGTAATACGGAACCGTTCCGTATTTTATCTAACGGGTGGCATAAGTCTAAATATTCCTGTTACATTGCACAACCTTCAATGTTATGTCATAATTACGTAAAATTCTGGTAAATTAGGTGGCCCAAACTGTTGCATATACCCTGACTCTGCGTGCAATGAATGCAAGAGAAGTGACACAATTTCACATGGTTAAATTGCCTGCTAACCTGGATTTCTTTTAGATAAATATACAGGTTTAAAAATATATACTTCTGTGTATTGATTTTAAGAAAGGCATTGATGTTTATGGTTAGGTACACATTGGAGCAAGGACAGTCCTTTTTCGCAAATACGCACCGCATCGATTATATGCAACGCAGGACACGCTAGATAAACTAGTAATATCAACCATGTGTAGTTAACTAGTGATTATGATTGATAGATTTTTTTTTTATAAGATAAGTTTAATGCTAGCTAGCAACTTACCGTGGCTTACTGCATTCGTGTAACAGGCAGGCTCCTCGTGGAGTGCAATGAGGCAGGTGGTTAGAGCGTTGGACTAGGTGACTGTAAGGTTGCAAGATTGAATCCCTGCGCTGACAAGGTAAAAATGTGTCTTTCTGCCCCTGAACAAGGCAGTTAACCCACCGTTCCTAGGCCGTCATTGAAAATTAGAATGTGTTCTTAACTGACTTGCCTAGTTAAATAAAGATTAAATAAAGGTGTAAAAAATTAAAATAAAACTTGGCCAAATCGGTGTCCATAAATACAGATTTCATATTGTAATGAGAACTTGAAATCGGCCCTTATTAATCGGCCATTCTGATTCATTGGTCATCCTCTACTTTGGAGAGACCTAAAAATAGCTGTGCAGCAAAACTCCCCATCGAACCTGACAGAGCTTGAGAGGATCTGCAGAGAAGAATGGGAGAAACTCACCAAATACATGTGTGCCAAGCTTGTAGCATCATACCCAAGAAGACTCGAGGCTGTAATCGCTGCCAAAGGTGCTTCAACAAAGTACTGAGTAAAGGGTCTGAATACGAACACTAGCGTTCAAAAGTTTGGGGTCACGTAGAAATGTCCTTAGACTGAGGAGTTTCAGAAGAAAGGTCTTTGTTTCTAGCCATTTTGAGCCTGTAATCGAACCCACAAATTCTGATGCTCCAGATTCTCAACTAGTCTAAAGAAGGCCAGTTGTATTGCTTCTTTAATCAGAACAACAGTTTTCAGCTGTGCTAACAATTTCAAAAGGGTTTTCTAATGATCAATTAGCATTTTAAAATGATGAACTTGGATTAGCTAATACAACGTGCCATTGGAACACAGGAGTGATGGTTGCTGATAATGGGCCTCTGTACTCCTATGTAGATATTCCATAAAAATTTGCCGTTTCCAGTTACCATAGTCATTTACAACATTAACAATGTCTACACTGCATTTCTGATCAATTTGATGTTATTTTAATGTACAAATGTGCTTTTCTTTCAAAAACAAGTACATTTCTAAATGACCCCAAACTTCTGAACGGTAGTGAATTTAAATGTGATATTTCAGTTTTTATAAATTATCAAATATGTTAAAAATATTAATAATAAAAAATAAAATAATAATTGCTTGGTCATTATGGGGTATTGTCTGTAGATTGAGGAAATTTTAGAAAATCGAAGTATCTTAATTTGAGGATGTTTGTTACAGCAGGAAAATAGTCCTGCAGCAACAGGAAATATGGATTATAATTAATGCACATTTATGTAGCGGTTGATCCATTTCTCGTAGGGGAAATTTCTGTGGAAATTACAAACTTCTGAAGCCTTTTTAAACCTCAAAAACAATACACATTTGAAATGTCCTGCATTGCAGGAAAGTTGTCCTGCAACAGGGTGATCAAATTCAGATCCTACATCTGTAGTTGATTTTTATAAGGGCGTTTTGCATTGCTTTTTAAAGTATGTCTGTGTCCTCATAACGGCACTCATAGAAGTGTTACCTTTACATATTTTAGCAGTAGGGTTGTTGTGCATTAATGCCTAAGCACTAAGCTCCATCCCAACGATACTCAATACAATTCTACAGTGTAGGAGTCATCTACCAGATTGTTATTTTATCAAGAGCAAGCTGAAACAACTGCATAACACTGGAAGCTGTAGGACCCCAGCGATAGGCTGCCATCCTAGAGTCTGTCTGTTGGTGTCTCCTCTCGTTGAGCTGAGGACCCAGCTTGCCTTCTCTGTGGCCCAATGGCCGCCAGTGGTGTCGCCAGATTTACGTCACGTCGTCATACACACACGCAACAGGAGAACAGGGACACAGTGGAGGTTGTTGTGTAAGACCGTATCTGTCTTCCCTCACACTGCCCCCTCCCCTCTGCCCGTCTAAACGTTTTGTAACTGTACAGTGACGGGCTACACACACACACACACACACACACACACACACACACACACACACACACACACACACACACACACACACCTTGCATGGTGGTTACTTTATTATTAGACGACCTGTGCCACCTGGGGCTTAGTCAATAGTCCATCTGTAAATTGTACTCCACTGAATCTATTAGAAGAGGTATGGTCAATAATACAAGACTCGGTGGCCTTGAACAAACTGAGACAAACATCCAGCTATCTCTACTTCATAGTAGTCAAAGCAATACAAGGACGTCCCTGCTGTATGTAATGCTGCCATTTTCTACCATCAGTTATTCACCCACATGACAGTGTGTTATGGTAATCTCCGTGTTTGCATGGCCTGCTTTGTTTTCGTCTCAGACCCAATGTGTGTTGCTCTTCTATAATCAAGATGATGTTGAAGAAAGTCTGCCACTCGAAGTTGCAGCTTTTCTGGGTTACATCTGTTTATAGCATACTGGGCTTGTGCCTTACTCAGGGTGAGTGTGTTGACAGGACAACACACAATTCAGTTGAGAATGTTTTCATCTAATATTGTTTCTCTATGGGCCAATAGTCATCAGACTGTAGGCTAATCATGGGAATGGTAGAGGGGGTTTGATGGTGGGGGTGCAGCAGTGTGTGTGTATGGTAAGTAATAGTGTGTCTGGTTGGAAGGATTGAAAGAGCAGCCGTCTTTCTCTCTACAAGCCTCTCCTCTCCTGCCCCCGGGGGTCTTCATTATGCCTGGACCAACCCAGCTGAGACCTGACTAACACACCCATCTCTTCTTCACTCTCTCTTCCACTTTTTCTCATTCTCTGTGCTGACTGTGACTATCCAGCTCTCCTCCTGCTCTCACTTTCTTTCACTCCCTCACTCTCTTCCTCTCCCTCACCTTCATCTCCCTTATCTCCCTTACCTTCATCTTCTCTCCTTATCTCCCTCCCTCCCTCCTTCACACTCTCTTCCTTATCTCCCTCACCTTCACACTCTCTTCCTTATCTCCCTCACCTTCATCTCCCTCACCTTCATCTCCCTCACCTTCACACTCTCTTCCTTATCTCCCTCACCTTCACACTCTCTTCCTTATCTCCCTCACCTTCACACTCTCTTCCTTATCTCCCTCACCTTCACACTCTCTTCCTTATCTCCCTCACCTTCACACTCTCTTCCTTATCTCCCTCACCTTCACACTCTCTTCCTTATCTCCCTCACCTTCACACTCTCTTCCTTATCTCCCTCACCTTCACACTCTCTTCCTTATCTCCCTCACCTTCACACTCTCTTCCTTATCTCCCTCACCTTCACACTCTCTTCCTCATCTCCCTCACCTTCACACTCTCTTCCTCATCTCCCTCACCTTCACACTCTCTTCCTCATCTCCCTCACCTTCACACTTTCACACTCTCTCACCCTACAAACCCAACTTGTTGAAACATAATGAAAGGAAAACTACTAAACAAAAACCTTAACAACAGCAATGTCTAGGCTGAGATTGCAATTCACCATCCGTCCGCGTTTCTGGGAAACAGCAGCGAGGTAGTGGATTGGAGGTTTGGGTAAGTGCCATCCAGACAGTTTACATGAAGGGCATTATTTATACACAAAGCACCAATCAGAGGCTGGGGCCTGGGTTTCCACATAAGGAACCACTGTTCTTCTGGTGGGACTTTGACGTATTGTGTGTTGGAGCAGTAGAGGTTCGTTTGTAAACAATACCCACCTTCAGTTAGCTTAGGAGCTGCTGCTGTTACTGCTTCTCTTTTGCAAGCCTCTAGCTAGCGCCCGGTAGCGGCCTGCCTCTAGCTAGCGGCCTGCCTCTAGCTAGCGGCCTGCCTCTAGCTAGCGCCCGATAGCGGCCTGCCTCTAGCTAGCGCCCGATAGCGGCCTGCCTCTAGCTAGCGCCCGGTAGCGGCCTGCCTCTAGCTAGCGCCCGGTAGCGGCCTGCCTCTAGCTAGCGCCCGGTAGCGGCCTGCCTCTAGCTAGCGCCCGGTAGCGGCCTGCCTCTAGCTAGCGCCCGGTAGCGGCCTGCCTCTAGCTAGTGCCCGGTAGCGGCCTGCCTCTAGCTAGTGCCCGGTAGCGGCCTGCCTCTAGCTAGTGCCCGATAGTGGCCTGCCCCTCCTCTGTTTAGCTCTCTTTTTCTCTAACCCCTCCTCTCTGTTGTCTCTCTACCTCATTTTCTCTCTTCTTCTCCCTGTCTTTGCCATGCTTTCCCTTTTCTCCCCTCCCTCCCTCCCTCCCTCCCTCCCTCCCTCCCTCCCTCCCTCCCTCCCTCCCTCCCTCCCTCCCTCCCTCCCTCCCTCCCTCCCTCCCTCCCTCCCTCCCTCCCTCCCTCCCTCCCTCCCTCCCTCCCTCCCTCCCTCCAGACCTCACTGTGTAAAGACAGACGTTTAGCTCTTCTTGGCCTCCTGCCCACCTCCATGTGATCTTCATTTCATGTGTTTATGCTGTTTTCCATGCAGCCGTTGAAGTGGTAGTGTTTCTCCGGGCCAAACTGGGTCTGTTTTGCGTTCCAGGGAGCTGCTCTGGTATGTGCTGTGTCGTCCCACTGCAGACTAGTCTGTCTCTGTTTGGGACGTCACACAACAGCAGTTTTTGCGTCATCTGCCAGCATACTATAGGAAATCGTTGTGAAGCAGGAAGGGGAGGGGGTGTGTGTGTGTGTGTGTGTGAACACGTGCATATGATATGTGTACATGCATATGTATCTGAATGCATATGTGCATAGAATGTGTCTGCATACCTGCATGTTTCTGGATGCGTGTTATTGTCTGAGTGTGCGGGTGAACATGTCTGTTTTCGTGCGTATGTGTGTGCACATTTGAGTGTCATTCCTGAACACTCAACGATGCAGCAAAAACTCTTCCTCTCTTCTGCTTTTGGAGAGGCTTCCATTGATGGCCAGGCTGTGCTCAATGTAAATGGAGTGGTCCTGGCTAAACATTTAGTGACCACTCCAAAAGCATGAAAGCGGGAGGGAGGGAGGCAGCAAAAAGGAATCTCCCTTTTGTTTAGTTTTTTCTCTCTCGTGAGCGAGCGGATTGAGTGCACAATGAAATGCTCTCTGCTTTAACCATAACCCTCTACGCCTGCCCCTACTCTCTCTGAGAGAGAGAATATCCTCTCTCCATGGATAGGAATAGAGTGGATTTCTAAATAAAGCCAGAGAGAAAGAGAGAGGGGCAGGATGGCTCTAGCCAAGCCAAAGCAGGCTGGAGCAGAGCAGAGGGGGGAGGGTGTGTGTGTCTCTCTCATGCCGCGAGAGCTCGCAGCTTCTTGGCAGTATTTCAAAAATGAGCCTCTGAAAGCCCTGGCGAGCCGAGCAGACATATTGAGACTAGAGACACACGGGGATGGCCGCCTGCGCCGCCACCGCTTCGCTCCAAACGTAGCGCTCGCTCACCATGGTCGGAAGGTACCTCTCCTCAGGTATTGTTCCTGCTTTTCGCCCGTGATCCCCCCTCTTTCTCTTTATTCGTTGGGCGTCTTTCACTGCGTTGTGCATTGTAGTGCGCGATTGCCTTTAAATGCATGCAAGTACTAAGATAAGTACGATTTTGCAACGGAAAACATCCAGCAGCGACAGATGACATTCTGATGAATATCTTCATGAGGATAGTTTGTGTTTTTCAGAGAAGCGACCGTGCTGCAGGAAGAGAGAGAGAGAGAGAGAAACAGATACAGACTGTAGCTCTGAGCGTTTTTGGCTCTGGTTCAGATTTGATAAAATGGCGTCCTGTACTACACCACAGAAACCACACCGCTGTGTCTGAGACACTGCCCTTTTCTCCCTCCCTCTCTTTCTGTTTTTCATTTGTATATAATCATTGGAAGAAGCCTAAGCTCTGCAGAGAGTGAGAGACAGACAGCCAGCAAAAGCTTGCAGACAAACATCATCTCTCCCCATTTTAAAGATCAGACAAAAGCAGACGCTGTGTGTGTGCAGTCCGTTCCGCTCACACATGCATGTGGAGGCACACCAAAAACAACGAGAGGGAACTGACGCGGCGGCAGAGTGATTACCACGGCAGTGCATCTAGAGCAGCTGCTGCTTTTGGACTGACTCACTTCTTATGCACCAAGCTGCTTCAGGGGATAGTTCTAGAACTGTTGTTACCCAAGCCTCTCTCAGCAGTGGTTTCTTTATTGGAAGAGAAAGAAATCCTACTGTTTGGGTTTGAGGAGTAGAGGCAGTAGAGAGATTTGAGGGGACTGGGAGGCAATCTTCTGTACAGCAGGGGTGCAACGTTAGGAAACATTCAGATATAAATGTTGTATTGTGTAGTTCAGGTACTTGTGTTTGTCATATCAGCAGTACACATCACAATGATGCCGGAACAAATGTAAAGTGTTTCACCTCATGGAATACACTCCAGGGCAGAGTGGTTATCAGTCGAGACAAATGTTTGTGAAGCTGGTGTCAGGACCAGACTGAGGCTGAACTGCAGGACTCAAGGGGTCAAGGGTAAGGACTGAGGATGGGTGTCTTCAGATCTGCCGGTGGACTCCACCTAGGCCTCCCACTTTATTCCAAGATGACTGCAACTAGGGTAAAGCTGTTGAGATTACTAGGCTTGGGCGGTATACCGTTAATACTGTATACCGGGGTATTTCGAAATATGCAGAATAAACAGAACTCCCACAACATTTCAACCAGGGTTGGACAGTAGACAGATTGTCATACTGTACTATACAGGGGTATACTGTATTACCAGAAGTGCACACAAGGGGGAGCTATTTAGTTATCAAAATAATGACACGCCAAATAATTTAGGCAACCGGGTTCTTGATCCAGGAGGGGATTGAATGTCTCTGCTGTAACCAAGAAGCTTGATCTTAACATCGAGCCACTTAGCTAACAAGTTAGCAAACCATATGACATCTTATAGTTTTACTTAACTTATAGTTAGTTATAAGCAGTGGCGTATTCGCACCGAACTGTTCTGTACGGGGACCTCGGTTCGGTCAGTACTGTGAACCTGAAATGAATACAGAAAACCAATAAAAACACTAGCCTATACCTACACTGAGTTGTATGCCATCGCCTTGTGATTACATTTGAGCTGAATAAACATCGTAGGCTATTAAAACAAGTACGTTGTATGCGCACGTTGTAATCGAAATTCTAATCTTAACTGGCTGATTTAAAACGATCCTTTTGTGAGGCGCAGCCGGGGACTGTGTAGATGGGGACTGTGTAGATGGGGACTGTGTAGATGGGGACTGTGTAGATGGGGACTGTGTAGATGGGGACTGTGTAGATGGGGACTGTGTAGATGGGGACTGTGTAGATGGGGACTGTGTAGATGGGGACTGGTGGGCTCCATAAGCCAGAATTGAAGGGTCCTCCATCATCGGTTAAATCTCCAGTTTGGGAACATTTTGGCATATACACTACCGGTCAAAAGTTTTCGAACACTTACTCATTCAAAGGATTTTCTACTTTGTAAAATAATAGTGAAGACATAAACTATGAAATAACACATGGAATCATATGTCAAAATATATGTTAAATTATATGTTAGATTCTTCAAAGTAGCCACCCTTTGCCTTGAGGACAGCTTTGCACACTCTTGGCATATGTTTAGATGCCAACTGTTGTCATGTTATCTTCTAGGTATGAAGACATACTAACCTTGTCCCTTTCTCCCTCTCTCTCCCTCCATCCTCTCTTTCTCTCCATCCTCTCTCATTCAACAGAGCTGCCCCCACAGAGTGGCCCGGGAGCCCATTATGAGAATCCCCACTGGGGACACCAGCCAGCCAATCGGAGTGCCACTTCCGCCTCAGTGTCGGCCAATCGCAGTGGCTGGGATACAGTGATCATCGACGAGAGCGACACCGAGGCCTGGCCCTCCATTTCCCGCAGCAGCCAGAGCCAGGGCCCTGCAGGAGGATGCCCCTCGGACACTGACCCGGCCAGCAGCAGCAGCAGTATGAGCATGGCCACGGGGGCCAACGGCCAGACAGGCCACTTTCCTGCCAACTACCCCAGCAGCAAAGGAGCCAGCTCTGGGCCCGGCAGCTCAGCCAATCACCCCGGGGCAGGCACGGTCGGCATGGCCTCCAGCCAAGGAGCAGCCAATCGGGGCTGGGGATCTGGTCCCGGTCCGTCCCCCCATGGCCCTCCTCAGTCCTCCTCTGTCGGGGGTGGGGAGGGGAAGACTGATGGCCCAATGGGAGGAGGAGGAGGCAGGGGTTGGGGCTCCTCTTCCTCCACCACCTCCAACTTGAACCTGAACCCCAATGCCAACCCCTCGGCCTGGCCTGTTCTGGGGCACGACGGGGGCGGAGGAGCGGGGGCAAGCAGCTCAGGGGGAGCCAACCCCAATCAACCCCCTTCTTCTCAACCCCCTCCAAACCTCTGCGACCCGCCAGGCACCTCTCACGCCCAGGGGAACGGCATCAGAGGAGGAAACATGGTGGGCGGCACCAACGGCAACCTTCCGGTTGGGGGAGGCAGCACCTGGGGAGAATCATCTGAGCCACACCCATCCTCATCCACGAATGTGTCTTTCAGCTCAGAACCTCAGAACCTTAACACTGACGGACCAAATCATACTAGCAAGCAACAGGAGCCCCCTATCCACAGCGTGTCCGGCTGGAGTGGCCCCTCCGGAGGTATGGGCTCCCTGGGCCAGCCTCCTCCTGGAGCTTCCCAGCTGGTCAATGGAGAGGATGGCAACTCCGTCTGGGGCAACAATGGAGACTCCAAGTCAGTCGCCTCCTCCGCGGAGCCTTCGGGCTGGGACTCTGGAGGCGGGGGCTGGGGGAGCCATGGAAGCAGTGGTGGTGGAACCTCTGGAGGCTGGGGAGGCCAGAGCAGCAGAGACGCTTGGGGGAAGCAGCATTCTGGCGAGGTCCAGGGGGGCTGGGACGCCCCCAGCTCTCCTCCCCAGCAGGCCAGATCCTGGAGCACCCGAGCCCCAAGCACCACGGCGGCCAGCGAGGGCAGTAGCGAGGGCATGGATGGAGCGGGACACTCCCTCCGACAGGACCGGTCGTCCAGGGATGAGCCTGCCCCCCTGCTCCCAGCCCCTGACCTGGACCCCAGGGTGCTGTGCAACACAGGCTGGGGCCAGACCCCCGTCCGCCAGCACACGTCCTGGGACATGGAGGAGGCGGCACGCACCCAACGAAAGGCAGATGCTGCCGGGACGGACTCTTGGGGAGGCTCCGGCCCCAACACTCCCACCGAGCCAGCCCAAGGGCCCTCAAACCCCAGCCACGGCCCCCCTCATCGGGTTGACCCCAAGAGCGAGGGTCCCGGGCCTGGTCCTCAGGCTGCCCCAGGCTGGGGTGGTTCCAAGCCTCCAGCCAGCCAACCAGGCTCTGGCTGGGGTGAGCCACCGAGCAGCAAGAATCCCCCCAACGGTCCTGGGGGCTGGGGGAACCCCCCACCAGGAGGCCCCGGGTCAGGCCCCAACATGCCCAAAGCTGGGAGCCAGTCCTGGGGTGCTCCAGAGGAGAAGTCCCCAAGCTGGGATGCTTCCCACGGCAAGGCCCCCAAGCCCCAGGGCTGGGGAGATGGGCCCAAGCCGCCCCACAGCGGCTGGGGCAACAGCGCTGGAGGAGGGGGCAATGGAGGAGGGGGGGACTGGAGAGAGCCTGCAGATGGCAAGAAGAACAGTCCCACCACCAACCCCCCCTGGGAGGGAGAAGGAGCAGGAGGCTGGAAAGAGAGCAACCGAGGCTGGGGAAAACCTGGTCCGGGGATGGGGGGAAATGTTGGTGGAGGCTGGGGAGAGCCAGCGATGGCCCAGCAGCGCCCAAGTTGCCCTGCCCAAGGATGGGGTGGCAAGCCCCAGGAGAGCTCCAACAGCAATAGCGGAGGAGTTAGAGGGAGCATGGGCGGGGCAGGAGGTGGAGAAGGGAGCATGGGATCCTGGGGAGGACCTGGCCCCGTGAAGCCCAGTGTATCAGGCCGGGAGGGCAACGGGGGAGGAGGAGGGAGCAAGCAGGACCCCTCAGGAGGAGAGCCCACAGGGTGGGAGGAACCTTCCCCACCCTCCATCCGACGCAAGATGGAGATTGACGACGGCACCTCGGCTTGGGGCGACCCGGGTGCCTACAACAAGACGGTCAACCTCTGGGACAAGAACAACCCTGCGGGAGGAGGGCCACCCCAAGGTAGACCCCCAGGGAACGCCCCCGCATGCCCCCCTGGAAACAACAACAACCACCCACCACATCACACCTACCACGGCCCCCCACCACCCCTCCAGAGCCATGGGGGCCACAACCCCCAGGGCCCAGGCCAGAACAGTGGGCCCATGGACACAGCCATGCCTCACCAGACTACGCCTCCACCACACAGCAGACCACCCCTCATGGGTCCAGGTGAGAAGACATACTCTATGAATGGACGGCTTATAGTGTTACTGTGATTGTGTCCTTGATAATCTTGTGTTTTGACAATGCCATCTAGCTTTTCGATCAGGAGTCTTATGAAGTTGTGAAGCGTCCTGCAATGTTGGGTTTATGTTTTGTACATGTAGTCATGGGAGGAGAACAGTGTTGGGTTTATGTTTTGTACATGTAGTCATGGGAGGAGAACAGTGTTGGGTTTATGTTTTGTACATGTAGTCATGGGAGGAGAACAGTGTTGGGTTTACGTTTTGTACATGTAGTCATGGGAGGAGAACAGTGTTGGGTTTACGTTTTGTACATGTAGTCATGGGAGGAGAACAGTGTTGGGTTTACGTTTTGTACATGTAGTCATGGGAGGAGAACAGTGTTGGGTTTATGTTTTGTACATGTAGTCATGGGAGGAGAACAGTGTTGGGTTTATGTTTTGTACATGTAGTCATGGGAGGAGAACAGTGTTGGGTTTATGTTTTGTACATGTAGTCATGGGAGGAGAACCGTGTTGGGTTTATGTTTTGTACATGTAGTCATGGGAGGAGAACCGTGTTGGGTTTATGTTTTGTACATGTAGTCATGGGAGGAGAACAGTGTTGGGTTTACGTTTTGTACATGTAGTCATGGGAGGAGAACAGTGTTGGGTTTACGTTTTGTACATGTAGTCATGGGAGGAGAACCGTGTTGGGTTTACGTTTTGTACATGTAGTCATGGGAGGAGAACAGTGTTGGGTTTATGTTTTGTACATGTAGTCATGGGAGGAGAACAGTGTTGGGTTCACGTTTTGTACATGTAGTCATGGGAGGAGAACAGTGTTGGGTTTACGTTTTGTACATGTAGTCATGGGAGGAGAACAGTGTTGGGTTTACGTTTTGTACATGTAGTCATGGGAGGAGAACCGTGTTGGGTTTACGTTTTGTACATGTAGTCATGGGAGGAGAACAGTGTTGGGTTTACGTTTTGTACATGTAGTCATGGGAGGAGAACCGTGTTGGGTTCACGTTTTGTACATGTAGTCATGGGAGGAGAACTGTTGGGTTTACGCTTTGTACATGTAGTCATGGGAGGAGAAGCGTGTTGGGTTTACGTTTTGTACATGTAGTCATGGGAGGAGAACAGTGTTGTGGGTTTTACAAACCTAACAGGCAGAATGAATTCACTGTGCCAGGCCTGATAAAGATTAGTCGTTTTGTTAAAAAGCGGCAGCTTAAAACAGTTGTTGCAGTTCAATCAACTGTTATTATACTGTGAACACACAAAAACAAGGAAATAGTTGTCTGTTCTACCTATGACTTAACACAAAATCTTGTTAGGTGGCGCACAGCGAACACATGCTTGGCTCCAAAACGTTGATCCGTTTAAAGGTAAAACCTCGCCTCTTAGATTTCCATCTAAATGAAGAACCAAATTGGCGAAAGCAATGCCAGCCTGCCCTGGCCCCACCCCCTTTACTTCTCTGAAGCTCGCCCTCCTCTGATTTCACAACAACAACACGGGCGCCCCCATCTGTGTGCGTAACTGTGGCAACCTCACGTGGGCACACGTGGCGGAGGAAGCCCAAGAATGCTGTTTACTAACCCGGCTTGTGAAAATAGCGATTGGAGCCACAAAATGTTTGAGCTGTGGAGGAAGTGTGTGATTATTGGAGTAACCACCATCTGTCAGTAGTTAGAGGGAGAGGGAGCGGAGGAGGAAGGGGGAGGGAGCGGCGGAGGAGGAAGGGGAGAGGGGGGGGGTTTACGGAGGAGGGAGGGGAGCGGAGGAGGAGAGGGGGAGGGAGGGAGGGGAGGCGGGGGGAGAGAGGGAGCGGAGGGGAGGAAGGGGGAGAGGGGGGCAGGGGGGAGGGAGGGGGGGGGAGTGGAGGGGCGGAGGGGGCGGAGGGGAGGGGGCGGTGCGGAGGAGGGGGAGGGAGGAGCGGGGAGGGGAGGAGGAGGGGGGGAGGTGGTGGGGGGGGGGCGATGGAGCGGAGGAGGGAGGGGGAGGAGAGGGGAGGAGGGGAGGGAGGGGAGGGGGAGCGGAGGGGGAGAGATGGAGAGGGAGAGAGGAGGAGGGGGGGAGAGGGAGGGCGGAGGGGGGCGGAGGAGGAGGGGGGGTGAGAGTTTCGATCCCCTGCTGGTTCTGGCTAGTCACTGCCCCATTTAAGCTGCTCTTTTATGCACCACAATCAACCATGCAACACAAAATAATACAATAAAGTTGTGTGTCCATACAGTAAACACTGAAATATGTCTTTAGTTTCCTTCACTCCTTTCCCACATAACCCTGATACTTAAAATGACAAGCTATTGATTTCTTTAACATCAGTGGTCATGACGGAAAGGAGATGAGGAGATGATCATAACTGAGAGAGTGAAATCTGATCCAGGAAGTAGACCTCTTGGAGCAATAGACAAACTGGCACAGGCAGAGATGGGGCTGCCTGACTCTCAGCCAGGCCAACTGGTTACTACAGACAGGGCCAAGAGTTAAACAGCCTCCTCTGTCCTGGACTGGCCAAAGTCCAGCCTGTCCTGCATAAAGGGGCATTGTAGAAACCAGGAAAAGAAAGGTTAGGAATGGTACATTTTAGCAATATGATTTTCTTAGATGTTTTTGTTACATTGTGACTGTTTAAACTTAGATTTAGAACAAGGATGCACACAATGTTGAAATTGACAATACATGCATTTTGTTAGGTGTATGAATGGCAGCGCAGGGGTTTCTCCTGTAGGATCAAAAACAAATCACATGCGCTCAACACAACAGGTGTATGTAGACCTTACCGTGAAATGCTTACTTGCAAGGCCTTAACCAACAGTGCAGTTTTAAGGAAATAAGAGTTTAGTTAATTTAGTAAATATTTTGTTAAGAAAAATACATTAAAAAGTAACAATAACAAGATTATATACCGCGAGTACCGGTACTGAGTCAGTGTGTGGGAGTACGGGGTAGTGGAGGTAATATGTACATGTAGGTAGGGGTAAAGTGACTATGCATAGATAATAAACAGGGTGAGGGGCAGCCATTCGATTAATTGTTCAGCCGTCTTATGGCTTGGGGGTAGAAACTGATAAGGAGCCTTTTGGACCTATAACATGTGAACAAAATGGACCTAAGGTTCCAGAGCAAGAGTTTGTTTTGGGTCCGTTGTTCTCTGTACTGTTATCCAATCCACGTGTGCCCTTATCAAAGTCATCCTGTTCCTAGGCTGGGGGGAGCCTTCCAGTGCCCACCCCAAACCAGAGCCCTCCTGGGGGGAGCCTGCTCCCGCTCTGGTCAGCGTGGACAACGGGACCTCCGCCTGGGGAAAACCCACCGGGAGCCATGGGGGCTGGGGTGTAGGTGACAACAGCCCTGAACCCTACAGACGGGGCAACCCACCCCTTGGATCTGCACCTTGCAAACCAGGTGAGAAGGACTCTAGTACATTTTATAGATTAGATCAGATTTTTCCTGATTCATCGAAATTGCTGATGTTTTCACTATGGCTGGGACCTCATGACATTACAAAATGTTTAACATTTGAGTAATTTAGCAGACACTCTTATCCAGAGCAACTTACAGTAACTATTAGGTTTAAGTGCCTTGATCAAGGGCACGTCAACAGATTTTGCACCTCAAGTCGGCTCAAGGATTCAAACCAACAACCGGCAGGCTACGCAAGGTAGCTTAGACCTCTAGGCTACCTGCAGACACTAGACCTCTAGGCTACCTGCAGACACTAGACCTCTAGGCTACCTGCAGACACTAGACCTCTAGGCTACCTGCAGACACTAGACCTCTAGGCTACCTGCAGACACTAGACCTCTAGGCTACCTGCAGACACTAGACCTCTAGGCTACCTGCAGACACTAGACCTCTAGGCTACCTGCAGACACTAGACCTCTAGGCTACCTGCAGACACTAGACCTCTAGGCTACCTGCAGGCTACATTGCGTGCTGATAGAATCATGAGAATCGCAATACATATCCTATGTGTAATACGAATTGATACTGTGATTTTATTGCGTTTCGATGTTCCGAACATATTGCTCACCATATGTCTGCTGCAGAGGAACAGGAAAGCCATGAGAAAACACGTTTTGATAAGTCATGGAAATATAATTGCTGAAAACAAATTGACTCCCTATTTATTATGCAGCTACACTGACCTCTGGTGGCAGGCTGAATACACACTGTATTCTCCAATAGTCTTTCTATACGAACTTTACCAGTGCATGGCTGTGCTATTCTAAAATATGTCTAAATCAACTGACAATTCAAATACCCCACTGTCAGAACCAATACATATACCCCACTGTCAGAACCAATACATATACCCCACTGTCAGAACCAATACAAATACCCCACTGTCAGAACCAATACATATACCCCACTGTCAGAACCAATACAAGTAACCCACTGTCAGAACCAATACAAATACCCCACTGTCAGAACCAATACAAATACCCCACTGTCAGAACCAATACAAGTACCCCACTGTCAGAACCAATACAAATACCCCACTGTCAGAACCAATACAAATACCCCACTGTCAGAACCAATACAAGTAACCCACTGTCAGAACCAATACAAGTAACCCACTGTCAGAACCAATACAAGTAACCCACTGTCAGAACCAATACAAGTAACCCACTGTCAGAACCAATACAAGTAACCCACTGTCAGAACCAATACAAATACCCCACTGTCAGAACCAATACAAGTAACCCACTGTCAGAACCAATACAAGTAACCCACTGTCAGAACCAATACAAATACCCCACTGTCAGAACCAATACAAGTAACCCACTGTCAGAACCAATACAAATACCCCACTGTCAGAACCAATACAAATACCCCACTGTCAGAACCAATACAAATACCCCACTGTCAGAACCAATACAAATACCCCACTGTCAGAACCAATACAAGTAACCCACTGTCAGAACCAATACAAGTAACCCACTGTCAGAACCAATACAAGTAACCCACTGTCAGAACCAATACAAATACCCCACTGTCAGAACCAATACAAATACCCCACTGTCAGAACCAATACATATACCCCACTGTCAGAACCAATACAAATACCCCACTGTCAGAACCAATACAAGTAACCCACTGTCAGAACCAATACAAGTACCCCACTGTCAGAACCGATACATATACCCCACTGTCAGAACCGATACAAGTACCCCACTGTCAGAACCAATACAAGTAACCCACTGTCAGAACCAATACAAATACCCCACTGTCAGAACCAATACAAATACCCCACTGTCAGAACCAATACAAGTAACCCACTGTCAGAACCAATACAAATAACCCACTGTCAGAACCAATACAAATACCCCACTGTCAGAACCAATACAAATACCCCCCCACTGTCAGAACCAATACAAATACCACACTGTCAGAACCAATACAAATAACCCACTGTCAGAACCAATACAAGTAACCCACTGTCAGAACCAATACAAATACCCACTGTCAGAACCAATACAAGTAACCCACTGTCAGAACCAATACAAGTAACCCACTGTCAGAACCAATACAAGTAACCCACTGTCAGAACCAATACAAATACCCCACTGTCAGAACCAATACAAATACCCCACTGTCAGAACCAATACAAGTATACCCCACTGTCAGAACCAATACAAGTAACCCACTGTCAGAACCAATACAAATACCCCACTGTCAGAACCGATACAAGTAACCCACTGTCAGAACCAATACAAATACCCCACTGTCAGAACCAATACAAATACCCCACTGTCAGAACCAATACAAATACCCCACTGTCAGAACCAATACATATACCCCACTGTCAGAACCAATACAAATACCCCACTGTCAGAACCGATACAAGTACCCCACTGTCAGAACCGATACAAGTAACCCACTGTCAGAACCGATACAAGTAACCCACTGTCAGAACCGATACAAGTACCCCACTGTCAGAACCGATACAAGTAACCCACTGTCAGAACCGATACAAGTACCCCACTGTCAGAACCGATACAAGTAACCCACTGTCAGAACCAATACAAATACCCCACTGTCAGAACCAATACAAATACCCCACTGTCAGAACCAATACAAATACCCCACTGTCAGAACCAATACATATACCCCACTGTCAGAACCAATACAAATACCCACTGTCAGAACCAATACACTGTCAGAACCAATACAACTGTAAACCCACTGTCAGAACCAATACAAATACCCCACTGTCAGAACCAATACATATACCCCACTGTCAGAACCAATACAAATACCCCACTGTCAGAACCAATACAAGTCACCCACTGTCAGAACCAATACAAGTCACCCACTGTCAGAACCAATACAAATACCCCACTGTCAGAACCAATACATATACCCCACTGTCAGAACCAATACAAATACCCCACTGTCAGAACCAATACAAATACCCCACTGTCAGAACCAATACAAGTAACCCACTGTCAGAACCAATACAAATACCCCACTGTCAGAACCAATACAAGTAACCCACTGTCAGAACCAATACATATACCCCACTGTCAGAACCAATACAAATATATTACGTCAATCAGTGGCAGCTGGTGACTTAAAACGTTGTGGAGGATTGTGGATGAAAATGAATTTGAAAAGATAGTAACACAACATTTCCTCATCTCCCTCTGCAGCCCCCAAATCTATTCAAGACGGCTGGGGTGGCGGAGGTGGCGGGGAGGACATGGGTTTGTCTGGGGGCCAGTGGGACCCTGACGACGGGGACATGTGGAGCAGCCAGGCCTCCCAGGAGAGCAACTCCTGGGGCAACAGAACCAGGAAAGCCCCACCCAAGGGGAAGATTCCAGGCAAGCAGGAGGAAGCCTGGATCATGAATCGCCTGATCAAGCAGCTGACAGACATGGGCTTCCCTGTGAGTGCTGCTACCTGCTACTACCTCTGGGGTCAAACTCCACACTGATGTAATCTGTATACATAGAAATCTTATAATAATATAACATGCCATTTAGCAGACACTTTAATACAACAGTGAATGCATATATGTTGGTAGCCCCCGCGGGAATCAAACCCCCGCGGGAATCAAACCCCCGCGGGAATCAAACCCCCGCGGGAATCAAACCCGCCTTCCTGGCGTGGCTAGCTCCATGTTCCTACCAACTGAGCCACACAGGACCACACGTACACATGCATGTTTGCGAGATATTTCTGGTGACAGCTGTTTGTGTGTGTGTGTGTGTGTGTGTGTGTGTGTGTGTGTGTGTGTGTGTGTCCAGAGAGATCCAGCCGAGGAGGCTCTGAAGAGGAACAACATGAACCTGGACCAGGCCATGAGTAAGTCTCTTCTCCCAGTCCTCAGTACACTCTGTTAACTCCTTGTTCCTGATGCAGTCCATATCACTGTCACTGACTGTATCAGTGTTGGTGATATCCCTGTGTTCTCTTACTGCTCTCTGTTTGCCACTACTCTTGCTACTCTGTTTCTCTCAGGTGCTCTGTTGGAGAAGAAGACTGAGCTGGACAGGCGGGGGATAGGCTTGTCCGACTACAACAACTGTCTGATCAACAAGGGGCCAATGGGCTGCCGGCCTCCCCTCCACTCCAAAGAGTCCTCCTCAGATCGTTCCCCTTTCCTCGACAAGGTAATGACCCCTGACCCACTCCCCAACATCACACACTCCTATATTGTCCATGGGTTCTTCAATGAGAAGATGCTGTATAGCCAGGGCAGACCAGTGTTCTGGGGAACCATGGAAAATAACTTATCAAGGAATCAAAAAATATATATTTTTAAAAAGCGAACAATATAATACTGTACATCACACTGTTGTGTAACTCACTCAATAGTGTGTTTGTTCTATTCTTCACTAGTTATGAGGGGACAGATTCTGTTCTGAACAGGGCAAGGTTCAGTTTCTATGTATCCACCCATTGAGGGTGTAATGGTGACGCTCTCCCTCTGTGGCTGTCTGTGGGCGCAGGACGGTGTTGGTAGCCTGGTGGAGGACGTCCATACCTCCTCACCGTTTATGCCTTGTTCCCCCGGCCCCCTCGGCCTGAAACTCCCCTCCCTGCCTCTATCCAGCCAGGGCCTGGGCGGCCCACGGGGCCTAGCCATGCAAAACTTGAACAACAGACAGGTAGGCAGCACAATGTCTACGGCTATGTGGGGTTTAGACAGCAGACAGGCAACAGACAGGTGCCATAAGCAGAATTGGGGGTAATGTGGAGTTGAATGACAGACTGCTAGGAGAAGATAGGAGTCTGAGAAGAGGAAGGACTGGTTGGCATACTGATAGGCAGAGAGGACTGGTTGGCATACTGATAGGCAGAGAGGACTGGTTGGCATACTGATAGGCAGAGAGGACTGGTTGGCACACTGATAGGCAGAGAGGACTGGTTGGCATACTGATAGGCAGAGAGGACTGGTTGGCATACTGATAGGCAGAGAGGACTGGTTGGCATACTGATAGGCAGAGAGGACTGGTTGGCACACTGATAGGCAGAGAGGACTGGTTGGCACACTGATAGGCAGAGAGGACTGGTTGGCATACTGATAGGCAGAGAGGACTGGTTGGCACACTGATAGGCAGAGAGGACTGGTTGGCACACTGATAGGCAGAGAGGACTGGTTGGCACACTGATAGGCAGAGAGGACTGGTTGGCACACTGATAGGCAGAGAGGACTGGTTGGCACACTGATAGGCAGAGAGGACTGGTTGGCACACTGATAGGCAGAGAGGACTGGTTGGCATACTGATAGGCAGAGAGGACTGGTTGGCATACTGATAGGCAGAGAGGACTGGTTGGCACACTGATAGGCAGAGAGTGAATGGAGAGGACATACTGATAGGCAGAGAGGACTGGTTGGCACACTGATGGGCAGAGAGGACTGGTTGGCATACTGATAGGCAGAGAGGACTGGTTGGCACACTGATAGGCAGAGAGGACTGGTTGGCACACTGATAACCAGAGAGGATGGTTGGCATACTGATAACCAGAGAGGACTGGTTGGTGTACTGATAGGCAGAGAGGACTGGTTGGCATACTGATAGGCAGAGAGGACTGGTTGGCATACTGATAGGCAGAGAGGACTGTTTGGCACTAGAGATAGGCAGAGAGGACTGGCAGAGAGGACTTGGCACGGGTACTGATAGGCAGAGAGGACTGGTTAGGCAGAGAGGACTGGTTGGCACACTGATAGGCAGAGAGGACTGGTTGGCACACTGATAGGCAGAGAGGACTGGTTGGCACACTGATAGGCAGAGAGGACTGGTTGGCACACTGATAGGCAGAGAGGACTGGTTGGCACACTGATAGGCAGAGAGGACTGGTTGGCACACTGATAGGCAGAGAGGACTGGTTGGCCACTGATAGGCAGAGAGGACTGGTTGGCACACTGATAGGCAGAGAGGACTGGTTGGCATACTGATAGGCAGAGAGGACTGGTTGGCACACTGATGGTTGGCCCTACTCCTCAGATGGTAGAGGGACTGGTTGGCATACTAATGGGCAGAGAGGACTGGTTGGCACACTGATAGGCAGAGAGGACTGGTTGGCACACTGATAACCAGAGAGGACTGGTTGGCATACTGATAACCAGAGAGGACTGGTTGGCATACTGATAGGCAGAGAGGACTGGTTGGCGCACTGATAGGCAGAGAGGACTGGTTGGCACACTGATAGGCAGAACCATGGAAATAAAAAATATATATTTTTAAAAAGCAGAGGGACTGGTTGGCAGAGAGGACTGGCTGGCACACTGATAGGCAGAGAGGACTGGCTGGCACACTGATAGGCAGAGAGGACTGGTTGGCATACTGATAGGCAGAGAGGACTGGTTGGCATACTGATAGGCAGAGAGGACTGGTTGGCACACTGATAGGCAGAGAGGACTGGTTGGCACACTGGTAGGCAGAGAGGACTGGTTGGCACACTGATAGGCAGAGAGGACTGGTTGGCACACTGATAGGCAGAGAGGACTGGTTGGCACACTGATAGGCAGAGACTGGACTGGTAAGTGGCACACTGATAGGCAGAGAGGACTGGTTGGCACACTGATAGGCAGAGAGGACTGGTTGGCATACTGATAAGCAGAGAGGACTGGTTGGCATACTGATAAGCAGAGAGGACTGGTTGGCATACTGATAAGCAGAGAGGACTGGTTGGCATACTGATAAGTAGAGAGGACTGGTTGGCACACTGATAGGCAGAGAGGACTGGTTGGCACACTGATAGGCAGAGAGGACTGGACTGGCACACTGTTAAGGCAGAGAGGACTGGTTGGCATACTGATAGGCAGGGAGGACTGGGTGGCATACTGATAGGCAGGGAGGACTGGTTGGCACACTGATAGGCAGAGAGGACTGGTTGGCATACTGATGGGCAGAGAGGACTGGTTGGCATACTGATAGGCAGAGAGGACTGGTTGGCACACTGATAGGCAGAGAGGACTGGTTGGCATACTGATAACCAGAGAGGACTGGTTGGCATACTGATAGGCAGAGAGGACTGGTTGGCATACTGATAGGCATAGAGGACTGGCTGGCACACTGATAGGCAGGGAGGACTGGTTGGCACACTGATAGGCAGGGAGGACTGGCTGGCATACTGATAGGCAGAGAGGACTGGTTGGCACACTGATAGGCAGAGAGGACTGGTTGGCATACTGATAACCAGAGAGGACTGGTTGGCATACTGATAGGCAGAGAGGACTGGTTGGCATACTGATAGGCATAGAGGACTGGCTGGCACACTGATAGGCAGGGAGGACTGGTTGGCACACTGATAGGCAGGGAGGACTGGCTGGCATACTGATAGGCAGAGGGACTGGTTGGCACACTGATAGGCAGAGAGGACTGGTTGGCATACTGATAGGCAGAGAGGACTGGTTGGCACACTGATAGGCAGAGAGGACTGGTTGGCATACTGATAGGCAGAGAGGACTGGTTGGCACACTGATAGGCAGAGAGGGCTGGTGGCACACTGATAGGCAGAGAGGACTGGTTGGCACACTGATAGGCAGAGAGGACTGGTTGGCACACTGATAGGCAGAGAGGACTGGTTGGCAGAGAGGACTGGTTGGCACACTGATAGGCAGAGAGGACTGGCTGGCACACTGATAGGCAGAGAGGACTGGTTGGCATACTGATAGGCAGAGAGGACTGGTTGGCACACTGATAGGCAGAGAGGACTGGTTGGCACACTGATAGGCAGAGAGGACTGGTTGGCACACTGATAGGCAGAGAGGACTGGTTGGCATACTGATAGGCAGAGAGGACTGGTTGGCACACTGATAGGCAGAGAGGACTGGTTGGCACACTGATAAGCAGAGAGGACTGGTTGGCATACTGATAGGCAGAGAGGACTGGTTGGCATACTGATAGGCAGAGAGGACTGGTTGGCATACTGATAGGCAGAGAGGACTGGTTGGCATACTGATAGGCAGAGAGGACTGGTTGGCATACTGATAGGCAGAGAGGACTGGTTGGCACACTGATAGGCAGAGAGGACTGGTTGGCATACTGATAGGCAGAGAGGACTGGTTGGCATACTGATAGGCAGAGAGGACTGGTTGGCATACTGATAGGCAGAGAGGACTGGTTGGCACACTGATAGGCAGAGAGGACTGGTTGGCACACTGATAGGCAGAGAGGACTGGTTGGCATACTGATAGGCAGAGAGGACTGGTTGGCATACTGATAGGCAGAGAGAGGACTGGTTGGCACACTGATAGGCAGAGAGGACTGGTTGGCACACTGATAGGCAGAGAGGACTGGTTGGCATACTGATAGGCAGAGAGGACTGGTTGGCACTGATACTGATAGGCAGAGAGGACTGGTTGGCACACTGATAGGCAGAGAGGACTGGTTGGCACACTGATAGGCAGAGAGGACTGGTTGGCACACTGATAGGCAGAGAGGACTGGTTGGCACACTGATAGGCAGAGAGGACTGGTTGGCACACTGATAGGCAGAGAGGACTGGTTGGCACACTGATAGGCAGAGAGGACTGGTTGGCACACTGATAGGCAGAGAGGACTGGTTGGCACACTGATAGGCAGAGAGGACTGGTTGGCATACTGATAGGCAGAGAGGACTGGTTGGCACACTGATAGGCAGAGAGGACTGGTTGGCACACTGATAGGCACTGATAGGCAGAGAGGACTGGTTGGCACACTGATAGGCAGAGAGGACTGGTTGGCACACTGATAACAGAGAGGACTGGTTGGCATACTGATAACCAGAGAGGACTGGTTGGCATACTGATAGGCAGAGAGGACTGGTTGGCACACTGATAGGCAGAGAGGACTGGTTGGCACACTGATAGGCAGAGAGGACTGGTTGGCACACTGATAGGCAGAGAGGACTGGTTGGCACACTGATAGGCAGAGAGGACTGGTTGGCATACTGATAGGCAGAGAGGACTGGCTGGGCACACTGATAGGCAGAGAGGACTGGTTGGCATACTGATAGGCAGAGAGGACTGGTTGGCATACTGATAGGCAGAGAGGACTGGTTGGCATACTGATAGGCAGAGAGGACTGGTTGGCACACTGATAGGCAGAGAGGACTGGTTGGCACACTGATAGGCAGAGAGGACTGGTTGGCAGAGGACTGGTTGGCACACTGATAGGCAGAGAGGACTGGTTGGCACACTGATAGGCAGAGAGGACTGGTTGGCACACTGATAGGCAGAGAGGACTGGTTGGCACACTGATAAGCAGAGAGGACTGGTTGGCATACTGATAAGCAGAGAGGACTGGTTGGCATACTGATAAGGCAGAGAGGACTGGTTGGCATACTGATAGGCAGAGAGGACTGGTTGGCAGAGGCAGGACTGGTTGGCACACTGATAAGCAGAGAGGACTGGTTGGCACACTGATAGGCAGAGAGGACTGGTTGGCACACTGATAAGCATACTGATAGGCAGAGACTGGTTGGCATACTGATAGGCAGAGAGGACTGGTTGGCACACTGATAGGCAGAGAGGACTGGTTGGCTGGTTGGCACTGATAGGCAGAGAGGACTGGTTGGCACACTGATAAGCAGAGAGGACTGGTTGGCATACTGATAGGCAGAGAGGACTGGTTGGCATACTGATAAGCAGAGAGGACTGGTTGGCACACTGATAGGCAGAGAGGACTGGTTGGCATACTGATAGGCAGAGAGGACTGGTTGGCACACTGATAGGCAGAGAGGACTGGTTGGCACTGATAAGCAGAGAGGACTGACACTGAGGCAGAGAGGACTGGTTGGCACACTGTTAAGTAGAGAGGACTGGTTGGCATACTGATAGGCAGGGAGGACTGGTTGGCATACTGATAGGCAGGGAGGACTGGTTGGCACACTGATAGGCAGAGAGGACTGGTTGGCATACTGATAGGCAGAGAGGACTGGTTGGCATACTGATAGGCAGAGAGGACTGGTTGGCACACTGATAGGCAGAGAGGACTGGTTGGCATACTGATAACCAGAGAGGACTGGTTGGCATACTGATAACCAGAGAGGACTGGTTGGCATACTGATAGGCAGAGAGGACTGGTTGGCATACTGATAGGCAGAGAGGACTGGTTGGCATACTGATAGGCAGGGAGGACTGGTTGGCACACTGATAGGCAGGGAGGACTGGCTGGCATACTGATAGGCATAGAGGACTGGCTGGCACACTGATAGGCAGGGAGGACTGGCTGGCATACTGATAGGCAGAGAGGACTGGTTGGCACACTGATAGGCATAGAGGACTGGTTGGCACACTGATAGGCAGAGAGGACTGGTTGGCATACTGATAGGCAGAGAGGACTGGTTGGCACACTGATAGGCAGAGAGGACTGGTTGGCACACTGATAGGCAGAGAGGACTGGTTGGCACACTGATAGGCAGAGAGGACTGGTTGGCACACTGATAGGCAGAGAGGACTGGTTGGCACACTGATAGGCAGAGAGGACTGGTTGGCACACTGATAGGCAGAGAGGACTGGTTGCCACACTGATAGGCAGAGAGGACTGGTTGGCACACTGATAGGCAGAGAGGGAGATGGATGGACGGACTGGCAGGGGACAGATAGAGCTAGAGGGAGCCTGTATTTAGGTTTAGATTTTTCACTGGGGTTTTGTCGAGCCTGTTAAATCTCGTTGGACTTTTTATGAATCTAAATCCAAGTTTATTGGTCATGTGGCTGTAAACGGTTCAGAGACACGCAGACTTGCAGTTCTTCCTCAACAGTGCAGAATAGTGGGTCCCTATCATCATGCTGTTCCACCCTGGTTTCCACCTCCCTCTCCTCCCTCCCAGATGCAGAGTGGAATGTTGGGCTGTAGCGGTGCAGCACAAGCCCGGGCCATGCAGCAGCCTCCTCCTCAGCCGCCAGTGCCGCCTCTCGGCTCCTCCCAGCCTAGTCTACGCGCTCAAGTGCCTCAGTTTCTCTCCCCTCAGGTACACACACACACAAACACACACACAACATGGACCAGGGTTGTATTCATTATGGGAAAACTGTAAAACGCTTTTCAACGGACAGTGAAAGTGAGCGGTTGTTATTAGACAAGTTCAGGTAGAGAGGGATCCTTGTTTGGATTCATTGTCTCGTATTTAGTGCCTAATGAATACGACCTGGGGAATACCACACACCTCTCAGCCCCCTCCAAGTATCTCCCCTCACTCACACACACATACACGAACACACTTGCAATCATATATAGAATCATACACACACACACACATTTTTCAGCTCCCCTCAGCATAGTTTACGTGCATAAGCGCCTCAGTCCTGTCTACCGTTTTTTCTCGTACTTAGTTTATGGTTTCTAAAACCGAATCTTTTGGTCTCTCTCTTGTCCAGGTTCAAGCACAGCTCTTACAGTTTGCAGCAAAAAACATTGGTCTGAATCCTGCACTTTTAACCTCACCAATAAACCCTCAACATATGACCCTTTTGAACCAACTATACCAGCTGCAACTGGTGAGTCCTCTTCTGGTCTCCTCTCAGTTTACTTTAGGCCTCCTCCATATAAACACTATGCAGATACACTCTGTACACGCTTATATCATACACTCCTCTACTGCCTCGTTGCCTTAGAAATGCCCTTGGGTTTTGACTGATCGCATTCTGTAGCAACCAGAAAATGGTGTGTGTGTGTGTGTGTGTGTGTGTGTGTGCACGTGCATATTTCTGTACATATGTGTCTGTAGATTTGTGTGTAAACGTGTAATCCTCTGCAGGCGTACCAGCGTTTACAAATTCAACAGCAGATGTTGCAGGCGCAGCGTAATGTTTCTGGTCCCGTCCGACAGCAGGAGCAGCACGTGAGTGTCCCTCTGTTTCCCTCTGTGTCCCTCTGTTTCCCTCTGTGTCCCTCTGTGTCCCTCTGTGTCCCTCTGTGTCCCTCTGTTTCCCTCTGTTTCCCTCTGTTTCCCTCTGTTTCCCTCTGTGTCCCTCTGTTTCCCTCTGTTTCCCTCTGTTTCTGTTTCCCTCTGTTTCCCTCTGTTTCCCTCTGTGTCCCTCTGTGTCCCTCTGTGTCCCTCTGTTTCCCTCTGTTTCCCTCTGTGTCCCTCTGTGTCCCTCTGTTTCCCTCTGTTTCCCTCTGTTTCCCTCTGTTTCCCTCTGTTTCCCTCTGTGTCCCTCTGTGTCCCTCTGTTTCCCTCTGTGTCCCTCTGTTTCCCTCTGTTTCCCTCTGTGTCCCTCTGTGTCCCTCTGTGTCCCCCTCTGTTTCCCTCTGTTCCCTCTGTGTGTCCCTCTGTTTCCCTCTGTGTCCCTCTGTCCCTCTGTGTCCCTCTGTGTCCCTCTGTTTCCCTCTGTTCCCTCTGTTTCCCTCTGTCCCTCTGTGTCCCTCTGTGTCCCTCTGTGTCCCTCTGTGTCCCTCTGTGTCCCTCTGTGTCCCTCTGTGTCCCTCTGTCCCTCTGTGTCCCTCTGTGTCCCTCTGTGTCCCTCTGTGTCCCTCTGTTTCCCTCTGTGTCCCTCTGTGTCCCTCTGTTTCCCTCTGTTTCCCTCTGTTTCCCTCTGTTTCCCTCTGTTCCCTCTGTTTCCCTGTGTCCCTCTGTGTCCCTCTGTTTCCCTCTGTGTCCCTCGTGTCCCTCTGTGTCCCTCTGTTTCCCTCTGTTTCCCTCTGTGTCCCTCTGTGTCCCTCCCTCTCAAATACAGTCCACTAGTTTCACCCATCTCTGCCTTTCATATCTACTGATCCTGAACCCAGCCAGGCCTCATACTGGGGTAAAACCCAAACGTTTTACCATTCTACTATAGCAGAGGGGGTGTATGTGCTTTGCAGACATACCTGGGTTCCTAGCCTGGTGAATTTGAGAACCTGGGTGGTTAATCCCTAGTAGAAGCAGATGTATGTATAAGGGGCTATACTTGCCATTCACTCGAGCAACTGTCCCATTACATTTTTTCCTGTGTTCTCTGCTGGCTCACAGATAAACTGACCACCAGCTTTGTGTCTCTCTCTGATGTCACTTCCTCTTCCTGCAGGTTGCACGTACAATCAATAACATGCAGCAGCAGATCCAACAGCACCAGAGACAGCTGGCCCAGGCCCTGCTGATGAAGCAGCAGCAGACCCTCGGCTCCCTCTCCTCCTCTGGCCTGCACCACGGCCAAGGCAAATCAGCCCTGGACTTGTTCCCAGGCCACCCCCAGGCTCCGGGCCTACCCGACCTGCAGACCAAAGAGCAGCAGTCGTCCCCCAACTCCTACAGCCCCTACCCTCTCTGTGAGTGGGAACTCTGTTCCACAATGTGCATGACACATACAGTGGGGAGAACAAGTATTTGATACACTGCCGATTTTGCAGGTTTTCCTATTTTGATCATATGTACACTTAAACTTCAAAAATACAGAAAATCACATTATATGATTTTTAAATAATTAATTAGCATTTTATTGCATGACATAACTATTTGATACATCAGAAAAGCAGAACTTAATATTTGGTACAGAAACCTTTGTTTGTAATTACAGAGATCATATGTTTCCTGTAGTTCTTGACCAGGTTTACACACACTGCAGCTGGGATTTTGGCCCACTCCTCCATACAGACCTTCTCCAGATCCTTCAGGTTTCGGGGCTGTCGCTGGGCAATACGGACTTTCAGCTCCCTCCAAAGATTTTCTATTGGGTTCAGGTCTGGAGACTGGCTAGGCCACTCCAGGACCTTGAGATGCTTCTTACGGAGCCACTCCTTAGTTGCCCTGGCTGTGTGTTTTGGGTCGTTGTCATGCTGGAAGACCCAGCCACGACCCATCTTCAATGCTCTTACTGAGGGAAGGAGGTTGTTGGCCAAGATCTTGCGATACATTGCCCCATCCATCCTGTCCCCTTTGCAGAAAAGCATCCCGAAAGAATGATGTTTCCACCTCCATGCTTCACAGTTGGGATGGGGTTCTTGGGGTTGTACTCATCCTTCTTCTTCCTCCAAACACGGCGAGTGGAGTTTAGACCAAAAAGCTCTTTTTGTCTCATCAGACCATATGACCTTCTCCCATTCCTCCTCTGGATCATCCAGATGGTCATTGGCAAACTTCAGACGGGCCTGGACATGCGCTGGCTTGAGCAGGGGAACCTTGCGTGAGCTGCAGGATTTTAATCCATGACGGCGTAGTGTGTTACTAATGGTTTTCTTTGAGACTGTTGTCCCAGCTCTCTTCAGGTCATTGACCAGGTCCTGCCGTGCTGATCCCTCACCTTCCTCATTATCATTGATGCCCCACGAGGTGAGATCTTACATGGAGCCCCAGACAGAGGGTGATTGACTGTCATCTTGAACTTCTTCCATTTTCGAATAATTGCGCCAACAGTTGTTGCCTTCTCACCAAGCTGCTTGCCTATTGTCCTGTAGCCCATCCCAGCCTTGTGCAGGTCTACAATTTTATCCCTGATGTCCTTACACAGCTCTCTGGTCTTGGCCATTGTGGAGAGGTTGGAGTCTGTTTTATTGAGTGTGTGGACAGGTGTCTTTTATACAGGTAACAGGTTCAAACAGGTGCAGTTAATACAGGTAATGAGTGGAGAACAGGAGAGCTTCTTAAAGAAAACAGGTCTGTGAGAGCCGGAATTCTTACTGGTTGGTAGGTTTTCAAATACTTATGTCATGCAATAAAATGCAAATTAATTACTTAAAAATCATACAATGTGATTTTCTGGATTTTTGTTTTAGATTCCGTCTCTCACAGTTGAAGTGTAGCTATGATAAAAATTACAGACCTCTACATCCTTTGTAAGTAGGAAAACCTGCAAAATCGGCAGTGTATTAAATACTTGTTCTCCCCACTGTAGTAGTTCCACTTTGGGCTCTTGTCAATTTGGGACAGTTGTTGATGTAACAGGGGCTTTATAAATACATTTGATTGATTGATAGCAGGACAGGGACTGGGAATGTCATCATTGTTACAGGTCCCAGACCTGTGTGTGCCCTTTCTAAACAGGTCATCTTTCTGGTCAATATCTGTCTGTGTTCAAATACAGCTGTTGGGACTTGCTCAGTGTCTAACAGATATCCTGTGGCAAAGACATTACGATTGATTGTAGTTATATAAAGAACCATAGCAACAAAGTGCAAAACAAGAAACGAGTGATTCATCCTTAATGCTTTATTGACTTGTTTTGTCTGGTGTTACCTCCCTGCCCCTCTGCCCGTCTCCCTCTCTGCCCGTCTCCCTCTCTGCCCGTCTCCCTCTCTCTGCCCGCCTCCCTCTCTCTGCCCGCCTCCCTCTCTCTGCCCGCCTCCCTCTCTCTGCCCGCCTCCCTCTCTCTGCCCGCCTCCCTCTCTCTGCCCGCCTCCCTCTCTCTGCCCGTCTCCCTCTCTCTGCCCGTCTCCCTCTCTCTGCCCGTCTCCCTCTCTCTGCCCGTCTCCCTCTCTCTGCCCGTCTCCCTCTCTCTGCCCGTCTCCCTCTCTCTGCCCGTCTCCCTCTCTCTGCCCGCCTCCCTCTCTCTGCCCGTCTCCCTCTCTCTGCCCGCCTCCCTCTCTCTGCCCGCCTCTCTCCCTCCTCTCTGCCTCTCTCTTTGCCTCTCTCCCAGCTGGACTGAATCCTAACATGAATGTAACCTGCATAGAGGTGGGAGGCCTGTCCATGAAGGAGCTTCCCCAGCCCCAGTCTCGCCTCTCCCAGTGGACACACCCCAACTCCATGGACAGCCTCTCTGGAGGCTCATCCTCTCTGGAGCCCAACCTGAACAAGCACGGTACAAACTGTTGACACCATTGCCCAATGTTGGGACAATACAGATTTAATGAACTCTACTGAGCTCTACTGAGTAGAACTGGGGGATATGAAAGGACCATGGTGTATGACACTCAGTTGGCAGCTTCAGAACGTAGTTGTCCTCTTGGGTTTTCAAGTGGAACCTTGACATTTCCATCTCAATGCTACTATATGTTCTAGGAAAGGGAAAGGGGATACCTGGTCAGTTGTACAACTGAATGCGTCTTCTGCACTTGACTAAGTATTTAATTCTCTAGTTCTAATTTATATTGTACTTAACCAACTTCCTGGTTCCCCTCTTGTCTCTGGCAGGTTCCAACCTGGGCCCCCCTGGGAAGCCCCCCCAAATGGAGGATGGGTACAGCCCCTACGGCATGATGCCTGTCTCCGAGTCCCCCACCAACCCCCTGGTGCCCCCAGACAGCTGGAGCCAGGGCAAGAGCCCCAACGACAAGATGGTCAATGGCGCCAACATCACCTGGCCTCCAGGTCAGTTAGTTGGCTAGTTAGACTGGGATGGTGGAAAACAGTCCTACACAGCTACAGTGACTGCTTACTGTCCAGCCAAAACCTATTCACCTAATATGATGATCATGGGACTAATGTAGCCAAATGAGTTCTGTTTTCAAGAGAATTAGTTGGCACCTTTTGTATTTTGTACATTACTGAACCAGGTAGTCATGTAAATGAATGAGAGGAATGACAATTGTAATACTTCCTGTACAATCACTTCCTCCTCCAGAGTTCTGCCCGGGCGTGCCCTGGAAGGGCCTGCAGAACATCGACCCGGAGAACGACCCCAACATGACCCCGGGGAGCGTGCCCAGCGGCCCCACCATCAACACCAACATCCAGGACGTCAACCGATACCTGCAGAGAGACCGCAGCGGAGGTGAGGACGGAGGACGAGGGAAGCAGAAAGGGAGGGTGAGGGAGATGAGGAGGGTGGAGAAGGAAGGGAGAGAGGGGGAGGTGAGAGACAGGGGTGGAGAGACAGGGGTGGAGAGGGACAGGGGTGGAGAGGGACAGGGGTGGAGAGGGACAGGGGTGGAGAGGGACAGGGGACAGGGGTGGAGACAGGGACAGGGGTGGAGAGGGACAGGGACAGGGGGGGAGGGGACAGGGGGGTGGAGAGGGACAGGGAGGGAGGGACAGGGGTGGAGAGGGACAGGGGTGGGGTGGAGAGGGACAGGGGTGGAGGAGGGGTGAGGAGCAGGGGTGGAGAGGGACAGGGGTGGAGGGTGAGGGGGGGAGATGGAGGGGTGGAGAGGGACAGGGGTGGAGAGGGTGAGGAGCTAGGGGTGGAGATGGACAGGGGTGGAGAGGGACAGGGGTGGGGTGGGAGAGGGACAGGGGTGGAGAGGGACAGGGGTGGAGAGGGACAGGGGGACAGGGGAGAGGGACAGGGGTGGAGAGGGACAGGGGTGGAGAGGGACAGGGGTGGAGAGGGACAGGGGTGGAGAGGGACAGGGGTGGAGAGGGACAGGGGTGGAGAGGGGACAGGGGAGGTGGGGTGGAGAGGGACAGGGGAGGTGAGGTAGGGACAGGAAGGAGAGGGGGACAGGGGAGGTGAGGGTGGAGAGGGACAGGGGAGCTGGGGTGGAGAGGGACAGGGAAGGTGGGGTGGAGAGGGACAGGGAGGTGAGGGTGGAGAGGGACAGGGGAGCTAGGGGTGGAGAGGGACAGGGGGGAGGTGAGGGTGGAGAGGGACAGGGGTGGGGTGGAGGGGACAGGGAGGTGGGGTGGAGAGGGACAGGGGAGTGAGGGTGGAGAGGGACAGGGAAGGTGGAGGGGTGGAGAGGGACAGGGGAGGTGAGGGTGGAGAGGGACAGGGGAGGTGGGACAGGGTGGAGAGGGACAGGGAAGGTAGGGGTGGAGAGGGACAGGGGAGGTGAGGGTGGAGAGGGACAGGGGAGCTAGGGGTGGAGAGGGACGGGGAAGGTAGGGGTGGAGAGGGACAGGGGAGGTGAGGGTGGAGAGGGGGGAGCTAGGGGTGGAGAGGGACAGGGAAGGTAGGGGTGGAGAGGGGGAGGTGAGGGTGGAGAGGGACAGGGGAGGTGAGGGTGGAGAGGGACAGGGGAGGTGAGGGTGGAGAGGGACAGGGGGTGAGGGTGGAGAGGGACAGGGGAGCTAGGGGTGGAGAGGGACAGGGGAGGTGGTGGGGTGGAGAGGGACAGGGGAGGTGAGGGTGGAGAGGGACAGGGAAGGTAGGGGTGGAGAGGGACAGGGGAGCTAGGGGTGGAGAGGGACGGGGAAGGTAGGGGTGGAGAGGGACAGGGGAGGTGAGGGTGGAGAGGGACAGGGGAGCTAGGGGTGGAGAGGGACAGGGAAGGTAGGGGTGGAGAGGGACAGGGGAGGTGAGGGTGGAGAGGGACAGGGGAGGTGAGGGTGGAGAGGGACAGGGGAGGTGAGGGTGGAGAGGGACAGGGGAGGTGAGGGTGGAGAGGGACAGGGGAGCTAGGGGAGGTGAGGGAGGGAGGGGGAGAAGGACAGGAGAGGTGAGGGAGGGGAGAGGGACAGGGGGGTGAGGGAGAGGAGAGGGACGGGGGGTGAGGGAGGGGGAGAAGGACAGAGGGGGTGAGGGAGGGGGAGAAGGACAGAGGGGGTGAGGGAGGGGGAGATGGACAGGTGGGAGGGAGGGGAGTGTTCATGTTCTACATAGTCCTATACATGCGTAATGACGGTGCTCTCCCTCTGGTAGACTTGGTCTTGAGAGGGGAGAGGTCTTGAGAGGGGAGAGGTCTTGAGAGGGGAGAGGAGAGCTGGGGGTCTGAGATGACCTGAATCATTCAAAGAAAACTGCTGCGGGCGAAATCAGATACTGTGCCTGCAATGTATCCCAATGGGTTGGGGAGACTGATTCTCTGTAACAGTTCAGTCACTGGAGGAGCCTGCTGTTTCTCTTCTGGTCCTGCTGCTGCTTCTTCCTTTAACTCCATGTACAATCTGACACTCGTATATCTACACTACTAGGTCATCTTATTCCCAACACTTTGAACTCTCCCATATCACACAGCCACAGAGCACCACAGCTGTTCAGTCATCCACTTTCATTTATTCTGTTTCTTTATTAGATTCTCTGTCTCTTCCATTCCCTTCTTCTGTTTTTGTTTTGCTGGATGCGATGCCCCCATAGGCTCCTCCCCCACCTCATCTCAGAACGAGGCCCTGCCCCCCTCCACCGATTGGCCAGTCAGTGCCTACTCTAGCTCGTTCAGTCTGTCGTCCCCGGAAACGGACGACCCAGGTACACAGTTTGTCGGAGTGGGCGGAAGTCGCCTCTAACCGCTGATACAGGGTCAAATCTTATATCCTACCATATTCCCCGTGGTTATGTTTAGGACCAGGTGATATGATAATCTGGTCCTAGATCTGTGGGTAGGGGTGACTTCCGCTTTGAGCTAGTTTGTCCCCCTGCCCCCATCAGTGTTAATGTCTCTGGTGTCTCAGTATCTGGTCCAGAGGAGGACCCCATCCTTACCATCACATCTGTTTTGTGTGCCTTCCCTCTTTAGTTGTACCCCTCATACACCTTCCCCCTGGTGGTGTTGATGTATCCCCACCCCTGTGTGTAGCATGGGGGGGAACTGGGAGGAGGGTGTATATACTATATCTTAGTATAGTTCTAGTCTATCTGTGTTCCTGGCCTGATCTGTCCCATACTGTGAGGCACGGACTGAGACTGACCCTGGGCTGTACTCCTTAGTGTGTGTGTGTGTGTGTGTGTGTGTGTGTGTGTGTGTGTGTGTGTGTGTGTGTGTGTGTGTGTGTGTGTGTGTGTGTGTGTGTGTGTGTGTGAGAAGTCTAGCTGTATTCCTGATCTGTTCCATACTGTGAGACTGACTCTGTGCTGTACTCCTTACTGTGTGTGTGTGAGAAGTCTAGCTGTATTCCTGATCTGTTCCATACTGTGAGACATGGACTGAGACTGACCCTGTGCTGTACTCCTTACTGTGCAGTCTGGGACTGTGTGTGTGTGAAGTCTAGCTGTGTTTCCGCCCGTTTTTGTTTCAACTCATCCTGGAAAAGCAGAATGATTGCTCTGCTCTACCGTCAACAAGCCCTCTACCAGGGTATTATTCTGACTAGTGTTTTGGGTTGTTTAGTTCCCTGTGTGTTGTTGATAGAAGAATGCCAAGTATCTCCAATTGTTGCCAAGCAATCAATGTGTTTCTTTTGTTATCTCTCTTTCAGGTAAATTATCGGACATGAAGTCCACCTGGTCCCCGGGGCCCATCTCCCACCCCTCCCAGGTCTCTCTGTCCCATGAGTTGTGGAAGGTCCCCCAGGGGCCCCGCAGTAACACAGCCGCCCCCACACGGCCCCCCCCGGGCCTCACCAACCCCACCAAGCACTCCTCCACCTGGGGAGGCAACTCCCTGGGCCTGGCCCAAGGCTGGAGCAGCTCTTACTCCTCAGGTAAATCAAATTATATTTGTCAAATGTGCCAAATACAACAGGCATAGACCTAACTGTGTAATGCTTAAAACCAACAATGCAGTTTTAACAAAATGGAGTTAAGAAAATATTTACTAAATGAACTAAAGTAAAAAAATATCTATATTAAAAGTAACACAATAAAATAACAATAATGAGGCTATGTACAGGAGGAACCGGTACCGAGTCACAGTAATTTGTACATGTAGGTAGGGGTAGAGTGACTATGCATGGTAATAAACAGTGAGTAGCAGCAGTGTCAAAACAAAGGGGGGGGCGATGCAAATAGTCAGTGTCTATTTGATTAGCTGTTAAGTAATTGGATGGGGAGGATGGCGACTTGCTGACTGACTGGATACATGGATTGACTGAATGGGTGTTGGTCCAACCAGTGCATGTTCAGTTGATCATTTATGAAGTTCATGTAACAGCTGTCTTTCTCTCCAAAAAATGTTGTGTATTTGTTATGCTTGCCATAAAAACTGCAGCCCTCATAAATGTTCAGTTAGAGTAGAAGATGACTGAAGGTCAGGTTCTAGAGGTGTTGTGATACAGACTAAAGGCCAGGTTCTAGAGGTGTTGTGATACAGACTAAAGGCCAGGTTCTAGAGGTGTTGTGATACAGACTAAAGGCCAGGTTCTAGAGGTGTTGTGATACAGACTAAAGGCCAGGTTCTAGAGGTGTTGTGATACAGACTAAAGGCCAGGTTCTAGAGGTGTTGTGATACAGACTAAAGGCCAGGTTCTAGAGGTGTTGTGATACAGACTAAAGGCCAGGTTCTAGAGGTGTTGTGATACAGACTAAAGGCCAGGTTCTAGAGGTGTTGTGATACAGACTAAAGGCCAGGTTCTAGAGGTGTTGTGATACAGACTAAAGGCCAGGTTCTAGAGGTGTTGTGATACAGACTAAAGGCCAGGTTCTAGAGGTGTTGTGATACAGACTAAAGGCCAGGTTCTAGAGGTGTTGTGATACAGACTAAAGGCCAGGTTCTAGAGGTGTTGTGATACAGACTAAAGGTCAGGTTCTAGAGGTGTATGTTGTAGCCTTGCAGGGCGAGACTAGGTGCCCTTTTGGTACAGCCAAGGCGGTCTAGACAACGCCTGAGAATGCCTTGTTGTGGTTGAACGCACCTCTCTTGATCAACTGACACTGTGGTTTACCTAAACTACAGAGCTTACTGCTTAGAATCCACCACCCATCTTACTGACTTTCCTATAGCTCCTTGGAGAATCCATTTGACATTGTGACATCATGGTGTTAGATGTAGCGCAATTCTGCATTGTAGGTTTATTTAGCTTTCCTCCCTCTATCCCCCTCTTCTCTCCTTCTCCTCCCCCTCTATCCTTCTAGCAGCTACCACATGGAGTACAGACAGCTCCAACAGGACCAGTAGCTGGTTGGTCCTGAGGAACCTCACTCCCCAGATAGACGGCTCCACCCTGCGGACGCTATGCATGCAGCACGGCCCCCTCATCACATTCCACCTCAACCTGACCCAGGGCAACGCATTAGTGCGCTACAGCTCCAAGGAGGAGGCCGCCAAGGCCCAGAAGTCCCTGCACATGTACGGAGATGTTGTTGGCAGTTTTCCTGCCCCTCTCACTGCTCCAAGGCAGAAACACTTAAGTCATGTCAATTGTCAGGTGTGAAAGGACTTAGAACTGGGAGAACTTGGAAAGCTTAGAATTTGGAAAATTGTGAACTTAGAGAGATCTTTTAGTGGGTGCCCAGCCTGCTTCCCCAAAGGGTAGAAACAGGATCTATAGCATCACACGTGGTGTATGAGAATGGCCACTTCAACGAGGCTAACTAAATAACACCTCTTTGTTTGTCTCTCTTCCTGTCCAGGTGCGTTCTGGGTAACACCACCATCCTGGCAGAGTTTGCTGGGGAGGAAGACGTCCAGCGCTTCTTTGCACAGGGCCAGCAGTTAGCCTCAACTACCAGCTGGCAGGCTGACCCAGGTGTCAATCAGACGCGGATGGGTGGTTCCGGGCCCAGATCCTCGCACCCCATTGGCCACCCCCACTGGAACTCTGGCGGTAGCGGTGGTGGCATGGGAGGAGGTGGAGCCAAGACGGGCGGAGATCTGCTCTGGGGGGGCGTGCCCCAGTACTCCAGCCTATGGGGACCGCCCAGCGGAGAGGAGGGGCGGGTCATGGGGAGTCCTACTCCAATCAACACGCTGCTGCCTGGGGACCTGCTGAGCGGGGAGTCCATGTAGGACCACGTCACAGAGCTCCATGCTAGAAAAAGGAGGAATGGAATACTACACAGGAATACTACACAGTACTACATATATACAAACAGAAGAGCAAAAACCAAGCAAATCAATGTGGTGATAATCAGTGTGGGTGGGATGATCGAGGGACAGACTTGAGGAGGACGAGGTGACTCTTCTGTGTCCACGCTGCTCACCCTCTTCCAATTTTTCTGTTTGTTTAAAAAAAAAAACATTTCATTTTAGATTTGTTCGGTGAGAGGCTCTGGTTACAGTGTTTTACGTTTGGACTTTCGGAAAAGCACGAGTATGCCTTTGACTCAACCAACAAAGGAAGAGGAACATTTGAACTTTACTCTGAGAACTATTTGTCATGTGAAACGTGTGTTTTAGACTAACTGCTTCAAACAACGAGCTGCCATCTTCAAAACTCCCATAATCTCTTGCTGCCTGGCAGCAATCCACACCTCAGAGAAACCATAGATACACGTCATTCCCAAAGCCCATCCCCTTCCTGTCGGGAAGGTTCCAGAACTTTCTACCAGTCCGGAATTTCTCTCGTTTGTTTTTTCTCAGCACTAATTACTAGCCTTAACCTCCCCCTGGCCTCGTTCCCCTCCTTTATTCACTGATTCTCACTCACTCTGTACTTACTGAAGAAAACGTACTGAGAATTGCACACTCATTTCTGAGCCAGCGAAAACCGAGGGGAGAGGATGTGCTTGTAAGAGACTGAGGCCACAGCAGCTCTCAACTGGAATCCTCGGCGGTCACAAGCATATTATTCAGTCCCCACCACTCTTAAAGGGATTGATGATGCAAACGCAAAAGATCTTCGCCTTGTTCATTTTAAAGCCATTTTTGTCATGGAGGAGTTTTGTTTCCCCGAACCATTCGCAAAATAAGCGAAGAGAAATATGACTCCAGTGTGTGAATATTTCCGGGGGCGTGTGTTTACGTGTGTGTATGACCGTCTTGTTGAAATCTAGTAACCACTGCTCTATGGAACTGTAACAAAACACTTGTTTTGAAATGCACCTCAACTCGTTTAAGGACGAACTTGTGGTCTGGTTCCCCCTCTTTCTGTGACTGTGGAAGACCTCAGTCGTTACCGTGGTCCACTAATCTCTCCTTTACACCAACACACCATTTCAAGTGACGTGCAATATAAGCCACAGACTACTCTCTACTACCGTCCACACCAAGTACTCAAAGGGTTTCTCTCACAAACCTCTTTCAAGAGCAGAGACAGAATCAGCAAGGACTCTCTCTATCCATGTCCCCTGGGTGTGTGAGCTGGCTGGACCTACTTATCTGTGAAACACAAGGATATACAACAAGCACTTGTTATTCAGTCTTGGACTGGATCTTTCTAATCCAGCCTCACAGTGACGGACTAGAGGGGCACAGGGGTAAGGAAGGGGGTTTATGGGGCATTATACCAAAATGAGACTTGTTCCTTATCTACCCACAAGATGAAACCATGCATTTTTTTCTTTCCATTGTTGTATTTGGTACAAAAAAGTATGGAACAAATATATAACTGCTTTATAAAAAGAGGTGGTTTATCATAGCACTTAGCAAAGAGCGTCAAGCTCCTTCACTTCAATGCCAACGAATCAGAAGAGGAGAAGCGTGTGACACTGAAAAACATGAGGAAAGAAAACAACAACAAAACAAGCAATCTACTACAACGTGGCTTCTGTGTAACTCTTTATGAACTGTAACACAGATGTGAAACTATTTTCATTTGAAACCTTCCCTTTCTCGCTGTCTGTGTTGTGGTACCAGGAACCTTTCTGAAATGGGAGCAAAATGAAGGGATGGAAAGGAAAGAAAGAATGAAAGACTTTGGGCACTATCGGGTGTGAGACCCCGAAGCACTCGCCTGTTTTCCCTTTCACTCTATCAAAGTAAATATCACTGTTACATGACTGAAAATCTTTAGCCTTGTTGTCTGGAGAAGCAACTAGATGCTGCGGCAATGTTCTGGAGATGGATTCTGCAGGGGGATCGCCATTTTCTCTCTGTCTCTCAACCTTTTTCACAAGCCCTGCCAACCTGTATGATCGTGTGGCCATTGAGTGCCTGCCTGCTGCGGAGGGGGTGGACTTCATAGAAGCTCCACACCAGGCCTCTGCAGCAGCTCTCACCCCACCTTCCCCTCTCCATCCCTGGGGAGCCTCACAGACTGGTTCCCCCAGGGACCTCCCGGGCCTCTGGTGCCCAAGAGCAGCTGTCAGAACTGTCAGATTCGTATTAACTACTACTACTGCGCCAGCTTCTGTTGTTCATCACCTCCACTCTATTCCTCTCTCTATCCCGCTCTCTGTTGTTCATCACCTCCACTCTATCCCTCTCTCTGTTGTTCATCACCTCCACTCTATCCCTCTCTCTATCCCGCTCTCTGTTGTTCATCACCTCCACTCTATCCCTCTCTCTGTTGTTCATCACCTCCACTCTATCCCGCTCTCTGTTGTTCATCACCTCCAATCTATCCCTCTCTCTATCCCGCTCTCTGTTGTTCATCACCTCCACTCTATCCCTCTCTCTATCCCGCTCTCTGTTGTTCATCACCTCCACTCTACCCCTCTCTGTTGTTCATCACCTCCACTCTATCCCTCTCTCTCTCTCTATCCCTCTCTCTGTTGTTCATCACCTCCACTCTATTCCTCTCTCTATCCCGCTCTCTGTTGTTCATCACCTCCACTCTATCCCTCTCTCTCTCTATCCCACTCTCTGTTCATCACCTCCACTCTATCCCTCTCTCTATCCCGCTCTCTGTTGTTCATCACCTCCACTCTATCCCTCTCTCTATCCCGCTCTCTGTTGTTCATCACCTCCACTCTATCCCTCTCTCTCTCTCTATCCCACTCTCTGTTGTTCATCACCTCCACTCTATCCCTCTCTCTATCCCGCTCTCTGTTGTTCATCACCTTCACTCTATTCCTCTCTCTATCCCTCTCTCTGTTGTTCATCACCTCCACTCTATCCCTCTCTCTGTTGTTCATCACCTCCACTCTATCCCTCTCTCTGTTGTTCATCACCTCCACTCTATCCCTCTCTCTCTCTCTATCCCACTCTCTGTTCATCACCTCCACTCTATCCCACTCTCTGTTGTTCATCACCTCCACTCTATCCCTCTCTCTCTCTCTATCCCACTCTCTGTTCATCACCTCCACTCTATCCCACTCTCTGTTGTTCATCACCTCCACTCTATCCATCTATCTGTCTCTCATGCAAGGATCACTTTAGCCAGAGAGGAGAGGTTTTTGAATTGTGTTCATTTTTGGGGGGTTTAATTTTTTTGGTTTATTATTTTCTTTTCTGGAAAAATCTCCAGAGTTGTTATTTTAGTTTTTGTCAAACTTGCTGTTGTTGATGTTTGTTTTATGATGATTACAATGATTTTTACGGATGTTTTTTCAACGGCTCCATGCAGTGTTCAGCTGCTCTCCTGTCCCCTGCTCTTACTGCTCGTAAGCAGAAGCTAAAATACTTCTGGTTCGACGCGCACCTCAGCAAACGCAGCCCACCACAGGAATGTTATGGATACGGACACTGCAGATCTCAGTGGGGTGGTTCATTTGGTGTGGTTGTTGGACAGTCAGTGTTTTGGTTCAGGAGCGGACCTAATGGTTCTAATGTATAGTCAGATCAGGTATGAGATTGAGGGTATCTATCTACCCGGCCTGCTCTGCTCCCCCTCTCTCTCAGCCTCTGCTGCCCAGCCCACCCTCTCTCTCTCAGCCTCTGCTGCCCAGCCCACCCTCTCTCTCAGCCTCTGCTGCCCAGCCCACCCTCTCTCTCAGCCTCTGCTGCCCAGCCCACCCTCTCTCTCAGCCTCTGCTGCCCAGCCCACCCTCTCTCTCAGCCCCCAGCCCACCCTCTCTCAGCCTCTGCTGCCCAGCCCACCCTCTCTCAGCCTCTGCTGCCCAGCCCCCCCTCTCTCTCAGCCTCTGCTGCCCAGCCCACCCTCTCTCTCAGCCTCTGCTGCCCAGCCCACCCTCTCAGCCTCTGCTGCCCAGCCCACCCTCTCTCTCAGCCTCTGCTGCCTCTGCCTCTGCTGCCCAGCCCACCCTCTCTCTCAGCCTCTGCTGCCCAGCCCACCCTCTCTCAGCCTCTGCTGCCCAGCCCACCCTCTCTCTCAGCCTCTGCTGCCCAGCCCACCCTCTCTCTCAGCCTCTGCTGCCCAGCCCACCCTCTCTCTCAGCCTCTGCTGCCCAGCCCACCCTCTCTCTCAGCCTCTGCTGCCCAGCCCACCCTCTCTCTCAGCCTCTGCTGCCCAGCCCACCCTCTCTCTCAGCCTCTGCTGCCCAGCCCACCCTCTCTCTCAGCCTCTGCTGCCCAGCCCACCCTCTCTCTCAGCCTCTGCTGCCCAGCCCACCCTCTCTCTCAGCCTCTGCTGCCCAGCCCACCCTCTCTCTCAGCCTCTGCTGCCCAGCCCACCCTCTCTCCCTTCCCATCCCCATGTTGTCCGCTCCACACACACATACACATCCTCCACTCCAGTCAGGCCTCACCACACTGGTGCTTTATTTTCCATAGGCTGTCTAGGAGCTTTCTGGCAGAATGAAAAGACAGACTCCTAACCACTATCCCTCTCCGTCACCCTAAATACCAATAAAACTGACGCAGCACTCGATTTCTATGCAAAGACAGAGGTTTGCGCTCAGAACCATCAACCATCAGTCCACCAACCATCTGCCAATTGTCTAACCCTCTCCTTTCCACCCCCCTGGCATTTTTTCTTACCAGCCAGCACTGGGCTGACTCCCAACTACCCTCCCCACTGTCCCATCACTGTGGTGTGTTTGTAATTCAGTCTCACTGATATCCCTCATACATACACACCTCAGGAGGACCACTGAGTGGACTCTGCTTTCCCCTGTTGGCGCTCTAGCATTGTGTAAAGTACATCTGTAAAGTACAGTTCTTCATTATGATGATTTCAAGAGCTTTTAGGTAACACTAATAATGACCTGCTGAGTGGTATGAGAAGTATGAGTGGTGGGGATGGGGGTTTCTGGGAGTCCTTCCTCATGTGTCATGTGCCAACTGGACTAAAATATATACTTCAGCCCTGCCATTTACCATTGAGTTGTCTCTGCTGTCAAATGAGCCTTCAATTCCCAAGATTCAGTAGTTTTGAGACTACATTTCCTCCTAAATCCTAGACTTAAAGGCACATGGGTCATGGAGGAATGTGGGGTGGGAGGAGGGGGTAATATTTGGGCCAGGACATATGAGGCAGTCCCTTGTCCCAGCTATCAAAAGAAAACAGGCAGTCTTGTGTGTACTGTTGATGGGTCACATTGGGTACACCTTTTATAAAACCAAAAACATGTTATCTTTTTTTTTGGGGGGGGGGGACAAAAAGTAGAAACTAAAGTACAAAAAAAAAGTGTTTAAAAAAAGTCCTACAGTATGTTTTTTGCTGTGCACTCCTTGGCTGAGAGGCCTCGTTCTGTCTCTGCAAGCCTTTCCCCCCAACTGTGGCCCTCTGACTGGGGCTTTCTTCTGGAACACTGTGTTGATGCTGTTCGTTTCTGACCTCCAGCCTCGAGTGCACCACCCACAGAACATTGCCCCAGATCTGGGTTTTTGGGTTCGGGTCCAGGTGGGGCCCACCGTATCAGCAGGGCCAGGACACACCTCACAGTTTTGTTGTTCGGTACCAAGTCTTAAAAGGGGAACGGCCTCTTCCAAGAGTTGTTTTTCGTACTCGTCATTGTCGTGTGACATTAGCAACAATCACTAATTGCCTATTTCTGAAAAAACTGAATTGTTTTGCTCCACGCTGGGCTCTCAAGGCTACAGACTGGAATAGGGTCACAAAAAAGGGATTGGGGGGGGGTCAAGTCTCAGAGGCGTCCCAGGATTCTCTGTGCAGCACGAGCACTGAGAAGCCCCCTGTCACTCTACCCACCCCTACCCCACCTTATTGACCCACCAATATACACCATGGATGACTGGTGTAGGAAGTCAAGAGAATCTCCCTTTTTAAATCACTCAAAGGCAACTGGAGTTTAAGCAAAGTATGCTTCTCAATCATGGACCAGAGTAGGTTCTGGGGTAGGGACCCCATTTCAAGAGGAAAACAAATCTTTGTCAAGGGCCTGGGTTGAATATGCACATGCTAGTTTATATACATGTATACATCCAAGTGTGCATATGTATACAGCTAGGTTTCTCTTTCCACTTTACCCTAAACCCGCTCTCTGCCCCAGGTCCAACCTTACCCCTATGTATTCTCCTTCTCTGTATATTTCCCAGAAGATAAATATAATATTAACATATCAGAGTAATACAAAAATAAAGAATACAAATACTTGAATTAAAAGAAGCGCCAATATTGTAATGTGAACACTTTGTAATAATTTTGTCTCATTCATACACTTCCTGGATATTTGAGAATATCTGTTCTGAGTGAACTAAATCAGAAAAATGAGGATTGTTAAAAACATAGATTGGTATAAAAAAAGGCTAAATGACATCTGTTGTATCTGAGTGTTTGCACAAGGTTGCCTGTACTGTATGGTTCATGGGTGGGTGGATGGATGTGTCTGTTTGACAGACTGTGTGGATGGTTCATGGGTGGGTGGATGGATGTGTCTGTTTGACAGACTGTGTGGATGGTTCATGGGTGGGTGGATGGATGTGTCTGTTTGACAGACTGTGTGGATGGTTCATGGGTGGGTGGATGGATGTGTCTGTTTGACAGACTGTGTGGATGGTTCATGGGTGGGTGGATGGATGTGTCTGTTTGACAGACTGTGTGGATGAGGTTTCAAACGATTGTGAGCCTGTGATTTACAGCGGGAATTATCTCCGCTTTTTCATTTTATTTCTATTCAGTATATTAGTTTTTTGTTTTATTTTTGGCTTATCAAAGTATATTGTGATGTTTATTGTTATTAGACTCTAGCGTTGCACTGAGTGTCAGCCCTCCCCTCAAGCTAATCGAACAACTCCAGATAAAATACTGGGGGCAGACGGCGACTTCACGTGTAAATGTTTACTCAAGGACTTAAGAAAATAAGTGTTTTTAATCTGTAATATGTTTATATACCTTGTAGTGGCTTTCATTGTGGAATAATCCAAGAAAAAATATGGATTATTAAGTATAAGTATTGCACCATTTTTTTCAGATTATAAACTTAAAAAGTATACAAAAGCAACAAAAAAAACAAATATTGAAAAAAGTAACAAAAAAAGTATTTTTGAAGACCTGTGGCCATAGAGTTTGGGTAGAGAGACTTGTAGCTCTCCCTGTCTATTCAGGGAGAAACCGAAGGACAAGACATCAGAAGGAGGGTTGATTACAAGGCTCACTTCAGAGGTGCCTACCTTTTTGGTTTGTTAGCTTTTGTTCAGTTTCATTTTTGTTAAAATCTCATGCGTTATGTCTGCTTGTTTTCTGCAAGGCCACTGACGGTTTACAACCATTTGTGTTTGTCTGAAGTTCGAGGAAAATTAATTAACTGTATGAAAATGTTGGAAAAACAAAAGAAAAGGACATACTTCCATTTTTAAAAAGAATAACAAAAACACTTTACAGAATGAAGATTTTAATATTGTGCTACTTTCAGAACTCTGGGATCCAACAGTGTTGTCATGTTATAGTTGACCTTTGACATCTTTGTTCTATGTTGATTTCATGGACTATCTAAAGCCTGTGCATTTTTATCACATTTTTCCTTTGTAAAAAAAAAACAACAACAAAAACCATAATTGCTCAGTATCTTGCACATAAAGTGGATCTTGTCTCAGGAAGGCCAGGGTTCCAGAGTTCCAACTCCACTCCATTTTAATGTACGAAGAACAAAAAATGATTTAAAAAAATGAAGCACTGAAAAACTTATGACTTTCAGAAAGAGAGAAAATATCCTTTGTTTTTAAATCCGTAGCAGTTTACAGTACCTTCAGAAAGTATGCACACCCCTTGACTTCTACCAAATGTTGTTGTTATAGCCTGAATTTAAAATGTATTAAATGTAGATTTTTTTGGTCACTGGCCTACACACAATAACCCATAACGTCAAAGTGGAATTTGATTTTCTACATTTCTAAATTCAATAAGTATTCAAGCCCTTTGTTATGGAAAGCCTAAATACATTCAGGAGTAAAAATGTGCTTAAGTCACACAAGTTGCATGGACTCTGTGTGCAGTAATAGTGTTTAACATGATTTTTGAATGACAACCTCATCTTTGTACCCCACACACACAATTATCTTTAGTCAGCAGTGAATTTCAAACATATTCAACCATAAAGACCAGGGAGGTTTTCCAATTCCTCGCAAAGAAGGCCACCTATTGGTAGATGGGTTAAAAAAAAAAAAAACAGGCATAGAATATCCCTTTGAGCATGGTGGTTATTAATTACACTTTGGATGGTGTCTCAATGCACCCAGTCACTACAGAGATACAGGCGTCCTTCCTAACTGCGTTGCCGGAGAGGAAGGAAACTGCTCAGGGATTTCACCATGAGGACAATGGAGACATTAAAACAGTTACAGAGTATAGTGGCTATGACAGGAGAAAACTGAGGATGGATCACTAACATTGTAGTTACTTCACAATACTAACCTCATTGACAGGGTGAAAAGAAGGAAGCCTGTATAGAATCAAAATATTCTGAAACATGTATCCTGTTTGCCACAAGGCACTAAAGTAATACTTCAAAAAATGTGGCAAAGCAATAAACTGTTTGTCCTGAATACAAAGTGTTATGTTTGAGAGTACCACCATAATAATATTTTCAAGCAGTGATGGCTGCATCTTGTTATGGGTATGCTTGTAATTGTTAAAATTCTATACGAAAACCTTGGTCAGTCTGCTTTCCACTAGACTAGACACTGGGAGAGGAATTCACCTTTCAGCAGGACAATAACCTAAAACACGAGGCCAAATCTACGCTGGAGTTGCATACAGTGAATGTTCCAGAGTGGCCGAGTTAGTTTTGACTTAAATCTGCTTGAATGGCAAGACCTAAAAATGGTTGTCTAACATTGATCAACAAACAATTTGACAGAGCTTGAAGGAAAAAGAATAATGGACAAATGTTGCACAATCCAGGGGTGGAAAGAGACTTACTCAGACTCAAATGTGATTCTAGCATGTATTGACTCAGGGGGTTGAATACTTATCTAATCAAGATATATTTGTGTTTTATTTTTCATGAATTTTGCACAAATATTAGATTTTTTCTTACACAATTCTCTCATTTCAACGTGTATATCATTGCCAAAAAAATCCCACTCAGTAACAACAAAATGTGGAAAAAGTCAAGGGTGTGAATACTTTATGAAGGCACTGTACATATTAACCAAATAATGGGCTTTAAATGAACTTACAAAAAATGGAGTGCTTTATATACATTTTTATTAAAATTGCTTTACATTTAAAAACAAAATTATCATTTGATTTTGATTGTTACAAAAAAATGACCGTGAAAGAACATGCAAATTCTGTACGTTTTGAATCTTTATTGTATTTTCTTAGAAGTCCTGTCCTGACTGAATAAGGACCATTGTGCATTACTCTCTTTCCTCTGTCATTCTCTCTTATGTCTGGTATTAAAGAACAGGGAAAATAACTGACGTAGATTTATTTGGAGGATGTTTTTAAAACTAGCTGGTTGTAAAGGATCATGATCTATGCACAAATTTGGGGGGGGCTTTGATGGGTACAAGGCGCATTTTATGCAGGGGTTTTGGGATCCACTGTTTTTATTTGGTTGGGTAGGCCTACCCCCCCAAGACCCCCAACATCTGGCTTCTTTAGTTCAGATTGACATCACGCTACATGGCTATGCTGTGTATTCAGATTGACATCACGCTACATGGCTGTGCTGTGTATTCAGATTGACATCACGCTACATGGCTATGCTGTGTATTCAGATTGACATCGCGCTACATGGCTATACTGTGTATTCAGATTGACATCACGCTACATGGCTGTGCTGTGTATTCAGATTGACCTCGCGCTACATGGCTATACTGTGTATTCAGATTGACATCACGCTACATGGCTGTGCTGTGTATTCAGATTGACCTCACGCTACATGGCTGTGCTGTGTATTCAGATTGACCTCGCGCTACATGGCTATACTGTGTATTCAGATTGACATCACGCTACATGGCTATACTGTGTATTCAGATTGACATCATGCTACATGGCTATACTGTGTATTCAGATTGACATCGCGCTACATGGCTATGCTGTGTATTCAGATTGACCTCGCGCTACATGGCTATACTGTGTATTCAGATTGACATCACGCTACATGGCTATACTGTGTATTCAGATTGACATCACGCTACATGGCTATGCTGTGTATTCAGATTGACATCGCGCTACATGGCTATGCTGTGTATTCAGATTGACATCGCGCTACATGGCTGTGCTGTGTATTCAGATTGACATCACGCTACATGGCTGTGCTGTGTATTCAGATTGACATCACGCTACATGGCTGTGCTGTGTATTCAGATTGACCTCGCGCTACATGGCTATGCTGTGTATTCAGATTGACCTCGCGCTACATGGCTGTGCTGTGTATTCCTAAACCAATGAGCGTCTTACTCTTTAGCACTGTGCCCGTCACCCCATCGGTATGTTCGGTCGTTTCATTCAGTTATTGTGTTTTTGTTGGGATGATGGGTGGGACGGGGATTTGGGGTTAGGGCTGCTTTTTGCCTTTTTTTGTTTTTGAAATATTAAGGAAAAATGTCTGTACTGAGATTTAAAGGAGAGTCAGTGGCTTGTAATGATTTATTTTCTCAATGTATCTCTTTCTCCTCGTAGAATGTGATTGTTAAATGACATGCACCGAAAACAATGTTTTCATGAACTATGGAGCTTCTTTCATCTATTAATAAAATTGCAGTTTTTTTCTGGTCTGTTAAATGGTGTTGTGGTCAGTTCTTGATGTTGGTGTTTGTCAATTAGTTTGCAGATTGGAGTTTTCCCTATTAGATCCTGTTCTGAGGGCAGCTGTGCGTTAAGGGCATCACCACTAGTACACCTATACAGGCACAGTGACCTATGTACTAGCTCTGTCTTTTCCATTCTCATCCTGTAGGTGGGTTTGTTGGGCAACCATAGTTGGGTGACTCCTTGACACTGTAGAAAAGAGAGGTGAGGTGGGACCAATAGTTTACGATCTTGCACACACTTGAAAAAGCAATGATGACAGTCAAACTATTTCCCACCACCTGTCAGAGTGGGTTATAACATGTATATCTGGAACTCTGGTACTGTTATTTCTGCCATCCACTCCCCCTTTAAAAAACATTAGGGGGGCATGACACCACCCTCTGTGGTTCGCTCAGGGCTTCAGAGTGATCTGTCGGGGGCTGGCGTAGTGGTTCTCCTGTGCTTGTCTGGCCTGGGGGTTGGCGTACACAGGGGACTCTGTTTCCTCCAGGTGTGTAGGCACGGGATGGTTATTTTGGGCACTTCCAGCTCCTCGACACCCACTGTTCATTTCCTCATAGATGGGGATGGGGGCTTGTGTTTTATGACGTTTTCTCAGCTTAGCCTGAAATGGATATGAGGCATACTTTTATAGTGACAAATTTACTCATGACTTTATACCTGACTAAAATTAGATGTGGAAACAATGTTCATCATGTGTCTGAAAAATAAACTGAAGTAAATCCCGAGAGTAACAGTGAGGACTGCCCCTTCCTTTAAATTTCGACATGAACATACTTGGTTGTGGTATGGTGGTAAGATTCGGGTTGATGGGGCTACTTACACACTCTACTGCACACAGGCAGATGAGGATGAGGAGAAGCAGGCCAGCTGCTGCAGAGATGGTGTAGATCAGTGGGGGGTAGCTGGAGCACTGACACACACTCTCTGCACAATCAACACCCACACACTTTTATCCAAATACATAGTAATTGTAAATCCAGGACACTCCAATTAGTGGGGCTAAAGCTTAAAATGGTGTAGACAAAGGGCTCTCCAGTAGTAGTACCAAAACATTCAAATACCATTTTCTTAAAAGTGAGTCTACAAGTTTATCAACTTTCAAAACAGTATTCCTTTTCCATTGTTCCTCAGCTGTAGTGTATGAGTATACCATTGTGTAGCTCTGAGTCTCTACTTGTGTCCAACGTAAAAAAAAACACACAATTTCAAATTTTGCTACATAAAACCGATTTGTGCTGCTCGGTCACATATGACCATAAAGCACCCTTCTGTGTGTGCTGGTGAATAATCTCGCAACAGACACACCCTGTTATGTCGTCGAGTAACCTAGACATATCCACGTCGTGTCATTTCTCACAAATATAACCAGATCGTCGTCCGTTTCAAGGTAAATTGTACCAAAATAATGCTTAAATATTGTTTGCTGTGTGAAATAACTAATTGCACGTTATGATACTAAAAGTAAATCTATGCTGTTGGATTTTGGATGATTGCTCGTTCATCCGCAATTGACGTGAATTGTTAAATATCAGATTAAATGTGTTTTAACTAGAGTCCGTCACATGTCAAATTAATTCACTAGAAAGTTAAATGAAGTCAGATCTTTAATTTATAGCCTATATCACTTGCTTTCGTGGACAGATAGGTATTGTCTCGATGTGAAGTTCCTACAGGAAGTTCCTCGCAACTATAGCCTACACACAAATATAACCTATCTTGTAATTTAAAGTTAATTGTAAAGTGTTGTCACCTTGTAATTTCATTATGATTAGCCTAGTTATAAGTACAAAATGAATACCTTAATACCAAATTTAGGCCTACTTCTGTATGTTATATATGGCTTGCCATCATGGAAATCAGTCAGGGATTCTTATCAAGTTAGGATAATCATTACATTTTACCTCACCCAACATATGTATTTTATTTTCCTTTTAGCAATGCTGTGCTGATATAAAAGTGCATGCAGTTTGCCTGAGATGGGTAAGTATTAAGCACTTTGAATGGAGAAAATGTTACTTTGAAGAAGAACAATAGACTAGGCTACTAGCCCCGGTTTACTGGCGGCATTAAACTCATTGGATGTTTGTAATCGATTCAATGCAATTTCATCTTTCATTTGTGTCCCAGAATGGCTGTGAGGACATGTGGGGAAATACAACCCACAGAACAGAATAATAGAGAACAGGGTTTAAATGCAGAGCAGAGTATTTATCCAGTCCAAGCAGAGTAGGCCAAAACCAGGTAGTCTCAGGTCACAGAAATAAGTGTAAAAGGTTCAGGATTTTGATTACAATGAGCTCTTTTATATGACAGATTAATAAACTTGACTTAAAGAAATAAAACAAGCCTCTAATAATTTAGTACCCTAAAATGCCACAATGTATGAATTTTAGTTTCTTTTTTCAATGATACAATAATGGCCAATAGAGTTAGTGGTGATGACGGGATTAACTAATGTAGCTAGGTTTATGTAATTGGAGAGAAATACAATACATTAAACTGTTGAAATTTGAGTAGCCAGTAGGATCCGATTAGTTATTTTATTAGACTATTGATGATTAATGTTAATAATTTAAAGCCACAAACATATGCAACATTTTAAAGTCAAATAAATTATTAACATATGACCATAAAGTGCCGTACGTGTGTGCTGGTGACTCACCTTGCGACAGACACACCCTGTTACATCGTCAAGTAACCTAGGCATATCCACTTAGTCATTTCTCACATGTATGACAAGCTCACCGTCTGTTTCAAAGTAAATTATACCAAAATAACTTCAAAATATTATTTGCTGTATGAAATAACTAATTGCACATTTTGATAAAGTTAGGCCGACTATGGTTTGGATTTTTCAGATGTATTTTTCACCAGGCTTTGACGTGAATTGTTTGTAACTGACGAAACTGTGTTAATTGGAGTCTGTCACATGTAAAGTTAATACATTAAAAATGTTGATGAAGTCAGATCTTTTCTATGTTAATTCATAGCCTGTATCATTACTTTCCTGCACAGATTGGTGTTGTCTCGATGTTACACTCCTCCAGGAAGTTCCCTAGTCTGAGGATTAAATTCCCCCTTGCCCCTAATCAGCGTTCGGATCGTCTTGAACCAATCAGAATATCGAATTCAATGAGGAATTTTCAAACCTTCTTCTTCTGTGGGTTTTATGGCGGACTACAACCCCAAACATTTTATTGCTGCCACCAACTGGACGGGTAAAAAAATCCATACGTGATAGGGAAACTAATTTAATCCACCCAAATACAAATAGTAAATTGACCTAAACAAAACTCCCACTTCCTTTCCTTTAAAATCTCTATAACCAGAGAGCCAAAGAGAAATATGCAGCTAAAATTAACAATCTGGCAGATCGCTGTTTTAGAACATTTAATTGTAATAATGTTGAACTACTAACTAACAATGTTCCTCAATACAATTTTAAGAAGATTGGACGGGTATCCCAACTCTGTGGTCAACAAAGATCCCATGGCACTTATTGCAAGAGTATCTAATGATAAGTAACATTTTACGTGTAAATGAAACTATTCTTGTCGTATAATAGATTGTATAAAAGTAGTATGTAAAGTGTATGAATAATGTATATGTATCAATATCTGTAAAACAAAGTTACTTTTGTCCTCCAAAGAGGGCCAATAAAAAAATAGTATATGTGGGGTTAGGGTGGTGAGTTTCCCCTTACACTGTAAAGAGCTTTCGCTGTCGAGAAAAGTGCCATGTAAATCCAATGTATTATTATTAAAAGTTTTGCCATCTTCTATAGCTTGAAGATCATGGGCGCGTTTGAGTGGATCACTTTTGTCATCGTTGGTCACTGCCTTTCAAAGTGTGTCGTATTATGGTTATGCATATTTTCAGACTACATGTCGACTGCATGAACTTAAAAAAAAAAAAAATGTGATCATAGGTCATGCAACTGCAGCGACTTGAAGGCGACTTCAAAAACTGCTTCTCACCATCTGCACCATGCAGCCATCACCGGCACTGTGGGAGGCACTATTTGTCAATCAATCATTAGGGTGTTTTTGTTTGACTTACGTGAATGACTTGACTGAAAAAGGAACCAAATTTGCTGCCGATTCTAAACCTAAAGAGGATACAAATGAAAGTGATATTTGATACCTTTCTCTTACCAGTTAATTGTACACAAGTTTCTTAGGTTTGTGTGCGTGCGGCTGCTCTGCCATGGAAACCCATTTCATTAAGTTTCCGACGAACAGTTATTTTGCTGACGTTGCTTCCTGAGGCAGTTTGGAACTCGGTAGTGAGTGTTGCAACCGTGTTGACAAACTGACTTGTTGGAAAGGTGGCATCCTATGACTGTGCCATGTTGAAAGTCACAGCTCTCCAGTAAAGCCATTCTACTGCCAAGGTTTGTTAATGGAGATTGCATGGCTGTGTGCTCGATTTTATACACCTGTCAGTAATGGGTGTGGCTGAAATAGCCCTATCCACTAATTTGAAGCGGTGTCCACATACTCTTGTATATACTGTACAGTATTAAACTAACCCTCGCATCTTTTCAAATAATGTTGTCTAGTAAAGCATGGTTCATAATGAGTTAAATAAGCACTAGGCCTAAAACATAGGCAACAGAGCTGGTAGCTCAGTCAGCCCACACTGGATAGGGGGAAATTTGATTCAAAACATTGAATTTCCAAGAGTTGAAAATATTAGTTAATAGATCAACAAATGTTCGCATTGAATTCAAATTATTAACTTCCAATGTTTTACCACCCAGATAGGGTGCCGTTAGTCTCTATGATACTACCGTAAACCACAAACTTGGCGGCGAGGCTGCTCCTATAACTTTGGACCTATTTTCTTATATTTCAATAATGAAGGGTCTCTTTGATGCAGGGCAGGACAGTAACTTTTGTAACCAAATTATTTGACTGTGCCGACCTTATGGTCACACAAGGTGGATTCCTGTAGATTAAAATTAGTGCAGGCCTGGAGATTTAGCCTAAAGATTTGACCGAGGCCTATTTCATGCAGTTGTGGGTAAAAAGGCGTAACTCTGTCGTCAGTGTTGACAAACTGACTTGTTGGAAAGGTGGCATCCTATGACTGTGCCACAATGAAAGTCACAGCTCTTCAGTAAAGCCATAATCACCTTAATGAGTAGGCCTATGAAATAATCGAAATTCCAAGGGAAAACCTGATCCCACACAGAATTTGGGACAGAATATTAGCAGCATCCAGACACCAAATAAAACACATTTTTGATTACTCCACAATCAGTCCTTAAAGATGAAAATGCATTGAATCTAATCAGTCATCTCCATTTATTGTACAACAATCTCCAGTATTCCAAACTCGCATCAACTGTTGAAATAATGTTTTGTTGGGAACTGCATTTTTGCGTTTCCATAATGTCATCCAATAGTCTATTGTTCTTTTTCAAACTATTTACACTGTAAATTCCATATAGGTATACACTGCCTGTAGATGTTGAGCCCCTATTCTCATCCATTTGAAATTCACATTTTTTCCTAAAACCTATTATGAAAAACAAAATGTAGCAAGGTGTTCAAGCCTTATCAAAGCACTAAACAAATTAGTTACCATCCATCGTCTGATGACCTAAAATGTCTCTAATATAAAGTCATACGTTTTTCTCTGCATAAATGAGTGAGTAGACCTATTTTATTTTCCAGAGTGGAATAGTTTGCCTTTGGGCGAATGGACAGAATCCCATGTGAGCTCCTGGTTAAAATCCATTGGAGTAAAAGAGACATACATTATGAAACTTTTTGAAGAGGAGGTTACAGGACCTGCCCTAATGGAGTTGCAGGACAATTATCTACGTGATGCATTTGAAATGAAAGGTGGCCAAATCCAACTTCTGCTGCGCAAACGAGATGAACTTTTGAAGGCAGGACCACAGAAACTAAAAGAAGACAGTAGTACAAAGAGGAATGCCAGAAATGTGGAATCCAGTGCTGTTTCCACACTTGAGTCAAAACACAAGGTTGAGAGATCCAGTCCAAAAATGGAAAAAGAACCCATTTCAACAGAGAAAAAAATGAATCAACATTGGTCAATGCGTCTTTGTCTATTAGTGAGTATCGCAAATTTGACAAACACGATAAAGACTTCAAATACGTCAAGCACAGAGTACTTCCACCAGAGAACGGAATTGAAAACATGATTGTCCCATGCCATGAATACAAATCACTGGAAATTGCCCATAAATTAGAACAAAAAAAGCTTACTGTCAAAGTTGCAAGTGAGGTTCTCAGATTTGCATGTGGGTGCATGAATATGCGATCAATGGCACAATACACTTTGGGGTCATGGATAAGGCTACAGGCATCTACACGCATGGTGAAATCATAGGAATACCAGTTGAAAACCAAGATTCATTTGTGGATGCATTAGACTACATTGAACACTGCTTCAAAGGATCAACCCATCCGTCTGATGCCAGGAGTTGCATAAGGAACCCAAAGTTCATTGAGGTAATTGACAAGGAGGCCAGTGAAACAACCTGGATCATTGAATATGATGTTGTCCCCAAGGCAAGAGTGGTGAAAGACAAACTGTACTGTGTCACTATTCCAAAGTTCAGTGAGAAAGCCAACAAAGTCATCTATGAGGAGAAAGCCCCTATCACAGAGTAGGGGCTAACACACCCCGCATATCAGAGGATGGCCTAATTAATTTCATTCAAGGTCTCCGGGACAAAGATCAACAGAGAGAGGAAGCTGAACTCTCAGACAACCAAACAGCTTCTGACTGCAGAGAGGATCAGAAGAGAAAACTCTCCATCCTCCTCACATGTGGAAAAAGTACATGGATGACTCACTGTTCTACATCATCGTGACAAACAAACTTAAACAAGAACATCTTGAGAACATCAACTTCTTGACTCACATGAATATATTTTGTGTGTTTGACTTTGACCCAGACTCGAAGACATCGGGTCTATGTGAGAAATATAAGGAGCACCATGCTACAAACCTTCATTTTCTGCATGACTATGCAAATGACTGTGGGCTGAGCAGTGCTGACTTCATAAACCGTTTGCAGCTCTTTGATAGACCAAGCTGGATTTTCTGCAATGGACGAAACGATTATCTTGGTGGTGAGAAACCTTGTGATGAAAAGACCTGGATCAAAACAAAGAAAAAGCAGCTGAAAAGAACAGTGTCTGTGATCTGCAATGAAATTCTTCCTCCAGGGTCATTTGTGGTGGTTTTCTTGCTCATGTCCCACATCGAGCAACCTCTTGTTGATACATTCCATGAATTCTATGCAGAAATGAATGGTCGGGACGATTTGGCTATAATATCAGAGTCAAAAGAGAACTACAAAAAGTGGTCAAGCTTTGCTCAGGTATCGTGTAGCATGGCTGCACTCAAAGAGATCAGTATTGTTGAAATGCCAATGAGTCATGTAGATGCCACTATTCAAAGCATTCAGCTTTCAGTTAGTCGACCCACAAGGAGTTTACCAGTCTTCAACAAAGGTCTATGCTTCTTAAAGCCAGTTGAAGAGGATAAGATTAATTCGTTGGACATAGTCAGTGTTGACCAGTGTGATGACACAAACTTGGAGATACTGGACCAAGACAAAATCCGCAACATTGAGAAGTATTTCTATCAAGGTGGGAAGATAGACTGGATGAATTTGTGGCTGGCAGATAAAAAACATTGTGGGGAAGTCATCCAGCGAGATGCATACCGAGAAACAAACAACATTCTAGAAGACATTTTACAGGGTAATAGTGCCAAAAGATCCATTGAGACTGTTAATATATGTCACCAAGCCGGCAGTGGTGGGAGTACAGTTGCGCGACAGATCCTCTGGAATTGGAAAGCAAAACTGCGATGTGCAGTAGTTAAACAATCCCATGAAATCACAACTGTGTGTGAGCATGTAGTGCACCTGAGGGAATATGAAGAACGAGACAAAAACAGCTGTCTCCCAGTGCTTTTGCTGTTGGAAGATTGTAATGCAGAGTACCGAGATGATCTTAGGCGGGAATTAGGCAATGCAATTACAACCAAGAAAATAAGTGCCTCTGTCCTATGTTTCATCCTGCTCATCTGTAAAAGATCTCATGATCCAGAGAGGATGTGCCGAGCATTGCCGTCTCAGACTGTAGCAGTGACACACAAACTGACAGATGAAGAGAAGACTCTCTTCTCAAAGAAACTAGAGAGACTAAAGCTGAAATTTGAACCTGAGTTCATTCTCACATTTGTACTGATGAGTGAGGGGTTTCAAACAAGTTACATCGAGGGTTTTGTGAAGAATCTACTGGACAATATTGATCATTCATCTCTCATCACTCGCCTTATCAGATTTGTGGCACTGCTGAACTGTTATGTTCAAGACTCGTATATATCTGTGTCACACTGCGAAGCTTCCTTGCCTTAGGTATTCAAGTGGATAGAATCCGTTACCATGCATTTGAGAACTCTCTCAGTGAACAAGCTAGACTTGTTTTCATACACCTAAAGGAGAGTACATCACACATCTCATCCATACGGATAATTCATCCAATGTTGGCAAAGGAAATTCTAGTGCAGCTCTCTAAAACTCTGCCACAGAGTGAAATAGCAATGGATCTACTACAGGACAAAGTACTTATGAGTCATAGGTTTGGAAGAGATGATTTTCTGAAGTTCATCCGAGTTCTCTTCATCAGACGCAACAAAAAAGCAGAGGAGATTCTGAGGACAGTTCATTCTCTCCTCTGATTGAACATGTCAGCACTGAAACAGGGGCATTGAAAAAGCTGTTGATCTTTTGAAAGCAGCCTACACAGCTTTAGGAAAAGATGCAATTGTTGCCCAGCAGCTGGCTCGTCTGCTCTACACTAACACAAGGTTCGAGGAAGCCCTACGTTGGGCTGAAAAGGCTAAATCAATCCTGCCATATGATACATTTGTCCTTGACACATTAGGACAGGTGTACAAGTGGTGGTTTTATCACATGCATGACACTCTTGACAAGCAAGAATTACCGCCTGAAAAAGTTACTGAAATTATAGACACAGCTCTGAAAGGAATTTCAGCTTTCCGTGCCTCAGAAAAAAACACCCAAAAAGAGCACGTTAGTCTGAACAACTCCTACTATGGGGAGGTGGATGTTGGATGCAGACTGCTTCGACTCATATCAGCAGTGGATGTTTTACAACCAAAGATGGAAAGTCTGAGCTGATGAAATACTTGCTAAGTGACTACATACCGCAAGCAGTTGAAAAACCCTGGCTTAGGTTCCACGGCCAACTAAAAGGAATGAACAAGAGTATTTACCATGCTCTTGAGTGCATTTCTGAAAACCTCAGTTACTTTCAGACAGACATCAGTGAGGAGGAAGAGGAACTTGACACAAGAGAGCCTGAACAAGTACACAATCCAAGGAAATGGGTGACAAGGAAGAGTGCTGTGTACGCTGGTTTTTTTTGTAACATCCCAGATATCGTCAGCCCAATGCCTGACTACAATAATTCTGAAATGGTCACTCACACTGAAAGTTCTGGATTCACAAGACAAATGAAAATTTACCAGCTAGGTGGAGGAAATCTCACAACCATCCTCTCCTTGCTCCTTGACCACAATGCCAAGAGATCTGGTAGAAAGCTGGAGGCAATAATTGGCATGTATCCAGAGAACCTCAAAAAGGAAGACCTTGACCAGACAGAACTTGTCAACTTCATTTTCTGTCAGATAGCTCTTGCTTGTGCTTTACCTGGCTCTCCAAAGCTAGTTTCCCTACAGAAACTTCAGGATCTCAGTAGGAGATTTAACCGGGGAGGGAGACACACACCAGCAGCAAGTGCTCTCTTTCTTCATTCAATTTTGTTCTGGCCAGAGGAGCCAAGAAACAAGGAGCCTGATTCTGCCAATGGCCAAGTTCTCATGTTAGCAATTGATGCTCTTCAAAGACTTTGTGAGCTCAAAAATAAAAATTTACCACCAAGAAAAAGTAGAATAATAACTCACTTCTTTCTTGGGAAGGCGAGAGGGCTGAGCAGGATTGTTCATCGCAGTCAGATAGAAAAGCACATAAAGGGGACTATGAGCGAAAGAAATCTCAAGTGGCTTGGTGGTGAGGTGTTCAAAACCCCAGAAGTTGTTCAATTGCTTCAACGTGTTGATGGATGGACAGAAAATGGACAACTGTTGGTTCAAGGCACAACCAAGGGAAGCAAGATCAGGGTCATTCCTCTGTTCAAAGCCTCTCTGCCAAATGCAAATGAAAATGTCACATTTTGTTTAGGTTTTTCGTTTGATGGATTGGTTGCTTTTGACATTAAAGTTCAGGAGTGAGGTCAAATGCACATTTGTGCATGGGTATATTATCTGTGTTCTACATCTGTCTATATTAGTTTCTATGCTGTTACTAAGCAGTAATGCATTATGGCAGTACAATGTTACAATACCTAATAGACAGTTCACATGCACACTAATGGCCCTACTGTAACTTGTATTCCACAAGATGTTTTTACTAAATGACACACTAACCTGTACTCCCTTCTCCTGCCTGGTGATATTCTCCACATCACAAATATTGCAGTGGCATTGAGGTGAACAAACTGCATAAACAAACTGGACAAAAGGGAAGAATGTTGCGTGAGTAATACAATTCGGGAAGTATTCGAGAGCTGCAGATAGTGAGCTTATTGTAGTCCAGAAATCGGCACACAGTAAGAACTGTCATTGAACCCATTTGAAAATAAGTGATCTCAGTGGAGAATATTTACTCTGATAAAGGAACAAATACTTTTTTGGTGAAAAGTAGGCTTATATAGACAAAATAAACATAGCACAGTGGGCACATAGGAACAAATGAGTGCAGGGAATTAAGAAAGTGCAGAAAATTCTGAAAGTGAAAAACGAAAAGTGCCACAAATGAGGAAAAGTTTGACATTTTACAGAGCGTATGTAAAGCTCCAAAATGCACAAACAGCTCACAATATGTCAGACACAACACAAGAAGAGGAACCTACAGTTGAAACAGTACTGGAACTGTTGACAGTGTACACAGGACAACAACGGAAAGATGGAATCTATCTCAACATGGAGTTAGATGGAAAACCAGTAAACATGCAGATGGACACCGGTGTATCTCTCATTCCAGAGGGATTATACAAAGATAAACTGAAAGAGTGCCCTCTTCAGCCAGCATACATCCGCCTTTTCTTCATACACTGGTAACACTATTCCTGTGTTAGGGTAGATCCAGGTACCAGTCAGATTTGAGTGGACGCTGCCGCTTGTCATTGTCAAATGAGAAAAAACAGTCCTGCTAGGCAGAAGATGGACACAGAAGATCAAGTTGAACTGGGGAGAAATCATCAGTCTGACAAATGACAAACCAGTGAGTCAGGCTACACACAAACAAACTCTTTAAAGATGGCTATGACCACAGGAAAATTTAGGCTAGGTTCCTTCTTGCTCTCTAACTTTCACAAGCCACATCTGGCTCCCTATGCTCTAAAGGAAATCTTAGAGGAAGAACTGGAGTGTCTACAGAAGAATGACATCACGAAAGTGGAGAGGAGCGACGGCACATGGGGCTATTCAGATTCAATTGCTTGGCCTAAGGGATCTCGACAGCTCCAGCGATATTCCAACACACAATGGATCAGATCTTGGATAGCATTGACCAGGGGTATTCTACTCTTTCCCAACGAGGTCAGGGGCCTGCTGGTTTTCTGTTCTACCTGATAATTAATTGCATACACCTGGTGTCCCAGGGGGAACAATACAAAAAAATGCAGTGGTACTGGCGTTGAGGTCCAGAGTGTGAGGGGCATAGACAATGTCATGTGCATCATAGACGGTATACTTGTGTCAGCACCAACCATGGAAGAGAACCTTGCAATGCTGGATAAAGTGATGTCTAGACTGGAGAATTATGGAGTGAGCAAGTGTGAGTTCCTTCAGGACTCAGAGGAATATTTTGCATAAAGATCAGCACACAAGTTCTGCACCCAAACGACAGCAAGGTCATCTCACATGTTCTACAATCAGGTGAACACCCCATTGCATTTGCATCACGTTCTCTCTCACCAAGTGAGAGAAACTATAATCAAATTGAGCCCTGAGAATAATGTTCAGAGTGATGATGTTTTACAAATACCTCTAAGGAAGGAAGTTCCACTGCTGACAGATCACAAGCCGCTTCTGGCCATTCTTGAACCAATATCAGCCATACCAACCCTGGCTGCATTTCAATGTAACATTGGGATCTGATACTGGAAGCCTATGAAACTGATACTGCTAGCCAATTTAAAGACAGAAAATACCAGTTATACAAGAAAATACAAATCAAGGATGTGTTCTCTGGGTATCAAGGGTGGTGGTACCTCCCAAGTTTAGGAGACTACTATCTGACCTGCACAATGAACATCCAGGGATCACTTGAATGAAAGAACTCACCAGCTGTTATCTGTGGTGGTCTGGATCAGGACATTCAGCAGCATGTAGGCCACTGCTCACCCTGTGAATCTGTTCACAACAAGCCTGCTATTGCACCTCTTCATCCATGGGCCTGGGCTGCTACACCATGGGAACGCATCTATGTGGACTATGCCAAGATCGACAAGGAACACTTCCTAGTTGTCATCCATGTCCTTTCCATGTGGATGGAAGTGTTTCCTACACAACTGACCACAGCTGAGAAGAACAATCTACTCAGAAACCTGTTAGTGCCCTTCGGACTTCCCAAGGAGCTCATCTCGGACAATGGCCCTCCTTCCACATTGAATGACTTCAAATTGTTTCTCAAAAATAGCAAGGCACCACCTTGGTTACCACCTTACCATTCTGCACCTAATGGAGTTGCGGAAAGAGCTGTGCACATCTTTAAGAAGGCCTGGACAAGATTCAAGGTTCAGTCTGTGCCCACTCACCAAAAAGCCTGCCTGCTTCCTGTTCACTTACTGGAACACACCACACAAAGTAACGGAATGTACACCAGCTTAACTGTTTCTGAAACGCCAACCACGTACCCGCCTGACACTTTTTTGAAACCAGACCCAATTGTCATTGGGGCTAAGCACAAGCTACAGCAGAAGGAAGCCAGACACTCAAAGACTGTCATAGAATTCAAAGATGCAGAGAGGGTGTTTGAAATCACGTACTAAGTGCCTGTGGAACCCAGGTGTGATCCTGTGATGCAGAGGACCTTTGATAAAATCGCCATGTCAACGTTCATGGGGATCATGTGCTACAGTCCAACGCCCCAGCAAAGACAGGTCGAGAGAACGAGAAAAACGACCTCCAGGACTATGCTCCTGACTGTGGGAGTACGAGAGAGCCTGACCTTCCACCCAAATCTGGCTCTCCAACGGAAGCCCAGGAGGAGTGGAGGTATCCACTCAAAAGCTTGGCCTTTGAGTGAGCTGTTTCTGGACATAAAGAAAAGTGAAAGAAAAAGGACATTACCCATGTTTAGTTAATAGGGCACAAGTTCCAGTTTTGGGGCAGAATAATCCCTGGACTTGTTCTGGGCTCTGAAGTCTACTTCAACCCAGTAGTTGATAAATGTTTAAAAATGCATTGTTCCAGTGTTGCATTAGTATTTAATAAAATTACTAACCTTGTTTTGTGGGGGTTAAAAGCTATGGGGGAGCAGTGTAGTATCTGTGATCTACATATGTCTATACTGTATGTTTCTATACTGTTACTAAGCGGTAATGCATTACGACCATGCTGTGTTACGACACCAAATAGACAGTGCACATGTGCACTGTATGCTGTGCACTAAGTTGTATTTGACTACATATTTTACGAAACAACACAAACCTGTACTTCCGTCTCCTGCCTGGTGATATTCTTCACAACACAAAGATTACAATTGGCACAAAACAGTGTTGCCAGAGAAATAAGCTGCCAAAAGAAGCCTGTTTGTTGATAAATACTTCTGTAAATGCTGTAAGTTTCATCATTTGAGAACTTTTGATACAATTCATCCAAGCAGCAAAATGTAAATACAGTGTAAACCATAATTACAAATGTTAATGTTTGAACAAGTTGCATTATGTAAAAGATTAATGCTGGTAAAGTAATAATGATAGTTGTAGATAAGTTGCACATAAAAACAGGAAAATATATGTACATCTTAAATGTCATCTTGTCCATGTACATACATAAATCATGTCCAAGAGCATATTTGATGCATACTATTGTGATTTATTTGGACTTTGTCAAATAAAACAGAATTTGTGAATAACGGGAATAGTTTTTGTCAGTGCAGATGGACTTGTCGTTGATCTTAACCTTCTCAAACCTCATTTGAAACTTCCCCAACATGAGAAAACTGAGGGATTTAGTTTTGATACAGTACAATGCATAGGTTGGTGGTGATGTTTTGATTTGCACACCTTTACAAAACACATGCTAGATGGAATCAAATAAATATATGATATTAAATGTACAACACACTACATATTAAGAAAAGGGATACACCACATTCTTCATTTTAATTAGAATATAAAAGCAATGGTCCCAACAAAATGGGCATTTGTCCCACAGCACAGTAGGCTACGTATACTCTGTTTGGTGCACCAGGGGCCTCATTTACAGTGCATTCATAAAGTATTCAAACCCTTTGATTTTTTTAATGTATTACGTTACAGCCTTATTCTAAAATGGATTCAATCGTTTTTTCCCTCATCAATCTACACATAATACCCCATAATGACAAAGCAAAAACTGTTTTTTAGAAATTTGCAAATAAAAAATAAAATGAACAGAAACGACAAACTAAGACCCAAAGGTCAATCAATACAGAACATTTCAAGAACTTAAAGTTTCTTCAATTGCAGTCTCAAAATCCATCAAGCGCTATGATGAAACTGGCTCTCATGAGTCCTGGAAAGGAAGAGCCAGAGCCAGAGTTAGTAGAGGACACATTCATTAGAGTTACTAGCCTCATTAGAGTTTACTAGCCCCTTTGTTCAGGGACACATTATTCCATTTCTGTTAGTCACATGACTGTCGAACTTGTTCAGTTTATGTCTCAGTTGTTGAATCTTGTTATGTTCATACAAATATTTACACATGTTAAGTTTGCTGAAACTAAACGCAGTTGACAGTAAGAGGACGTTTCTTTTTTGCTGAGTTTATGTCCATGACCGCAATACAAACCGGAGGTGTGACGTGTTCCATTACACCCGCTTATGAAAGTCATTAGGTTTCTGTACATTTTGTTACAATACCATTTTAGAATAGACAGCTACAGTATCAGAAGCCCTCACCAGGCATACTGTATGTTGGACACCTAGTCAAACAGCACCTGAAGTGCTGTGAAGGCCTTACTCCTTTTAGTATTACAACAATAATGTATTTACAAAGACTTGCCTTGATAAAAATGGGTACTCGCTCATCTCCAGTGCCTTCAAAACAGTATGCACCATATTTACTACCCTTCACTTCTACAGATGTAGGATCTTAATTTGAGCCAGTTTGCTGCAGCAGGAAAACAATCCTGCAGCAACGGGAAATGTGAATTATTATGTGGAATATAATTAACGGAAATTTTTGCAGGGGTTGTAAGGGGGAATCAAAGTGGAAATTACAAATTTCAGAAGCCTTTTAAACCTCACACTACAAGTTAAAAAGGTCTTGATTTGCAGGAGAGTTATCCTGTAACTGGGGATCAAATAAAGATCCTACATCTGTAAATGAAACAAAAGAAACAAAGCCACATGACATATTTTTCCATCAATTGACAAGCTTTGAAATTAAAGGTTATAGCTAGGTATGATTTACCCAAATATCCCATGCTCATTAAGGAAATTACAAAAATGTTCAAGGTCTTGAGCCTGCTAAAAGAGAGTGAAATCAAGTGTGCTGTGTTTAACTTTTTGTGAGAAATCATCTAAAAACATCCTTCAAATTTAAGAAAAATTGTTACCATAAAAATCTGCATGTTTATCTCTGTTTAAAGTAATGTTGATTTTGAAGAGTTGAGGCCAGTTTATAAGGGAGGATTTTATACGGATTGTTTAAATGTCAAAAATAAATAAATGGCATGTAGCTTCTAATCACAAATAGAGCTACTGATCACTGTTACCAAAATGAACAATTTGAGCTAAGCTAATACACAACACATTTTTTATTTATTTTATTTCACCTTTATTTAACCAGGTAGGCTAGTTGAGAACAAGTTCTCATTTACAACTGCGACCTGGCCAGGATAAAGCATAGCAGTTTGACACATACAACACAGAGTTACACATGGAATAAACAAACATACAATCAATAATACAGTAAAAAGTCCATATACAGCATGTGCAAATGAGGTAAGATAAGGGAGGTAAGGCAATAAATAGGCCATAGTGACGAAAGGGCTTAAGACAGACCATTTCGTTGCATTTGGCTGTGCGAGGGATTCAAATTTGAATTGGTCGTATCAGTGCGAGCTGCACATTCTACATGGTCACCTCACTCAAAACATGTTTTTTAGGAGGCTAAAACCATGATTTGGTCAAACAGTGAAGTACAGGTAAATGCCAAAATAAAGGAAACACCAACATTGTGTCTTCATAGGGCATTAGATCACCATGAGCCAGAACTTCAATGCACCTTGACATAAATTCTACAAGTGTCTGGAACTCTATTGGAGGGATGTGACACCATTCTTCCACGCAAAATTCAATAATTTGGTGTTTTGTTGATGGTGGTGGAAACGCTGTCTTAGGTGCCAAATCTCCCATGAGTATTCAATTGGGTTGAGATCTGGTGACTGAGACGGCCATGGCATATGTTTACATAGTTTTCAAGCTCATCAAACCCTTCAGTGACCACTCATGCCCTGTGGGTGGGCATTGTCATCAAATCAAATGTCTTATTGGTCATATACACATGGTTAGCAGATGTTAGTGTAGCGAAATGCTTGTGCTTCTAGTTCAAACAGTGCAGTAATATGTAACAAGTAATATCTAGCAATTCCCCACCAACTACCTAATACACACAAATCTAAAGGAGTGAATGAGAATGTGTACATATAAATATATGGATGAGCGATGGTCGAGCAGCATATGCAAGGTGCAGTAGATGGTATAACATACAGTATATACATGTGATATGTAAACATTATTAAAGTGGCATTATTTAAAGTGACTAGTGATACATTTATTAACGTGTCTAGTGATTGCGTCTCAGTGTAGGCAGCAGCCTCTCTGAGTTAGTGATGGCTATTTAATAGTCTGATGGCCTTGAGATAGAAGCTGTTTTTCAATCTCTCAGTCCCAGCTTTGATGCACCTGTACTGAGCGTGTAAAATGTGCATTGGCCATTGCAATTAAATAGGTCTCATTGGGAGGTAGGCTATAACTGCAATGTTTTTTGGACATAAAAAATGTACTGTTAGATAAATACATGTCTGCTAGCAGTGGGCATTATATTTAAATTCAGCAATCTAGCTATTGTGTTTTGAGTTTCCACTTACGCAGGTGATGAATTAGCCCCAAATAAATTAGCCTATGATATTAGTGCACATAAAGATGAAGGAAAATGAATCTCTATTGAAAAAAAAAAATGTGTGGAGCCCTATTTTGACAGTAAAATATAACAACAATAGCCTAATAGTCATCCATTGCCATGCATTTTGATGCATTGCAATCACTGGATAGGTTGCACATTAAAATAACTTTCTTGAATACCACCAATTGGATACCACACTTATTTACATTTAAAATTTTACCCCCTTTTCTCCCCAATTGTTACTATCTTGTCTCATCACTACAACTCCTGTACAGGTTCAGGAGAGACGAAGGTCGAAAGCCATGCGTCCTCCGAAACACAACCCAACCAAACCGCACTGCTTTCTTAACACAGCGCGCATCCAACCCGGAAGCCAGCCTCACTGGTGTGTCGGAGGAAACACCGTGCACCTGGCGACCTGGTTAGCGTGCACTGCGCCCGGCCCGCCACAGGAGTCGCTGGTGCGAGATGAGACAAGGATATCCCTACCCTCCCTAACCCGGTTGTGCGTCGCCCCATGAACCTCCCGGTCGCAGCCGGCTGCGCAGAGCCAGGGCGCAAACCCAGGGTCTCTGGTGGCACAGATGCAGTGCCCTAGACCACTGCACCACCGGGAGGCCCTTCTATTACACTTTTTAATAAAACATTGTCAATTACTTTATAAGATGATAGTAATTTGTTCTATTGTGTAATGTCGTGAAGAAAATTTGGTGCGACCAAATCATGGGCTGGTGTCACTGTAAAGGATGTCACGCTGCTTGCTTAGCGAGTACCTCTTTCCCACCACGATTTCGGCCCATACTTGGCACAAACTCAGGACCGCCCTCCCTTAAGCATGTTAGTCAATCGCGCCACCTCAAAATCTAGCTATTGATGCGACACAAGCGGGACACTTAAGGCCGAGGAGTACGTTTCACACATCTCCATGTGCTACCCCACCAAATGAAAAATGTAGTAAAAAAATGTGTCTGGAGCCTTTTGACAAATGCTACAAAAAAAGCCCACTCTTGCTTTAAAAAACAATAAAAAACAATAGCTCCCTACAGTGAACATTGTGATGCTCTGAGTTTTACAGCCTGGGCAGCTCAGCCTAGCTGCCTACATGTGGCATGCTGCTAGGAAACACAACTTTAGAGTCTGCACTTGTATTTGAATTTGTATTTCTGCTCCGTAAACACGAGTCCCCATCTGTAGCACGAGGAAACCAAACCAATATTGGTACCATGGCTAAGGACACAGCCCGTAGCCATGGTATATTGGCCATATACCACAAACCCCGAGGTGCCTTATTGCTTTTATAAACTGGTTACCAATGTAATTAGAGCAGTACAAATACATGTTTTGTCATACCCATGGTTTGTGGTCTTATATAGCAGCTAAACCAGCTGTCAGCCAAACAGCATTCAGGGCTCGAACCACCCAGTTTATAATGCAGTGTATTCCCCATGTCATACCTGCATACAGTGGATGGCCAATCCCGGCCCTGTGTACAGTTTATTGTGACATATGTGACTTTTGAAGTTAAAACCTAACCCTAACTTTAATCCTAACCTTAACCACACAGCTAACCTTATGCCTAATCTTAAATTAAATCCAAAAATCATTTTTTTGTTTACATTAATTTTTACTATATAGACCATTTTGACTTTGTGGCTGTGGAATCGAAATACAAAACAGTCCATCGGTCATCGGAAAGTAAACCTTCAAAAGACCGGTAAACAGTGACCACTAGCGGCTGTTCAGGCTAATGAACGCCAATATCCCAAAAGTTATTATGGCATTGTTTGTATATTCAGAAACATTATCTTAATTTTACCCATTGATACGTGGCTATAAGAAGGCAACGACCTCTGATAATTTGGGCATAATTTAGCTATTATAATAACTGATGTGTTCAGTTTATTTCCTGGACCAAATCATGTCATAGCAAATTTTACACGGACCTTAAACAGCGACGGATTCGTGGAATTACACTCCGCATGCGTGAATCAGATCATGGATCTTTATAAATAATGATAGACTCGTCTCTTCAGTAAAGGAAGATGTTAGTCTATCCACATGCCTAGTATTGTTATTATTTCTTATCTAGTTCAACCTGCATCCTAAATAACTGAACGTCATTTCTCGGTATCTGTCATTTGTTGATACGTGCGAAGCAATCATGTTTACCTCGCAAACTTCCATGCAAACGTCCTCCTTCCAAGATTCAATTGACGTGGAAGAAAAGGATACGGATTATGATAACGAAGAGATGGGATATAATCAGAAAATACAGTTGAACTGTTACTATACCATTTATCTCTACCAAGGCACCAGGTAATCTTCTCCATCTGAATGTTCTGCTTGAGTCTATCTAACTTTACATCAAGCAATTTGTTTTGACAGTACACAATGACCTAAACTAGGGCATTATCTGGTATGCAAATATCTGCAGATGACGTGTAATGTTTACTTGCCTTAGCTACTCGGCTGTAGAGAATCTGTGGACCTCGGTGCCTCACCCTTCTCCATAGGGATGAATTGAAATGCATTACCAATCACACCAATGTCTGACTTTGTTGATATTATTAGACTCATTGGAGGTTGGAGGTTCTCACAATGTACAGTATTCATGCTCTGACAATCTGTATACATAAACTGTCTTAGTGGAGGCTGGTGGGAGGAACTATAGGAGGATGGGCTCATTGTAATGGCTGGAATGGAACCAATGGAACGGTATGAAACATGGAAACAACATGTTGGACCCCGTTCCAGTTACTCCATTCCAGTCATTACAATGAGCCCATCCTCCTATAGCTCAACTCACCAATCTCCACTGACTGTGATAATGTCATCAAGCTAGTCCAGCTGCATATTGAGGCCAATTTCTTTGTCACTGTGTAACCACTTTCTCCCAAATTCACTGGTTCTCTGTGGACATCAACTGTGGATCCTGCTGCTGACTTACTGTACTGTCAGTTCAGACTTGCTTTTCTGTTCTCCACTAACTAACCAAGTCATGAGTATAGTAACTACCTACAGTACCTGTCTAGATCTGAGGCAGCTGCAGAGGGCAACGTGGCATGGAGCCAGAGAAGAACAGATTCCACAGCCAGTACCAGTCAGGAAGACTTTAGGTAACCAAGGTCTCCCCGTGACCTGTCTGTTTCTCTGGTGGTTTTATTTCTGTGGCTTTCAGTGTTGTCCTTCTCTGTCGTATCCATGGGCCTGCTGCTGGAAACCTATCAACCTGGAATCAACACGGTTTCTTTCCTGTCATGATGTCATCAGTGTGCTTCCGGCTATCTGGGATATGGAGTCACAAAGCCTAGTACCAATCTACCTCCTTCTGTACACACTGTTCACCCTACTTCTTTTGGCATGTCGTCTTTCTGTGACGTCAAGTTGTTTCAGCCTCAGATTCTATAATGATGATGATATAGTTATGTGATATGATATTGTTATGTTATTAAAAGGTGATATTTCAGTGTCACATCATGCATCTTACATAGTGACCATAAGGAAAGAGAAGTGGGAAGGAAGGATTTAAATAGGCTCTGTGACTCACATGGAAACTGGAAGATTCTGTTTCACTATATCTGAATCTAGCCTTCATGTTGTGTTGATGTGGCTTTTGTTCGTCGGCTTCCTTCTTCATCTCCTCTTTGGCTGTCCACTTTCTCATCAGATCGGATGGGTTGCCTGTCACTCTGTTTCCATGGTAACTGACTCTTGCCCCACCAACAGCCTCACCCTAGTGGACAGCAGCCTGCCGGTAGAGGCGGAGCCTGAGCTACGATGCTACATCTCCCGGAGGCTGAGCAAAGGAGCCCTGCTCGGGGGCATGGGAAACATTGCCGCCGTGGAGCTCAGGTGACCTTAACGAACTTAAACGAAGGGCCTCATTCCAAACCAACCCATCTCTCCTTTCCTTAAGAACTTGTTGAACCTAATTTCAAACAAATCCAGCTCTAATATCCTTAGGAACCTGTTGAGCCCATCTCACAGATCTGATTGGATGGCTTAGGTATGGTATCAGCAATATAGTAACTATATACAGGCCTGTGTGTCTCTGGCTCTATCTTGCTAAGCAAGGTCTTGATTTGGAATCAGACCAAAGTATTCTCTCCTTATGTATACATCTGAAGCAATGTGGCACCAATTAGCCTGCACACTTCTAAAGTAGTGTAAAGCCAGTGTTTTACATTCATAATAAATATGTGTTTGTTGTCCCATCCCAGTGTCCCAGAGGCAGCGGTGGGCTGTTACTGCTGTCTCCTGGAGCAGGAGAGATCCCCAGAGCAGCCCGACGTGGACGGCAATGGCTATGTGATCTGCCTGATGGGAGGCTCTGAGAAAGGCCTCAACCTATATCCTTTATAGGCTAACGCAGCTCTTTCTGAATCATAATAATGTAGAGTCAGTCTAGATGTATAGATGGGTACTGAAACTCATAAACCATTCATCATTAAACCATAAACCATTTCCTTAATCGACTGTACGTTTAGACTTGAACTGGACAAGTACGTGCAAGGCCTGCAGAGCAGTCTACAGACTGCTGAGGTAAGCAGGAAGTGGAATCACCAAAATAATTTAATTGTACTGGATTCCATCATCTCTTGGACAGGGCTCCTTTGTAATAAACACTATCTGAAGGGGACTCACCTAGGTTGTGTTCAAGAGGGGAAAAATGTTTTGAAATGGGGAGGTACTACCTGATGTTGTCAAATAAGAACACAGATTTTTCTTCTCCATTGTGAAATGTTTTGCTATCAGTGTGACCTACTTAACACCACCACCACCCTAGACCCTTATAAGTGTTATTTCCCTCTCTGTCCTCCGTGTGTGTGTGTGTGTGTGTGTGTGTGTGTGTGTGTGTGTGTGTGTGTGTGTGTGTGTGTGTGTGTGTGTGTGTGTGTGTGTGTGTGTGTGTGTGTGTGTGTATATATAGCTGTATATGTGTATGTGTATATATATGTGTGTGTATATATATATACCGTACCATAGTGATTAATTCCCTGTACCAGTGATTCCCCTCATTGTTTCTATACATTTACTTCCCCTCCATGCTTCACTATGTTATGTTTGTGCTAGTTACTTACTTGGGCTGTGTCCACTAGCTAAAGCTATAATTTAGTCTTTACTGACTAGTAGACTGGTGAACCTAGAGACTGAGATCAGGCCCTACCTGAGCATGTGGTACGAGGAGTCGGTGATGCACATCCACAGAGTGGTGCAGATGGTCCAGGGGAGCATCAGCTTCCTGCTATATGCTGTGAGTCACCTTTGACCCGTCATTTGACCGTTACCATAGTGATTAATTCCCCCTGTACCAGTGATTCCCCCTCATTGTTTCTATACATTTACTTCCCCTCCATGCTTCACTATGTTATGTTTTTGCTAGTTACTTACTTGGGCTGTGTCCACTAGCTAAAGCTATAATTTAGTCTTTACTGACTAGTAGACATATTGCTTGACAAAACAAATGGGAAGTGGAAACATTCAAATGCAAAATGAGATATTCCCAGCGTATTGTATTGTCACAAAACATCCACTCTAACAATGAGATATTCCCAGCGTATTGTATTGTCACAAAACATCCACTCTAACAATGAGATATTCCCAGCGTATTGTATTGTCACAAAACATCTTCACATTTGTTGGCGTCAGTCATGAAATTGCATAGTTCAAAACGCATCATTTTCTTTGATGGCCATCAATGTTGCCACTGTGTAGCTTAGAGCAGAAACAAGGTTCCAAGAATCATTTTGACTGGTTGTAACGTTGATCAGGCCCATGTTATTGTAGAATAAAGTTTAGTTTAATATGCAGTGCTGATCAGGTCCATGTTATTGTAGAATAAAGTTTAGTTTAATATGCAGCGCTGATCAGGTCCATGTTATTGTAGAATAAAGTTTAGTTTAATATGCAGTGCTGATCAGGTCCATGTTATTGTAGAATAAAGTTTAGTTTAATATTAGTTTGTTATAGAATAAAGTTTAGTTTAATATGCAGCGCTGATCAGCTGATCAGGTCCATGTTATTGTAGAATAAAGTTTAGTTTAATATGCAGCGCTGATCAGGTCCATGTTATTTTAGTTTAATATGCAATAAATTGTAGAATAAAGTTTAGTTTAATATGCAGCGCTGATCAGGCCCATGTTATTGTAGAATAAAGTTTAGTTTAATATGCAGCGCTGATCAGGTCCATGTTATTGTAGAATAAAGTTTAGTTTAATATGCAGCGCTGATCAGGTCCATGTTATTGTAGAATAAAGTTTAGTTTAATATGCAGCGCTTGTTATTGTAGAATAAAGTTTAGTTTATGAGAATAAAGTTTAGTTTAATATGCAGCGCTGATCAGGTCCATGTTATTGTAGAATAAAGTTTAGTTTAATATGCAGCGCTGATCAGGTCCATGTTATTGTAGAATAAAGTTTAGTTTAATATGCAGCGCTGATCAGGCCCATGTTATTGTAGAATAAAGTTTAGTTTAATATGCAGTGCTGATCAGGCCCATGTTATTGTAGAATAAAGTTTAGTTTAATATGCAAGTGCTGATCAGGTCCATGTTATTGTAGAATAAAGTTTAGTTTAATATGCAGCGCTGATCAGGTCCATGTTATTGTAGAATAAAGTTTAGTTTAATATGCAACGCTGATCAGGCCCATGTTATTGTAGAATAAAGTTTAGTTTAATATGCAATGCTGATCAGGCCCATGTTATTGTAGAATAAAGTTTAGTTTAATATGCAATGCTGATCAGGCCCATGTCATTGTTTTCAAGGCTCTGAGTCACATACACGTGGAGGTCACCAATGCAGATGACAGGACCAAGGCTGATGTTGCTAGGTGAGTTACTTTAAAGGTCCAGTCCAGTCCAAATTGGGTTTTCGGCCAAATTCTATTTAATAAATGAGTATCACTTCTGAAAATAATCTGAAAACACCTTTATTCCTGTGGTTAAACTATAGAAATATACAGTATGTGCTGTGAATGTGAATGAATATGGTTCATGTGTGTGTAGGTTCATTAAGGCAGCCAGTCTGCAGGGCCTGGTCCAGGAGGACACTACCACAGCCTCTCTGTATAAGGCCTCAGAGGCTCTTACTGACCTGGTCATAGACTGCTCCACCAGCCCTCCTACACTCTCCAACACAGGTCTGTGTGACTGCTCTCACCTGTGGATATATATATATATATATATATACACACACACACACAGGTCTGTGTGACTGCTCTAACCTGTGGACATATACACACACACACAGGTCTGTGTGACTGCTCTAACCTGTGGATATATACACACACACACAGGTCTGTGTGACTGCTCTAACCTGTGGACATATACACACACACACAGGTCTGTGTGACTGCTCTAACCTGTGGACATATACACACACACAGGTCTGTGTGACTGCTCTAACCTGTGGACATATACACACACACACAGGTCTGTGTGACTGCTCTAACCTGTGGATATATACACACACAGGTCTGTGTGACTGCTCTAACCTGTGGATATATACACACACACACACACACACACACACACACAAGTCTGTGTGACTGCTCTAACCTGTGGATATATGGAGCACAATGCTGCACAGCTATTTTTAGGTCTCTCCAGAGATTTTCAATCTGGTTCAAGTCCGGTCTCTGGCTGGGCCACTCAAGGACATTCAGAGACTTGTCCTGAAGCCACTCCTGCGTTGTCTTGGCTGTGTGCTTAGGGTCATTGTCCTGTTGCAATGTGAACCTTCACCTCAGTCTGAGGTCCTGAGCGATCTGGAGCAGGTTTTCGTCAAGGATCTCTCTGTACTTTGCTCCGTTCATCTTTGCCTTGATCCTGACTAGTCTCCCAGTCCCTGCCGCTGAAAAACATCCCCACAGCATGATGCTGCCACCACCATGCTTCACTGTACGGATGGTGCCAGGTTTCCTCCAGACGTGACGCTTGGCATTCAGGCCAAGAGTTCAATCTTGGTGTCATCAGATCAGAGAATCTAGTTTCTCATGGTCTGAGAGTCTTTAGGTGCCTTTTGGCAAACTCCAAGCGGGCTGTCATGTGCCTTTTACTGAGGAGTGGCTTCCGTCTGGCCACTCTACCATAAATGCCTGATTGGTGGAGTGCTGCAGAGATGCTTGTCCTTCTGGAAGGTTCTCCCATTTCCACAGAGGAACTCTAGAGATCTGTCATCAGGTTCTTGGTCACCTAGCTGACCAAGGCTCTTCTCCCGTGATTGCTCAGTTTGGCCCGGCGGCCAGCTATAGGAAGAATCTTGGTGGTTCCAAACTTCCTCCATTTAAGAATGATGGGAGGCCACTGTATTCTTGGAGACTTCAATGCTGCAGACATTTTTGGTACCCTTTCTCAGATCTGTGCCTCGACGCAATCCAGTCTCTGATCTCTGCAGACAATTCCTTCGACCTCATGGCTTGGTTGTTGCTCTGACATGCACTGCCAACTGTTGGAAATAGCGATGCACCTGAGCTCAATTTCGAGTCTCATAGCAAAGGGTATGAATACTTATGTAAATAAGGTATTTCTGTTTTTTATTTTTAATACATTTGCAAAAATGTACAAAAACCTGTTTTTGCTTCGTTCATTATGGGATATTGGGTGTAGATTGCTGAAGAAAAACAATTATTTAATCCATTTTAGAATAAGTCAAGGGGTCTGAATACTTTCCGAAGGCACTGTACATGGACACACAGACATAGAATCACCAAAACATTTTCCATGAATGATCGTCACAGAATACACACTGGCTAATCACTCCATCATCCCTCTCGCACCTTTTTCCACAGTCAGTAACCGTTTCTGTGACGGTTGGATCCAGTCATTCCTGAACGCAGCAGAACGCTGTAACCCTTTCCTCCTCAGACAGATCCTGGAGAACTTCAAACTCAAGGTGGGCAAACGCACAGCACACAGACAAGTGGATCACTTTAAACCATTATATAAATACTGTATGTCCAGGCCATGCTTACTGTTTTCTCATCCATGCTCTCTCTTTCTCTCCCCTCTCTCCTTCTCCTCCCCCTGTCTCTCCAGGCCATGTTTAAAATGACTTACTGTTTTCTCATCCATGCTCTCTCTCTCTCTCCCCTCTCTCCTTCTCCTCCCCCTGTCTCTCCAGGCCATGTTTAAAATGACTTACTGTTTTCTCATCCATGCTCTCTCTCTCTCTCCCCTCTCTCCTTCTCCTCCCCCTGTCTCTCCAGGCCATGTTTAAAATGACTTACTGTTTTCTCATCCATGCTCTCTCTCTCTCCCTCTCTCTCTTCTCCTCTCCTCCTCCTCTCCTCTCTCCTCCTCTCTCCTCCTCCTCTCTCTCTTCTCTCCTCTCCTTCTCCTCCTGTCTCTCCTTCTCCTCCCCCTCTCTTCTCCTCTCTCCTCCTCCTCTCCTTCTCCTCCTCTCCTCCCTCTCCCCTTCTCCTCCTCCTCTCCTCTCTCCTTCTCCTCCTCTCTCCTTCTCCTCTCTCTCCTTCTCCTCCTTCTCCTCCTCTCTCCTTCTCCTCCCCCTGTCTCTCCTTCTCCTCTCTCCTTCTCCTCCTCTCTCCTTCTCCTCCCCCTGTCTCTCCAGGCCATTCAGGACATGAACAGTCTGAAGCGGTTCATTTGCCAGGCTGAGTCGAGTCACTACGCTCTGTTCCGCTGCTGCCAGTTCCTGCAGGGCTGTGGGAATGGGGACGTGCTGCTCCAGAACGCCCACGCCGAGCACCGGGACCTCCCTGAGGCCTGCAGCATCATCCGCGTGCTGGACCAGTTCCTCAGCGAACAGCAGGCCCAGGGATGAGGATAGGGATGAGGGACACTGACACACCGCAGCCACCAGGTCGGCGATAGTTAAAGTCAAATTGGCAGTGACACCTCGAGGGCGGCGGTAGTTCAACTCTAACCTACCCAGTCTCAACACCATGGCCTGTATTTATAAATGATCCTATAGAAGTCACAACTCCTGTTCTGAGATGTGAATTTGTGAATACAGGCCCAAACCTGTGTGAAATAGGGGTGTGCTTGATTTGAGTTAGCCACTTCTGGGTCCATTTCTTTTGTTCAATTGTTGTACCAGACTAACTAAATCAAGCACAGCACAAGGATGTGGAAGTATTTGACCCAGGTCTCCTCACAGGGGAACTCTTCCATGCTAGATGTCAGTGTGTCTCCGTTTTGGACACTTTTCCTTTACCGTTGGTGTTTTACAGTTGGTCCCTGTCTTCCATTTGGGGTGTGATTGAATAGCTTTTACCCAGAAGAAACAGACCAAGTATGTTGTATCTGGATCAGAATTAACTCTAAAAACAAAAATATCCAAAGTCATGTTAACACTAGTGTTTTCTTTGCTGGTATTAAAACACGCAGTACTATAAACGAATGGAAACACAATCCGTATGTTTAACCCAGACTATACATCTCAACATGTGAATCATTTGTTTTTCTTGTCTTACATCATGTCCAAATGTTGTATTTCTTTTCAACTATTAGTGTTGCTTGCCTTTTGTCTGCATGTCAGTATGCTATCAACATACTACAGTACAATCCTGCTTTTCTGCACAGTGGAACAATGCACAAATCACTTTAATCAGCTTTTGTTACTTACTCAATTTCACCAGTAAAGAAATTGCTACACACTGACATTCCCACGTAGCTCAGTTGGTAGTGCACTGCGCTTGCAACGCCAGGGTTGTGGGTTCGATTCCTAAGGGGGACCAGTATGAAAATGCATGCACTCACTACTGTAAGTCGCTCTGGATAAGAGCTTCTGCTAAGTGACTACATTTATGCGCTGCTTGTTTTTGTATTTCTGTTGCTGACTGCTGTCTTCGTCTTATCTAAAGATACTCGTTAATGTGGTTAATCCTTAGTAGGGAATATTAGTGTTGTAGAGGCCAACGTGTTGTATATCTACTTCACAGGAGGCTGCTGAGGGGAGGATGGCTCATCATAATAATAGCCAGAACGGAGTGAATGGAATGGCATCAAACGCATAGAAACCATGTGTTTGATACCATTCCACCCTTTCCTCTCCATCCATTACCATGAGCCCGTCCTCCCAAATGAAGGTGCCACCAACCTCCTGTGATGTACTGTCACTGTATGTTAAGTTACAAAAATGACCTTCACTACTCTTCACCAGCCCTATTGTAATGATAGTGTGTTCAGGGCTAAATAACCCACATGATTTATTGTGCCTGTATGACAGCAACTAACGTAGGTTCTATTTTCCTATCAATGTGTCGACGTCTCTAAAAAGTATATTATGGTGAAAATGAAGCAATATTGTCTGTGAAGGTGTGTCCTTTAAACTGTGAACCAAGTGACATGTTAGTCGGTGATCTATTGTAGTGGACAATGGTGAATGATCATTCAACCTTTTAACTGTGCATTTAAATCTCCTGTACAAGTTCATGTCTATTAATGTGGTGTCTATCATGTTGCTCTGTGGTTTGACTTGTATAAATAGTCATGTGAATCCTCTGTGTGGACTGAATCATGAATATGCGATCTGATTTTGACCATATGAAACAATGGGGTCCCAGTTTACCTATGTAATTATGGCCCTGCCTAAACCTAACGATTTAAAAAATTAAAATCATATGAGTAAAAAATATTCCACTGTATTTGGAGTGTCTAGCCAAACAAAGTTAAACGAGCCTATTTATATAATGAATATGAATTTGGACGGGCAGAAATGATTAAATATTAGAGCATTAGACCTCACTAAAGCACCAGGGTCAGCTGTATCCCTGGTTCTCTAGTACAGGGTTCAAACTTTTATAGTCCCATACCCCTTCACACCAGGGTCAGCTGTACCTCCAGCTGCAAGGGTCAGCTGTACCCCCTCTAGCACCAGGGTCAGCTGTATCCCCTCTAGCACCAGGGTCAGCTGTATCCCCTCTAGCACCAGGGTCAGCTGTACCCCCTCTAGCACCAGGGTCAGCTGTATCCCCTCTAGCACCAGGGTCAGCTGTATCCCCTCTAGCACCAGGGTCAGCTGTACCCCTCTAGCACCAGGGTCAGCTGTATCCCCTCTAGCACCAGGGTCAGCTGTATCCCCTCTAGCACCAGGGTCAGCTGTACCCCCTCTAGCACCAGGGTCAGCTGTACCCCTCTAGCACCAGGGTCAGCTGTACCCCTCTAGCACCAGGGTCAGCTGTACCCCCTCTAGCACCAGGGTCAGCTGTACCCCTCTAGCACCAGGGTCAGCTGTATCCCCTCTAGCACCAGGGTCAGCTGTATCCCCTCTAGCACCAGGGTCAGCTGTACCCCCTCTAGCACCAGGGTCAGCTGTACCCCCTCTAGCACCAGGGTCAGCTGTATCCCCCTCTAGCACCAGGGTCAGCTGTATCCCCTCTAGCACCAGGGTCAGCTGTACCCCCTCTAGCACCAGGGTCAGCTGTACCCCTCTAGCACCAGGGTCAGCTGTACCCCCTCTAGCACCAGGGTCAGCTGTATCCCCTCTAGCACCAGGGTCAGCTGTACCCCCTCTAGCACCAGGGTCAGCTGTACCCCCTCTAGCACCAGGGTCAGCTGTACCCCCTCTAGCACCAGGGTCAGCTGTACCCCCTCTAGCACCAGGGTCAGCTGTATCCCCTCTAGCACCAGGGTCAGCGTGTCACAACCCGGCTTGTGGGAAGTGACAAATAACTCTTATAGGACCAGAGAACAAATAATAATAATCAAGAATTTTGCTCTTTATTTAGCCATCTTACATATAAAACCTTATTTGTTCATCGAAAATGGTGAATAACTCACCACAGGTTAATGAGAAGGGTGTGAATAACTCACCACAGGTTAATGAGAAGGGTGTGAATAACTCACCACAGGTTAATGAGAAGGGTGTGAATAACTCACCACAGGTTAATGAGAAGGGTGTGAATAACTCACCACAGGTTAATGAGAAGGGTGGTTAATGAATAACTCACCACAGGTTAATGAGAAGGGTGTGAATAACTCACCACAGGTTAATGAGAAGGGTGTGCTTGAAAGGATGCACATAACTCTGCAATGTTGGGTTGTATTGGAGAGAGTCTCAGTCTTAAATCATTTTCCACACAGTCTGTGCCTGTATTTAGTTTTCATGCTAGTGAGGGACGAGAATCCACTCTAACATAGTTACGTGGTTGAAAAGGGCATCAGTGTCTTAACAGCACGATTTGCCAAAGCAGGATACTCTGAGTGCAGCCCTATCCAGAAATCTGTCTGTAGCTTCTGATTAAATTCCATTTTCACAGAACTGCTTGTTACAATTTGATGATGCTCTCTTGTTCAGATATCACTAACTGGACTGGAGGCAGGGCATGAAAGGGATAACGAATCCAGTTGTTTGTGTCGTCCGTTTCGGGAATGTACCTGTGTAATTGCTCACCCAACCCACAGGTGCTTCGCGATATCACATTTGACATTGTCCGTAAGCTTGAGTTCATTTGCACCCAAAAAATCATGCAATGATGGAAAGACCTGTGTGTTGTCTGCAGACAGAGAAGAGCTCCAACTTCTTAATTATAGCCTCACACATTGATTATAGTTGTGGAGAGTCCCTGTAATCCTAGTTTCAGATCATTCAGGTGTGAACAAACATCACCCAGATTGGCCAGTCGTGTGAGAAACTCGTCATCATGCAGTCAGACAAATGAAAATGGTCAGTAAAGAAAACTTTAAGCTCATCTCTCTATTAAAAAAGTTAACCAGTTTCACTGTCGTGTCCAAAACGTCTTTCAAGCTGTCAGGCATTCCCTTGGCAGCAAGAGCCTCTCGGTGGATGCTGCAGTGTACCCAAGTGGCGTCGGGAGCAACTGCTTGTACACGCATTACCACTCTACTATGTCTCCCTGTCATGGCTTTTGCTCCATCAGTACAGATACCAACACATCTTGACCACCAAACTGCATTTGATGTCACAAAGCTGTCCAATACTTTCAACATATCCTCTCCTGTTGTCCTGGTTTCCAGTGGTTTGCAGAAGAGGATGTGTTCCTTAATTGACCCCCCATAAACGTAACAGACATATACCAGGAGCTGTGCCTGTCCTGCCACGTCTGTTGACTCATCCAGCTGTAACAGACATATACCAGGAGCTGTGCCAGGCCTGCCACGTCTGTTGACTCATCCAGCTGTAACAGACATATACCAGGAGCTGTGCCTGGCCTGCCACGTCTGTTGACTCATCCAGCTGTAACAGACATATACCAGGAGCTGTGCCAGGCCTGCCACGTCTGTTGACTCATCCAGCTGTAACAGACATATACCAGGAGCTGTGCCAGGCCTGCCACGTCTGTTGACTCATCCAGCTGTAACAGACATATACCAGGAGCTGTGCCAGGCCTGCCACGTCTGTTGACTCATCCAGCTGTAACAGACATATACCAGGAGCTGTGCCAGGCCTGCCACGTCTGTTGACTCATCCAGCTGTAACAGACATATACCAGGAGCTGTGCCAGGCCCACCACGTCTGTTGACTCATCCAGCTGTAACACACATATACCAGGAGCTGTGCCTGTCCTGCCACGTCTGTTGACTCATCCAGCTGTAACAGACATATACCAGGAGCTGTGCCAGGCCTGCCACGTCTGTTGACTCATCCAGCTGTAACAGACATATACCAGGAGCTGTACCAGGCCTGCCACGTCTGTTGACTCATCCAGCTGTAACAGACATATACCAGGAGCTGTACCAGGCCTGTTGACTCATCCAGCTGTAACAGACATATACCAGGAGCTGTGCCAGGCTGCCACGTCTGTTGACTCATCCAGCTGCAACAGACATATACCAGGAGCTGTGCCAGGCCTGTTGACTCATCCAGCTGTAACAGACATATATCAGGAGCTGTGCCAGGCCTGTTGACTCATCCAGCTGTAACAGACATATACCAGGAGCTGTACCAGGCCCGCCACGTCTGTTGACTCATCCAGCTGTAACAGATATATACCAGGAGCTGTGCCAGGCCCGCCACGTCTGTTGACTCATCCAGCTGTAACACATGTAATTCACTGGCTTGTATGCGAAGCAGTAATTGTTTCAAAACATCTCCTGCCATGTCACTGATGTGTCGTGAAACAGTGTTGTTTGATGAAGACATTGTATGTATAGTTTTTCCACCCAGCATTGTCCCATTAAGTCCTCCACAATAGTCTGGGTCTTGCCTGTCCTAGCCACTCGGTAGCTCACCATATAAGACTATTTTAGCCCCTTCTTATTAATGGTATCTGTTGTTTTTATACATGTCTTACGACTCGAAAGTCGTCTTAATTCTCAGACAAAAAAAATCCTTATTTTTCAAATTGGCTTGTTTTGTTTCTAAATGTCTGTGCAAGAGTGAAGGTTTCATTGAGTTGTGAGATAGTACTTTTACACCTATAACACACTGTGGCTGAGGAAAGGCACTATATAATTGAACCCCAAAACAACGTAGTTCTCATCATATTTGCGCCTCTTCGATGATCCAACGTCCCTGTCTGTTGTTCAGTGCTTTCCCGGGTAAGGGGGCAGTAGCTATTCGGCTGCATCAGATTCACAACTGTCAGTGTCCATGCTAGCTGGGCTAACAACAAATGTAGAATTACTGATGCTGGCATTGGATGTGCTCGTGGAAGCAGAACCACTTGTGTCGTCGACAGGTGCAGGTGTCGTACTGATGGTAGTAACTGGTGGTATGTGTCTCTATGGACGTGGGCCTTACTAAATTGACTGTTTGAAAATGTGAATAAAAGATCAAATAAAAAATAGTAATTATGATAAACAAAATGTTTTACAAAATTATGTGAATCACATTTTTATTTGGCGATGGCATTGCGCGTAGTACCCCAGTTTGAGAATACCTGCTCTAGTAGAATACCTGCTCTAGGAGAATACCTGCTCTCGGAGAATACCTGCTCTAGTAGAATACCTGCTCTAGTAGAATACCTGCTCTCGGAGAATACCTGCTCTAGTAGAATACCTGCTCTAGTAGAATACCTGCTCTCGGAGAATACCTGCTCTAGTAGAATACCTGCTCTAGTAGAATACCTAGCCTGCTCTAGTAGAATACCTGCTCTAGTAGAATACCTGCTCTAGTAGAATACCTGCTCTAGTAGAATATACCTGCTCTAGTAGAATACCTGCTCTAGTAGAATACCTGCTCTAGTAGAATACCTGCTCTAGAGAATACCTGCTCTAGTAGAATACCTGCTCTAGTAGAATACCTGCTCTAGTAGAATAGCTCTAGAGAATACCTGCTCTAGTAGAATACCTGCTCTAGTAGAATACCTGCTCTAGTAGAATACCTGCTCTAGTAGAATACCTGCTCTAGTAGAATACCTGCTCTAGGAGAATACCTGCTCTAGTAGAATACCTGCTCTAGTAGAATACCTGCTCTAGTAGAATACCTGCTCTAGTAGAATACCTGCTCTAGTAGAATACCTGCTCTAGTAGAATACCTGCTCTAGTAGAATACCTGCTCTAGTAGAATACCTGCTCTAGTAGAATACCTGCTCTAGTAGAATACCTGCTCTAGTAGAATACCTGCTCTAGGAGAATACCTGCTCTAGTAGAATACCTGCTCTAGTAGAATACCTGCTCTAGTAGAATACCTGCTCTAGTAGAATACCTGCTCTAGTAGAATACCTGCTCTCGGAGATTAGTAAGAGTGAATCACCCCGTGTTCAAGAATGGCCTTTTTACCTTCATCCAGATTACAACCTCTCACTTTCAGTTATTTGAAAATGAAATAATCTCCAAAATATGGCTATTTTTAAAACAAGGAATAGAAAACTGGTTGCAATTTCAGTTTAATCCACCAGAAAAGACAGAACAAATATTAGAACAAATACAATGGTTGAAATCAAATACACTAATTGATTTTAAAAAAGACAGTATAATCTTTGTAAATTATATCAGAAATAGGACTGGTGGAGTTATTTCATACATGCAGTTAACAAAAAATATATGGAAATGTCTGTTCTATCCAAAATTACAACCAACTGATTGCAGCATTACCGCAAAAATGGAGGAGGCAAGTGGAAAGGGGAGAAGGTAAGGAACTTGTCCCTCGGACCTGCATTAAATACCAACATTTTTCTAAAGACAATTGTGATAAATAACAAAGTATACCAGTTTCATTTAAGGACCAAAAAACACAACCAGAGTTTTTCCATTTAAAATATTCTATAACATTCTTGCAACCAATAGAATGTTATATATATGGGGCTACAACCATCCCAGCTTTGCAGATTTTGTTGCAAAGAGACAGAATATTTGGATCATTTGTTTTGGTACTGTCCATATGTAGTTACTAGTTTGTTTTTGGTCGCAGGTTCAGAAATGGCCGAAAAATTGCCAAATTTACTTGGAGCCAACTTTGCAAATAGCTCTGCTGGGTGATAGTCAAGTCATAGTCAATCGATCAATAGAATAATAATACTCATAGCAAAGGTGTTTATCTTTCATTTACAATCTGTAGAAACTATGAGTATAGAAAGGTTCAGAACTTTTATGAAAAATCACAGCACAGTTGAAAAATATATGGCAGCCAGAAATGTATATTATTTAATGTATGTTTGTTTATTCCACGCGTAACTCTGTATTGTTGTATATGTCAAACTGCTTTGCTTTATCTTGGCCAGGTCACAGCTGAAAATGAGAACTTGTTCTCAACTAGCCTACCTGGTTAAATAAAGGTGAAATCAAAAAATCAAAAAATCTAAATTGGATGGTCTTCAAAGATATAGTGAGGGAAAAAAGTATTTGATCCCCTGCTGATTTTGTACGTTTGCCCACTGACAAAGAAATGATCAGTCTATAATTTTAATGGTAGGTATATTTTGAACAGTGAGAGACAGAATAACAACAAAAAAATCCACAAAAATGCATGTAAAAAATGTTATAAATTGATTTGCATTTTAATGAGGGAAATAAGTATTTGACTCCCTCTCAATCAGAAAGATTTCTGGCTCCCAGGTGTCTTTTATACAGGTAATGAGCTGAGATTAGGAGCACACTCTTAAAGGGAGTGCTCCTAATCTCAGTTTGTTACCTTTATAAAATTTGTGGAATTGCAATGATCATGAGAACGGTGAGGAATCAGCCCAGAACTACATGGGAGGATCTTGTCAATGATTTCAAGGCAGCTGGGACCATAGTCACCAAGAAAACAATTGGTAACACACTATGCCGTGAAGGACTGAAATCCTGCAGCGCCCGCAAGGTCCCCCTGCTCAAGAGAGCACATATACATGCCCGTCTGAAGTTTGCCAATGAAAATTTGAATGATTCAGAGGACAACTGAGTGAAAGTGTTGTGGTCAGATGAGACCAAAATGGAGCTCTTTGGCATCAACTGAAGTTGCCGTGTTTGGAGGAGGAGGAATGCTACCTATGACCCCAAGAACACCATCCCCACCGCCAAATATGGAGGTGGAAACATTATGCTTTGGGGGTGTTTTTCTGCTAAGGGGACAGGACAACTCAAATCTTGGATGAGAACCTCCTTCCCTCAGCCAGGGTATTGAAAATGGGTCGTCGATGTGTATTCCAGCATGACAATGACTCAAAACACATGGCCAAGGCAACAAAGGAGTGGCTCAAGAAGAAGCACATTAAGGTCCTGGAGTGGCCTAGCCAGTCTCCAGACCTTAATCCCATAGAAAATCTGTGGGGGGAGCTGAAGGTTCGAGTTGCCAAACGTCAGCCTCGAAACCTTAATGAATTGGAGAAGATCTGCAAAGTGGAGTGGGACAAAATCCCTCCTGCGATGTGTGCAAACCTGGTGGCCAACTACAAGAAACGTCTGACCTCTGTGATTGCCAACAAGGGTTTTGCCACCAAGTACTAAGTCATGTTTTGCAGAGGGGTCAAATACTTATTTCCCTCATTAAAATGCAAATAAATTTATAACATTTTTGACATGTGTTTTTCTGGATTTTTTTCGTTGTTATTCTGTCTCTCACTGTTCAAATAAACCTACCATTAAAATTATAGACTGATCATTTCTTTGTCAGTGGGCAAACGTACAAAACCAGCAGGGGATCAAATACTTTCCCCCCTCACTGTAGATGGGAGGGGTTGAGGGTAGCTGAAGGCTGGGACTAAAAACAAACAGAAGATATCTAATGTAAAATATATTTTCCATTAAATGTATGTAGTATGTATAACCTGGAAGTGAAAGCCTAAGTATTGTTGGGTTAGGGAAATTAATAAAGAAGTCAAATCTATTTCATTTGTTTACTCCAATTAAGGGAGGGGTGGTAGGGTTAGGGGAAAATAATAAAGAAGATAAATATATTTAAAATGTTTATATATTTAAAATAATATATACTCTATATATTTACAAAAAATATACATGTGTGATTGGAAATGATGCAGACAATTACATTGATAGAAGACACAATGTATCTGCAGTATTAAAGCTGATCTACCTCCTAAAAAAGAAGGATAGGGTCTGCCTGAATACTATAGTACCTCTCTCCTGACATTATATACTAAGTGGAACACTTTGACAGTATGAAGTTAGTTATTTAATATGGTATTTCCTTGACAGTAGATTGTATTAAAAGAGAAGTCAATAGAATAGAATATCATGACAAATTCAATTTTTTTTCATAAAATGTAAACATATTTAAATCTCTAACAGAATGCGTCAAGCTTTATAGAACAATTTGAATGAGGAAAACTCATTCAGTCTATATTATCCAGAGTCTATACTATATACCAGTCCTAAGAGCCATGATGAGCCAGCCCATAGGGCTCCACAGTAGAAGCACCTGTTATCCAGCCCACCGTCCCTCCACCCAGACTGGCCATCATGTCATCCAGGAGGCCCCTGTCCTCCACCAGTATCTCACCTCCAGGGTAAGGCTCTGCTATGAGAGTGAGGGACAAAGACGTGTGTGTTTCTGTTAATACTGATGATGAGTCTGGTTAGGATTTTCATGGGGTAGATAGAGGGGAAATAGTGTCTACTTTGCTTCTGGTTCTACACATTCCTTTAAATAAAAGTATACCATTCTCAGGATATGTTAGAGCTCTATTCAATCCGTATCGCGGGAGTTCAGCCTTACAGCGTGATTTACATTTAAAGGCAATGTTTCTTTCTTAGCGGAGACTGCATTCACGGCAAATGCTACATATGTCGGCTCAACTGTCTAAGGCACTGCAACTCAGTGCAAGAGGCGTCACTGAAGTCCCTGGTTTGAATCCAGCCTGCATCACATCTGGCCGTGATTGGGAGTCCCATAGGGCGGTGCACAATTGGCCGAGCGTCGTTTGGGTTTGGCCGGGGTAGGCCGTCATTGTAAATAATAATTTGTTCTAAACTGACTTGCCTAGTTAAATAAAGGATAAATAAAACATAAAATCGTAAATGACCTTTACACCGTGCTATTCAAGGATATAGATTGAAAGGGCCCTTACATTTGTGTGTCTATAAAATGAGCAGAAAACAGAAATGTATGAAAAGGGAATTAGAACAAGAACGCTGCTGTCATACTCACCAAGTGTGTGTTCAGACATTTTCCTCATTAGGGAACTGGGGACGTCATAGATGCTCTCTGTCATCTCCCTATAATCTGAGATAGAACATGAAAATAAACACAAATACATTTAAATTTGCTGGTAAACAAATGAAAAATATTGAATTAATTTAAAACGCAATCAATTGAAAAATAAACATTTTCATAATCTCACCTTGGCGGTCACTTGCCCTCCTATTGGACAGTGGGAAGTCATAGAGGTCCTCTCCGTCAGTCAAGTCTTCATCTGATTGGTTGATGTGATACTCAGCTACAGAGGAAATAGCAGGCAGGTTTTTGGTCATTTATCAAACACAGACCATTAACATAAGTCATTATCATGTAATATGATGATGTAATATGATGATATCTACTTGTATTTTGTATCATATACAGTGGTTTCCATAATGGAAGAATTTATGACATTTATGATGGATAATTTATTGATTTATGACACACTGATGTGACCATGAGGGTAGTACTCACAGTTCCGGGGGGCTGGTAGAATGTCATACTGATCCTCTTCCTCCTTACACTCTTCCTCCTCTTCTTCATCTCTCTCCTCGTCACATCTCCTTCTAAATCTATGGACACTGTCTTCATCCTCCTCTACATCTGAAATTACAGTGAAAAGATGTTGCCATATTTCAGAGCTGAAGATACAGCTTGGCTCCCCACCTCACCACCAAAGCATTAAATGCCACAACGTGCCCATTTCCTCTTTCCACGACACAACCAAACCATTGATTCCCGCCAACTGCTTGGCACAGCAAATGTGAATGAAAAAACAAACATAATTCCACTTAAGTTTGCTGAGTTTACAGAGGATTGATGCTCTACTTACAATGTGAGATGGTGTTCTGGCATATGGCTTCCTCATTACTGAGCTCGTCAGTGAGGGAGAGAGAGAGGGTAGCCCTGTGCCCCACATTTTGGTCAGGGGTGAGGGGGCCAGAGAGGCAGTGGGTAATCCTGTGTCCCTGGTCGAGGTCTTGGTCAGGGGTGGAGGGGTTGAGGGGTGCAGAGAGGGGTCGATGAACCCCCAGTGGTTCCATCATGCTGTCACATTCTGAGCTGTTATAGGTGCTGAAGCGACCTCTGGCCTTCAGGTCATCAGTCCTCACATCCTGCTGTCTGGAGACAAAACAGATGGACAGGCAACACTCAAATGGACAGAAATAAAACTGATGTTTCCCAATATATTTTATTAAACCAACATTTTTGCAGATAATGCATTCCAAGGCACTCAAATGCTCACCAGGAATACATAAAGTATTATCTTAGACAGCTGTTGCATAGGCTCTGTCTGCCACTGGAGGCTGCTGAGGGGAGGACGGCTCATAATAATGGCTGGAACGGAAACCATGTGTTTGATACCATTCCACAAATTCCACTCCGGCCATTACCACGAGCCCGTCCTCCACAATGAAGGTGGCACCAACCTCCTGTGCTGTCTGCATAGCAAATCCTCCCATATCTATTTAGTAGTTTCAGGCTTCAAATACACCTGCACAGATTTAATCTATTCTAGCACTGTGATTGTTACAAACAGTTATTTTTTAAGGTTTAACTTACGATGCTCATAGGTTATTTAGCCTAATTTGAATGAACCTTTTGGAAGTCGTTCTAGGTATGAGCTCCTGATAAATTACTAGTGTAATGTAATGACAAACAGTGCAGTAGTGTCTCAATAATCCTGAGCTTTCTGTTACCGTATGCAGCCTGGGTCTGTTCCCCCTGGGCCTGAGAGATGCATGGCCCTCCACAGCTGGCCAATCCACTCCCTCCTCAGATCCCCTGTCTCTGCAGCCTGCAGACACATGGTCAGGGGGTAGCAGGGATGAATCTAGTACATTGTTACAGTCTGAGTTAAAAAGATCATCCTTAGTTGTTTGAGGAAGTGTTAAATGACTTTAAGCAATCCAAGTACTGTAGAACACAGCTGGGTAGGACTTAGCCTAGTGGTTAAGAGTGTTGGGTTAATAATCAAAAGGTCTCTGGTTCTATTCCCCAAGATGACTATTTGGAAGTGACAGTAATAGACCACATCCTGAAACAACATGTTAAACCTACACAGGCATCGGCGCCCACGCGGTTCTGTAGTGACACTAGTAAACAGACCACATCCTGAAACAACAGGGCAGCCTGCACAGCCCACACCACACGGTTCTGTACACCTGAAGTGGGAGTAGAGCTGTCTGTGTGACTCACCAGTACTTTCCTCTTCCCATTCTTCATGGTGATTTCAAACACGTAGTGCTTACGCTTCTCCCTCTGGATCTCACGCACAGACTGCACCTGACCCAACAACAACACTTCTATTTCAGACATAAAGTGCTATACATACTTGTAAATAGTATACTATTAAGCAGCTGTAACTAGGGCATATGGAATAGTGGGTAATGCTCATTGAACACAAGGGAAAGTAGAACAAAGTCCAGGGCAATTGTTCCTGTCTGTCTGGCTAGAAGGACCAGGAAGGCTTTCAGACCAAATCAAATCAGTTTGACTTACAGTGTAGATGTAGTACAGGCCTCTTAGGTGTGACTGTGGGGGACAGAGAATATCAGAAGACTATTACTACTTTGAACAGTGTAAATAACATTCAACTTCCCCTGAAAACGTTGGATTTCTCACAGCTGATACTCACAGCACTCCCATGTTTCTTAGTGTAGAAGAATAATGTTGTGTTTTGGAGCCTGAACCAATAGGTTGACCACTTCATTTTCTAAAAGAGAAAAAACACAGACTCAGTGTCCCTCCAGACTCAGTGTCCCTACAGACTCAGTGTCCCTACAGACTCAGTGTCCCTCCAGACTCAGTGTCCCTACAGACTCAGTGTCCCTCCAGACTCAGTGTCCCTACAGACTCAGTGTCCCTCCAGACTCAGTGTCCCTACAGACTCAGTGTCCCTCCAGACTCAGTGTCCCTCCAGACTCAGTGTCCCTACCAGACTCAGTGTCCCTACAGACTCAGTGTCCCTCCAGACTCAGTGTCCCTACAGACTCAGTGTCCCTCCAGACTCAGTGTCTCTCCAGACTCAGTATCCCTACAGACTCAGTGTCCCTCCAGATAGTGAAGACCTGATTCTGGATACAAACCATGACTGACTGGCAATAACAGAGTAAAACACAGTAGTATGGAATATATTGGCATAAATAGAAAGCAGTTGACAAAACTATTGGAAAAGCGATCACTTGTAAGTATCCATCAACACATCAAATCAAATGTTATTGGTCACATACACGTGGCCAGCAGGTGTTCATTTGAGTTTATCGAAATGCTTGTGCTTCTAGTTCAGACAGTGCAGTAATATCTAACATTTCCCCAACAACTACCAAGTAAACTGAGTCCAGTAATTGAGCTGTTAATGTGACAAGTTGTTCTACATTTTTGAGAGCTTTGTCTTACCATTGTATCTTTCCTTTTCTTCAGGAAGCCCTCGAAAAGCAGCTGTTGCCTCTCCGTTGACATCGTTTCAGAAGTTATCACTTGTACTAAATCCTGTTATTAGTTCTTGTTCAGTATCACTAGTCGATGGGTGACTTCCCCCTTTCACTGAGAACTGGGATATCACTGGCTTCATCACCTGCCCACTTCTCCATTCTGACACACAAAATGCTTGTTTGTCCCCATGTTTGTCTTCAGTCACTCGTTATAGAAACGTATGGGATATTAAGGTCAAGTTGACGTTGACTGTGTGTTGAACTATACGCGCCTGCCTAGCCATTATATGTACCCACATTTGAGGTGTTTGTCCACTGACAATTTTGAGCTCAATGAAGAGAACATTATTCTTCAAAGGATTCAATGTTAGTAAAAGCAGGCTACACTTCGTGACATGTTGTACAATGAAAATGTAAGTATGGTGGATTTGAAGAAATCAGATGACTCCAACATTTACACACTGTTCTGACACTGCTAAAAGATAGGGAATAGTTTGAGGGGGGATAATGTGTATGTTATATGAATGGATCAAATCATATTGCAGACACCTGTATCAGATCACACAGTTCTTTATTGTAAATGTTGGAAAAGTCAATGAGAATAAACAGTTCCGTCCATGGTCCAAGGAGGGAGTCAGAGGTGCACTGCATGGCTGTTAATAACATAGTGTAATCTGGAGGCATAACAGTGGAACAGACAAATAGAATCAGAATATGAAAGGAAAAAAGCTATTTTAAAAACAGGAAAATAAAACAAGTCGAGGAAGAAGCAGTCATGATAATGTTGTAGTCTTGTCTTTCAGAGTTAGTGAATGATGGATGTCATTATTAATAACGGCTTTGATAATACTAGATATACAAAAACACATGGGAAATGAATGAATTATCCTCTTGAAGTGCGTCTGTTTCATGCAATGCTGAACAAACCATTCCAAACTGATAAACCAAAGAAAACAGGTTAATAAATTAATAGCAATTGAAACGCGTGCACGAAACCCATGACCTTTTCAACGTTAAAAATGGCTTTGACTTTGCAGCTCTTCCTGTAGGCTCACTGTTGAGGTGTTACAGAACTGAATGCTTTGATCCTGGCAAGCTTTGTTCACGCCGTAATCTAGTTGGGTATTTCTCTAAGTACCCGAGCAAATATATATATTTATATATACACACACATACCTATAAACAAATATTTTCAGTCCCTTTTGTAGTGAGTTGTATGCGGCTGCCTTCTTTGCTTTCTCCTGGGCTCTGGGGGTCAAACCAGCTAGCTATAATACTGACCTGAGAAAAAGGCCGGGTTCTACACAGATTTAAAAACAACCAGCAACTGCTACTGTCTGACCTGGAGAAGAAAAAACCCCAAGACTCAACCAGATCACACGATACCAGAATGCCTGCAGTAGATTGATTAGATGGTGTTCAAAAAATACAATGTGAGTTTGTGGTGACATTTTGTCCCCCAAAGAAAAACAAAAAACATTTGATGACAAGTTTTTTTCTCTGTTTCAAATATATAAAATCAATCTATGGTTTCTCCAGTTTGTTCCTTCTCCGGTAGGGTGGATGTGGGATCAGGGCTGGTTCAGATCGGCTGGAAGTTCCGTTTCATTCAGTAGTTGTCTCTTTTTTGGGAAAGGGGAGCAGAGGATTGTGGGATGTTGGAGATCATGTTTTCTTTCAGGGAGGGGATGAGGGGTCAACGGGCAGAGACTAGGCGGTGGGGGGCAGGTCAAGGGTCATCTCATGTATCCTGTGTCTGTCTTGATCATCGTTGTTTGAGGATAGCTCTGTACATAGCGAAGCCCAGGACTGCAAACACGGTTGCCCCCACGCTTGCCCTTAGCCAAAACGTAGAGCTCTTCAGGTCTGCCTGAGCCATGTGCCTGAGAAGAGGGGGGAGAAAGAGAGGGAGTGGGGGGATAAAGAGAGGGAGTGGGGGGATAAAGAGAGGGAGAGGGGGGATAAAGAGAGGGAGTGGGGGATAAAGGGGGGGGATAAAGAGAGGGAGTGGGGGATAAAGAGAGGGGGAGTGGGAGGGGATAAAGGGGGGGGGGGGATAAAGAGAGGGAGTGGGGGGGGGGGGATAAAGAGAGGGAGTGGGGGGGATAAAGAGAGGGGAGTGGGGGAGAGGGAGTGGGGGATAAAGAGAAGTGGGGGATAAAGGAGGGAGTATAAAGAGAGGGAGTGGGGGGATAAAGAGAGAGAGGGAGTGGGGGATAAAGAGAGGGGGGGATAAAAGGAGAGAGGGAGTGGGGGATAAAGAGAGGGAGTGGGGGATAAAGAGAGGGAGTGGGGGGATAAAGAGAGAGAGAGGGAGAGGGGGGATAAAGGGGGATAAAGAGGGATAAAGAGAGGGGGAGTGGGGGGATAAAGAGAGGGAGTGGGGGATAAAGAGAGGGAGTGAGAGGGAGTGGGGGATGGGGGGATAAAGAGAGGGAGTGGGGGAGAGGGAGTAATAAAGAGAGGGAGGGGGGGATAAAGAGAGGGAGTGGGGGATAAAGAGAGGGAGTAAAGGGGGGGGGGGGATAAAGAGATAAAGGGAGTGGGGGATAAAGAGAGGGAGTGGGGGATAAAGAGAGGGGGGGATAAAGGGGGATAAAGAGAGGGAGGATGGGGGAAAAGAGAGGGAGGATAAAGAGAGGGAGTAAAGAGGGGAGGATAAAGAGAGGGAGGATAAAGGGGGGGGGATAAGATAAAGAGAGGGAGTGGGGGGATAAAGAGAGGGAGTGGGGGGATAAAGAGAGGGAGTGGGGGGATAAAGAGAGGGAGTGGGGGGATAAAGAGAGGGAGTGGGGGGATAAAGAGAGGGAGTGGGGGGATAAAGAGAGGGAGTGGGGGGATAAAGAGAGGGAGTGGGGGGATAAAGAGAGGGAGTGGGGGGATAAAGAGAGGGAGTGGGGGGATAAAGAGAGGGAGTGGGGGATAAAGAGAGGGGTGGGGGATAAAGAGAGGGAGTGGGGGGATAAAGAGAGGGAGTGGGGGGATAAAGAGAGGGAGTGGGGGGATAAAGAGAGGGAGTGGGGGGATAAAGAGAGGGAGTGGGGGATAAAGAGAGGGAGTGGGGGGATAAAGAGAGGGAGTGGGGGATAAAGAGAGGGAGTGGGGGGATAAAGAAATGAATACAACAATACAGCCTCGTTTCCAAATCACATGAGGACATGTTGACAAATGACAAACCAAAGTTATGTTCTCTGAGCTTCCTAAACAAATGTCTACAAAAACAGAGGTACAGTCCAACTGTTCGATAGTACCAATGTTGTAGTACCAATACAACCTCTTTACATGATATACTGTCTTCTGAAAATGAGTTAGCCTGGTTAAACATGATATACTATCACAGACTAGCTCATTTTCAGAAGACAGCCTAGTTAAACTGTCTTCTGAAAATGAGCTAGTCTGTGATAGCCTGGTTAAACCAGACTGAACGCTGCGCTCACCATTGTTTCACTTCTCTAGAATGGGGAGTTCAGCGTTCAGTTAGTTTAACCAGGCTAAGTCTGTGATGCGAGCAGTACCGCATACATTAACATGTGAGTGGCTGTTACTGGAACATTAGATTTGTTTGGTCAATCTGACAATAACTCCTATTTATTGGGTGAAACCTAAAAGGCGAGGAAAGTATTGGCTATGGACAGAAAGAGTGAGGGACGGGGAGGAGGTTCTGCTAGGGAAACAGGAACAAGAGAAAAGCCCTAAGTCCGGGTCACATTCAATAGGTACACGAGGTGGAAATTAACAAGCATTTTGACTGTACTGATTGAATATAGTGCCTCAGTTTCTAGGTCCACTGAGCACAACCCTGGCTATAACATACAGTACTAACAGTATGAGACAACAACATGGAGGGAAGACAGGAGGATGAGAGGGGAGGGAAAGGAGAGGGGGGGGGAGGGGGAGAAGGAGAGGCTCTAGAAGCGAGAGGAATTTCTGAAGTGCAGAGGTTAGCAGAAAGCTCTAACTTATAAATTGCCAAACACACAATCTCATGTTCACACTCACATTCTCTCCCTCTCACACACAATTCTTTCTCTCACAAACATATTCTTTCTCTCGCACACACACACACACACACACACACACACACACACACACACACACACACACACACACACACACACACACACACACACACACACACACACACACACACTAATCTTCACAGTGATATCTGACACAGCAGCAGAAACCCTAACCCATTCAAGCAGGAAGTGTCCATTAGATAGACAACTGCCATCCTGCTTAACCATGACATGTACCTCAGAGGAAGAGAAATACCTTCCTCCCACCAGCATACTGCACAACAAAGCTTATTCAGCAAGCAGCCACACACAAACCAGACCAACCAGCTATTTGTAGGACTAAGACATCGACCGGTACCTTCAAAGTTAATGATAGATGGCCATTAAAAAGGTAGTCAGTGAGTTCCATCAGGTACACTGGGTGAAAACAGATCAAAGGCTGTTGTTTATTGAAGGTTGAGGCCAAAGTACTTAGATGTAGCTCGTTATGTCTGTAGCCTTCATTATAATCTCTTCTTCATATAATAACGGAGCCTACAGCAATCTCCTCCTCCAACAGTGCTTGCCGTTGCCACATCAACGTCCACCATACCTGGATCTACCCAGCCAGTGACAAACAGCTGTCCCTTCGCCCCCAGTTTGTCAGATGCTGTGTTTTACCTGGCCTGGGGCCCATAGGACTAGACAGAAGACTCTCCATGCTGTGTTTTACCTGGCCTGGGGCCCATAAGACTAGACAGAAGACTCAATGCTGTGTTTTACCTGGCCTGGGGCCCATAGGACTAGAAAGAAGACTCTCCATGCTGTGTTTTACCTGGCCTGGGGCCCATAGGACTAGACAGAAGACTCAATGCTGTGTTTTACCTGGCCTGGGGCCCATAGGACTAGACAGAAGACTCTCCATGCTGTGTTTTACCTGGCCTGGGGCCCATAGGACTAGACAGAAGACTCCATGCTGTGTTTTACCTGGCCTGGGGCCCATAAGACTAGACAGAAGACTCCATGCTGTGTTTTACCTGGCCTGGGGCCCATAGGACTAGACAGAAGACTCCATGCTGTGTTTTACCTGGCCTGGGGCCCATAGGACTAGACAGAAGACTCTCCATGCTGTGTTTTACCTGGCCTGGGGCCCATAGGACTAGACAGAAGACTCCATGCTGTGTTTTACCTGGCCTGGGGCCCATAGGACTGGACAGAAGCCCCATGCTGTGTTTTACCTGGCCTGGGGCCCATAGGACTGGACAGAAGACTGACTCCATGCTGTGTTTTACCTGGCCTGGGGCCCATAGGACTAGACAGAAGACTCCATGCTGTGTTTTACCTGGCCTGGGGCCCATAGGACTAGACAGAAGACTCTCCATGCTGTGTTTTACCTGGCCTGGGGCCCATAAGACTAGACAGAAGACTCCATGCTGTGTTTTACCTGGCCTGGGGCCCATAGGACTAGACAGAAGACTCCATGCTGTGTTTTACCTGGCCTGGGGCCCATAGGACTAGACAGAAGACTCCATGCTGTGTTTTACCTGGCCTGTGGCCCATAGGACTAGACAGAAGACTCTCCATACTGTGTTTTACCTGGCCTGGGGCCCATAGGACTAGACAGAAGACTCCATGCTGTGTTTTACCTGGCCTGTGGCCCATAGGACTAGACAGAAGACTCTCCATACTGTGTTTTACCTGGCCTGGGGCCCATAGGGCTGGACAGAAGACTCCATGTAGATAGACTCCTCTACATTACTGATGGCGTGAACCTGCTGGATCAGACTGCACTCCTCGTCAGCCAACAGATAGGCTCCAACATCATGTAACCTTGTGTACACACACACACACACACACATACACGTGCACACAGTAGGGCAGTTCAACGCCAACCCCACACACAACGGGACATGACACCACCGCAGAACTCACCCCACAGCACACCACACCTGGTCACACACCACACCTGGTCACACACCACACCTGGTCACACACCACACCTTGCAGCTAAAAAATCCTGTCCTATGTGGTGGCTGAGTTGGCAAAATGCCAGCCAAATAAAAGACAGGCTTCAAATCATAAGATTGATGAAGATACAGGGTTAGAAAATACTTTACATTCAGTTTGTTCTCTGAATTTGTTGAAATAGGCTACTTTGAGTCATTACATGAGATATATATATATATATATAAACCAAAAACAGCGAAGATTCAAACCAATTAGGTGTTAAATACTATAGTATCTCAGCTAGTCAATGTGGTGTGACCGCCTTCAATAACTTCTGTATTAGTGGCATGCCATTTCTGGTGCGTTAATTCTCTTCTCCCAAGGTTAAACAGGCATTGACAAAGGAGTTAGCACATTAGTGTTATATCAGGCATGCCTGGGTCCCCAGAAGCCATTGTAAACTTACTAGGAACCATTGTAACCCTCCCAAACCATAGCAATACATACAGTAATCTACACTCTCACACAACACACACTCTATTGTACAAGCATATACAAGCACAATGAAATGTCAACCCTTCAATGGTGAGCCACCACAAGCCATCCAAACCCTGCACATCATAAACCACACGCACTCAAACCCCAAGCACTAGGCTAGTTCCCATACTTCCCAATGCTCAAAACAGACTGCTGATTTGAGTGGAGCCTATGCATAGCCGTCCATAGGGGGACAGTGGTGAGCTGAAGACCAAGGCAAGCCTATTGGAAGATGAGACAGACAGCATCTAGACCAGGCCTGGGCAACTCCAGTCCCCGGGGTCTGATTGGTGGCACACTTTTTCCCCAGTCCCAGCTAACACACCCGACTCCAATAATCACATAATCATGATCTTCAGTTTAGAATGCAATTAGTTGAAATCAGCTGTGTTTGCTAGGGATGGAGAAAAGTGTGACACCAGTCAGGCCCCCGAGTACTGGAATTGCAGAGACAGACAGACAGACAGCGTCGAGACAGACAGACAGACAGACAGACAGACAGACAGACAGACAGACAGACAGGTGCATGCAATTAACAAGAAGTAAACACATGCAACAGTAACAGAAAGAGGGGCAGCCAAAAACGTGTGTATGAACACCTATAGGATGAAAACAAGACAACGGAAACACAATGAAATTACATGTGATCCATACAGTGTAAAATCACTTTGTGGAAGAAAAACATTTGTGTCATACAAATTTAAATGTTATTGTTCGTAAAAAAATAAAAAGTTTCAACCACAAGAGAAGCAGGATTGTAAAGAAGATTGTCTAATAAACTGTGTAGATGAATTAGGTTGTGATAACACTAGGGCTGCAGTATGTGCCACGTTTGAGAGTGAATTTAGGGCCTAACATAGGACCTTATATAGACTAACTGTATCTTGTGAGTGTAAACTTAAGAAGTGAAAATCACTCCACAACCAATCAAACTGAAATCATCATAGAAATCAAACCATGCACATCTCTGGCAGTGGAAACAGTTCAATGACAAAGAAAACTAAAAACATTAGACATTTAGAAAATGCCATTTGAACCAAATATTAACATCTACTTTCGTGAAGAGGAGAATAACCTGCCAGTCAACCCAAGCTGACTTCTATGAGGCGTTCAGTTTCACCAACAGCTTCAGTGGGGCGAAATGTAACCAAAACAGAAAGATCTGCAAGGTGACGTTTCTCCCTCACTCACTATGCAAATTAGTCTTTAGTACAGATTTACAGTTTGCATATCCACTTAACATGATAGAAACACCATTCTTAAACGAAATGGCCATGTTGGCTTCAACATCCACTTGTATGCTCAACTCTCGAAAGATGAATGACTTGCCAAGTAACTTCGACATTTTTTATATCTTAAAAAATCCATGCATTAGTTACTTAATGATAGACTGCAACGTGTTGCTACAGGAGGATAATCTACCCACAACCCATCGCCAACAGACTGCACACATGCATCTTCAGGTCAGACTGGCTCAAACAGAAAGCAACACAACCACACGGTGGGGTCGACCACAACACACGGTTACCTCCCTGGCTAGCACCACAGGTGTTAGATGATGGTGCAGTGTGGCAGATAATTGGGTAAAGCGCTGTGTCACGGTGGTGAGAGCAGACTGGGAGTGCTGTGTGAGGCTGTAGCAGAGATGAGGAAGACACACAATCACATTACAGCACCTTATAGTATTATGTTACCTTACAGCAGACCTATAGTATTATGTTACCTTACAGCAGACCTATAGTATTATGTTACCTGCAAACAGTAACAGAAACTGTTGAGGGCACCACCACTGTTAAACTGTTGAACACCTACCAGGACTGCTAAACTGTTGACGGGCACCACCACTGCTAAACTGTACATGCACCACCACTGCTAAACTGTTGACGCGGCGCACCACCACTGTTAAACTGCTAAATTGTGCGCACCACCACTGCTAAACTGTGACACCACCACTGCTAAAAAACTGTTGAACCACAAGAGCACCACCACTGTAAAGAAGATTGTCTAATAAACTGTGTAGATGAATTACGCGTTGTGCAACACCACTGCAGTAAACTGTTGAGAGTGACCACCACTGCTAAACTGCCTAACGCACCACCACTGCTAAACTGTATCTTGTGCACCAAACTGCTAAACTGAAAATGACTCGGCGCACCACCACTGCTAAACTGTTGATCATCATAGAAATCAAACGCACACCACTGCTAAACTGTTGAATGACAAAGCACCACCACTGCTAAACTGTTGACGCGGCGCACCACCACTGCTAAACTGTTGACGCGGCGCACCACCACTGCTAAACTATTACCACCACTGCTAAACTGTTGAAGCGTGAAGCGGCGCACCACCACTGCTAAACTGTTGAACCGCACTGCACCACTGCTAAACTGTGACGCGGCGCACCACCACTGCTAAACTGTAAACTGTTGACGCGGCGCACCACCACTGCTAAACTGTTGACTGTTGAGCTGGCGCACCACCACTGCTAAACTTCAGTGGAAGCGGGCACCACCACTAACGAAAGCGCACCACCACTGCTAAACTGTCTCCACTCACCACTGCTAAACTGTCTTTAGTACAGATTTACAGTTTGCATATCCACACCCACTGCTAAACTGTTGATGCGGCGCACCACCACTGCTAAACTGATGAATGACGCGGCGCACCACCACTGCTAAACTGCTGAAACCACCACTGCTAAACTGTTGACGCGGCGCACCACCACTGCTAAACTGTTGCTACAGCTAGGATAATCACCAAACTGTTGAACCCACTGCTACAGACTGCACCACCACTGCATCTTGAGGTCACCACCACTGCTAAACTGTTGAAGCGGCGCACCACCACTGCTAAACTGTTGACGCGGCGCACCACCACTGCTAAACTGTTGACGCGGCGCACCACCACTGCTAAACTGTTGACGCGGCGCACCACCACTGCTAAACTGTTGACGCGGCGCACCACCACTGCTAAACTGTTGACGCGGCGCACCACCACTGCTAAACTGTTGACGCGGCGCACCACCACTGCTAAACTGTTGACGCGGCGCACCACCACTGCTAAACTGTTGACGCGGCGCACCACCACTGCTAAACTGTTGACGCGGCGCACCACCACTGCTAAACTGTTGACCACCACAGCCTATAGTATTATGTTACCACCACTGCTAAACTGTTGACGCGGCGCACCACCACTGCTAAACTGTTGACGCGGCGCACCACCACTGCTAAACTGTTGACGCGGCGCACCACCACTGCTAAACTGTTGACGCGGCGCACCACCACTGCTAAACTGTTGACGCGGCGCACCACCACTGCTAAACTGTTGAAGCGGCGCACCACCACTGCTAAACTGTTGACGCGGCGCACCACCACTGCTAAACTGTGACGCGGCGCACCACCACTGCTACCACCACTGCTAAACTGTTGCTAAACTGTTGCTAAACGGGCGCACCACCACTGCTAAACTGTTGAACCACCACTGCTAAACTGTTGAAGCGGCACCACCACTGCGCACCACCACCACTGCTAAACTGTTGACGCGGCGCACCACCACTGCTAAACTGTTGCTAAACTGCTGACGCGGCGCACCACCACTGCTAAACTGTTGACGCGGCGCACCACCACTGCTAAACTGTTGAAACCACCACTGCTAAACTGTTGACGTTGACGCGGCACCACCACCACTGCTAAACTGTTGACGCGGCGCACCACCACTGCTAAACTGCTTGACGCGGCGCACCACCACTGCTAAACTGCACCACCACTGCTAAACTGTTGAAAACTGTTGACGCGGGCACCACCACTGCTAAACTGTTGACGCGGGCACCACCACTGCTAAACTGTTGACGCGGCGCACCACCACTGCTAAACTGTTGCCGCGGGCACCACCACTGCTAAACTGTTGACGCGCGCACCACCACTGCTAAACTGTTGCCGCGGGCACCACCACTGCTAAACTGTTGACGCGGGCACCACCACTGCTAAACTGTTGACGCTGCGCACTGTTTGGCCATCGTAATGTTTGGAGGAAAAAGGGGGAGGCGTGCAAGCTGAAGAACACCATCCCAACCGTGAAGCACGAGGGTGGCAGCATCATGTTGTGGGGGTGCTTTGCTGCAGGAGGGACCCTTCACAAAATAGATGGCATCATGAGGCAGGAAAATGATGTGGATATATTGAAGCAACATCTCAAGACATAAGTCTGGAAGTTAAAGCTTGGTCGCAAATTGGTCTTCCAAATGAACAATGACCCCAAACATACTTCCAAAGTTGTGACAAAATGGCTTAAGGACAACCAACTCAAGGTATTGGAGTGGCCATCACAAAGCCCTGACCTCAATCCCATAGAAAATGTGTGGGCAGAACTGAAAAGGCGTGTGCGAGCAGAGGCCTACAGACCTGACTCAGTTACACCAGCTCTGTCAGGAGGAATGGGCCAAAATTCACCCAACTTATTGTGGGAAGCTTGTGGAAGGCTACCCAAAACATTTGACCAAAGTTAAAGAATTTAAAAGGTAATGCTACCAAATACTAATTGAGTGTATGTAAGCTTCTGACCCATTGGGAATGTGATGAAAGAAATGAAAGCTGGGGCCTCCCGGGTGGCGCAGTGGTTAAGGGCGCTGTACTGCAGCGCCAGCTGTGCCATCAGAGTCCCTGGGTTCGCGCCCAGGCTCTGTCGTAACTGGCCGCGACCGGGAGGTCCGTGGGGCGATGCACAATTGGCCTAGCGTCGCCCGGGTTAGGGAGGGCTTGGTCGGCTTGTCTCATCGCGCACCAGCGACTCCTGTGGCGGGCTGGGCGCAGTGTGAGCTGCCAAGGTGGCCAGGTGCACAGTGTTTCCTCCGGCGCATTGGTGCGGCTGGCATCATGATGCGCACTGTGTTAAGAAGCAGTGCGGCTTGGTTGGGTTGTGTATCGGAGGACGCATGACTTTCAACCTTCGTCTCTCGCAAGCCCGTACGGGAGTTGTAGTGATGAGACAAGATAGTAGCTACTATAACAATTGGATACCACGAAATTGGGAGAAAAAGGGGTAAAAAAAATAAATAAATGAAAGCTGAAATAAATAATTCTCTCTACTATTATTCTGACATTTCACATTCTTAAAATAAAGTGGTAACTGACCTAAAACATGGAATTTTTACTAGGATTAAATGTCAGGAATTGTGAAAAACTGAGTTTAAATGTATTTGGCTAAGGTGTATGTAAACTTCTGACTTCAACTGTATGTATGTATACACACACGTTTTTGAAAAACGCTTTCAGTTTAAACTTAAAACGACTAAACCAGACAAAGTTTGTAGAAAAGATAATTGACCAATATATTTTATAATCTTTGAGAACTAGAAAATCACCAAAATAAAAGCTAAATTGATCTTGGGAGTACTTTAGGCATGGCTGGATTACCAATCGGGCACATGCCCAGGGGCCCTGATTTGGATACCCATTTATTTTGTTTGAGTATAAGAACACAGAATTAGCATTGGCAAAATCTATAACTGGGATAATAACTCGCTAACTAGCTAAGAATATCAACTAATGTGCACACAGGCGGCTCTGATCTGAAAAGCGCATTCACTCGCGGGTGACTGAAAGACGCTTGTGGGCTACTTGACCAATAGAACTTTACTCCGTTTGTGCTCTGGCTCTGCCTACAACAAAAATCACAGACTCAATCTTGCAAAGTTAGATTTGTTTTGGTTTGTTGCAATGAAAATGGGCTGATATAATGTTGATTAGATCACAGAACAAACTTTAATCTATATAGTGCATACTAATTGGGTGAACTTATTGAAGTTCAATCTCTTGGTCTCTGCGTAGCAAGGCATTTCTTCTACATGGTGGTGCTGTAGGTGTGCAGCCACACGCGAGTGCAGTTTATAGGGAACATTGGTAGAGGGCCATGTATAGGCTATGGTAAAAGAGTCAGCCATAAAATATATATGTTATTGGGCTCATTTCTGTGGGGGATCATAGATAGAGGAGTCGGCATCATTCATTCATCATTCATTCCTTTTAAAAAGTCACCAGAACCTTCTCACAGTCGTCCTATAAAAACTAAACTCAGTGCACCCCCTTCCATAACCTTTGACACCAATTATAAAAATAAACAAATTGAGGGGTAACACTGGCTGCATTGGACTGAGCTCTCTTGTTACTGAGCTCTCTTGTTGTAAGAGAGATGGGGACAGAAGCAGCTTGGACAATCCACTTGATTGAGTTAAAAGCAAATAAGGAGAGCAAATAAATGGAGTCTTGAAACCTCCTTGTCAACTCTATAGCCGATATGAGTACTTGGAATACAGTCTTATAAACCCACCCATACAATCATATGAAATTCAATGGAGATGTGCAAATCAGGCCTGGAGATCGAAATAAGATCTCAGAATTTCATTTTGTCCAGTTTTCCATTGTGGATATGCAGTGTAAACCTGACTATGAGGAAGCATTGAGGGAGAAGAGGAGAAAAACCTTCACCCAGGTTAGAAAGCTAGGGTCTCCCGCCTCAGAGAGAGCGAGAGCGAGAGAGAGAGAGAGAGGACGGGCTGTTAAACACTACAGTATTTACAGTATGGACCTGTTCAGAAAAACACTGTAGAATTTGGCCTTTATATTTGTCAGTAGCTGGGACTGGAGGATGTTCTGACAGATGCAGAAGGTACACCTGTTGCAGGTACACATGCAGCGGAGCTTGGCGTGGCTGAGGAGACACAATCACAACACACGCACGAACATACAAACACACAAAGATTAAGTCAGATCCACATTTGTACATGTTTCCATGGAAACATCACCGTGGGATGGCAGAACCCTGAAAGACAGACCCTGTTCTAGCACCAGATTGGACTTTGGGTGGCTGAGTTATGAAATAATAACTGCATCAGTAACAAAGGCAAAGAAGATTGGTTATTATTTTACTAAGTACTGTAATACAGAGAAAGTGGTGAGAACTAAGTACTGAGCATTATGAAGGTTACATATCTTGAGGAACATTCTTCACATCCATACATACATACAGAAGGAGACACGTCCTCTGTAGTAACATACAGAAGGAGACACGTCCTCTGTAGTAACATACAGAAGGAGACACGTCCTCTGTAGTAACATACAGAAGGAGACACGTCCTCTGTAGTAACATACAGAAGGAGACACGTCCTCTGTAGTAACATACAGAAGGAGACACGTCCTCTGTAGTAACATACAGAAGGAGACACGTCCTCTGTAGTAACATACAGAAGGAGACACGTCCTCTGTAGTAACATACAGAAGGAGACACGTCCTCTGTAGTAACATACAGAAGGAGACACGTCCTCTGTAGTAACATACAGAAGGAGACACGTCCTCTGTAGTAACATACAGAAGGAGACACGTCCTCTGTAGTAACATACAGAAGGAGACACGTCCTCTGTAGTAACATACAGAAGGAGACACGTCCTCTGTAGTAACATACAGAAGGAGACACGTCCTCTGTAGTAACATACAGAAGGAGACACGTCCTCTGTAGTAACATACAGAAGGAGACACGTCCTCTGTAGTAACATACAGAAGGAGACACGTCCTCTGTAGTAACATACAGAAGGAGACACGTCCTCTGTAGTAACATACAGAAGGAGACACGTCCTCTGTAGTAACATACAGAAGGAGACATGTCCTCTGTAGTAACATACAGAAGGAGACACGTCCTCTGTAGTAACATACAGAAGGAGACAAAACCTCTGTAGTAACATACAGAAGGAACACGTCCTCTGTAGTAACATACAGAAGGAACTACACCCTCTGTAGTAACATACAGAAGGTAGTAACATACAGAAACACGTCCTCTGTAGTAACATACAGAAGGAGACACGTCCTCTGTAGTAACATACAGAAGGAGACACGTCCTCTGTAGTAACATACAGAAGGAGACACGTCCTCTGTAGTAACATACAGAAGGAGACACGTCCTCTGTAGTAACATACAGAAGGAGACACGTCCTCTGTAACATACAGAAGGAGACACGTCCTCTGTAGTAACATACAGAAGGAGACACGTCCTCTGTAGTAACATACAGAAGGAGACACGTCCTCTGTAGTAACATACAGAAGGAGACACGTCCTCTGTAGTAACATACAGAAGGAGACACGTCCTCTGTAGTAACATACAGAAGGAGACACGTCCTCTGTAGTAACATACAGAAGGAGACACGTCCTCTGTAGTAACATACAGAAGGAGACACGTCCTCTGTAGTAACATACAGAAGGAGACACGTCCTCTGTAGTAACATACAGAAGGAGACACGTCCTCTGTAGTAACATACAGAAGGAGACACGTCCTCTGTAGTAACATACAGAAGGAGACATGTCCTCTGTAGTAACATACAGAAGGAGACATGTCCTCTGTAGTAACATACAGAAGGAGACATGTCCTCTGTAGTAACATACAGAAGGAGACATGTCCTCTGTAATAACATACACCTTTCATTAGTGGTAATACCACCATCATCCTTAGGTAGAAGAGGGGGAAAGCCACAGAGAATGAAGGAAATAGTGACAAAGTGATGAGAAAGCTCAGGGTAATTCAATAAAAACAGCTAACCCTTCTCAGAATCTCCAGATTGACCATTAAAAATACATGGAACTACACCATTATAATCTTACCTGTTGGCCTGGGTTATATAGCATGAGTCACTCTGACCTACAATCGATCTGCAGCCGGTACTGAAACAGTCCGTACCAAATACCCAACGAACGCAGAATAATAGTAGTGCCCTAACTACTTAAAAAACTCTGTTCACTAACAAGAGAGATCATAATAATAATAAATGCCATTTAGCAGACGCTTTTATCCAAAGCGACTTACAGTCATGTGTGCATACATTCTATGTATGGGTGGTCCCGGGGATCGAACCCACTACCCTGGCGTTACAAGCGCCATGCTCTACCAACTGAGCTACAGAAGGACCACCATGAAACAGGTGAAGCACTGTAGTGTATAGAGCAGAAGCTGCTGATTATTTCTGTCAAAAGATTTTCATCCTAGAGTCCAGTCATTTGAAGAGCGAGGGCCTGGATTCTTAGCTATAGGCCTCTATGCCTTGGGAAAGACAATGCTTTTAACATTAGATAATGGAAGTGCTTCCCTGTAAAGCGGAGATTTAAGGCTCAATTAAATGGACATTAATCTAATCCAATGGCTAATCTCTTAAATAAAGTACAAGACTAACTCTACCTCTCATAGAGAATGAATGGCTAAGACTGTCAACAAGTCAATAACACCCATTCAGTACAGCTGCCTGGGGAGACTTCCTTCAAGGCCAAAGGATTTTCAGTGGAATACCTTCGTTTTGGGATTTGAAATGGCCTAGTCATCACCTTACAGTTAAACTTACCGTACCACAACACATTGACAGTTGCCAACGCTAAGGAACTGAAATAAAACAGCACCTAAAATATCTCACCCTCTCAGGAAGAAGCAGCTTAATGTAGGACTAGAGAGGAAGGGAGACATGGAGGACAGTGGAGGGCTGGGCTACACCCTGCTCATACACAGGGGATCAATAGGGTGTCTGGAGACGTCATACAGGACGTAACGAGGTCACAGAGGCCTGGGCTACACCCTGCTCATACACAGGGGATCAATAGGGTGTCTGGAGACGTCATACAGGACGTAACGAGGTCACAGAGGCCTGGGCTACACCCTGCTCATACACAGGGGATCAATAGGCCAAGGGTCTGGAGAGGCGTAACTGGGGCTGGGCTACACCCTGCTCATACACAGGGGATCAATAGGGTGTCTGGAGACGTCATACAGGACGTAACGAGGTCACAGAGGCCTGGGCTACACCCTGCTCATACACAGGGGATCAATAGGGTGTCTGGAGACGTCATACAGGACGTAACGAGGTCACAGAGGCCTGGGCTACACCCTGCTCATACACAGGGGATCAATAGGGTGTCTGGAGACGTCATACAGGACGTAACGAGGTCACAGAGGCCTGGGCTACACCCTGCTCATACACAGAGGATCAATAGAAAGCCAGGGGTGTCTGGAGACGTCATACAGGACGTAACGAGGTCACAGAGGGCTGGCTGGAGGAAAAGACGACGGGGTGACGGTGAAGTCAGAGGATGGAATTAGGACCACTATGGTCTTTGAGGGGACTATACTCACGGGTACATGGCCATGGTGGTGAGTTTGGTGTAGAGGTCTTTGAGGGGACTATACTCACGGGTACATGGCCATGGTGGTGAGTTTGGTGTAGAGGTCTTTGAGGGGACTATACTCACGGGTACATGGCCATGGTGGTGAGTTTGGTGTAGAGGTCTTTGAGGGGACTATACTCACGGGTACATGGCCATGGTGGTGAGTTTGGTGTAGAGGTCCTTGTTGGGGGCGTCCACCGTGTTGCAGGTCCAGGGTTGGGGCGGGTGCAGCTTGTTCTTGCGGCAGAAGTCCAGTGGGGTCAGGCTGTAGTGCTGGCGCGCCTCGTGCAGGTCTGACTTGGAGGCGATCATCATGCACGGCGTCTTGCTGTCCATGAAGTATTGCTGTCATGGGTCAAAAGGTTCAAGTTCAGAGGTTAGTTATAAGAACAAGACGAGGTATGGATTGTTGATATCATAACATTTTGGTAAACAGTTTCAGAAGGTGAAAAGCTGAGAAGTCCCTCTATTCCAGGTTAGTGAATCAAGGATCAGGGCCCACATTCACAAAGCATCTCAAGCAGAGTGCTGATCTAGGATCAGTTTAGCCTTTTAGATCATAACGAATAGGATTACATGGACAGGAGGGGACCTGATCCAAGATCAGTCCTCCTACTATAGACATGTGGTGAATAGAGGCCCAGGATTAAACTAAGGACTGATGGATTTGATACAGTTTGTCAGTTAGGTACTGTACACACCTTGTAGACCTTGGCACAGTACTCAAAGGAGCGCGGGTTGTTGACGTCATACACCAGACAGACCACGTCACACGCCAGGTCCTCTTCTGAGAGGAAGTCAAAGTCTGGCATGACCTCATGAAGCTACAGGGAGACAAAAGAGGAGAGAAGCGGGGAGAAGAGGAGAGAGGGGTGAAGAGGAGAGAAGAGAGGGGTGAAGAGGAGAGAAGAGAGGGGTGAAGAGGGGAGAAGAGGAGAGGGGTGAAGAGGAGAGAAGAGAGGGGTGAAGAGGGGAGAAGAGGAGAGAAGAGGAGAAGAGGAGAAGAGGGGAAGAGGAGAGGGGTGAAGAGGGGTGAAGAGAGGGGTGAAGAGGGGAGAGGGGTGAAGAGGGAGAGGGGTGAAGAGGTGAAGAGGGGAGAGAGGAGAGAGGGGTGAAGAGGAGAGAGGGTGAAGGGAGAGAGGGGTGAAGAGGGGTGAAGAGGGGAGAGAGAGGGGGTGAAGAGGGGAGAAGAGGAGAGAGGGGTGAAGAGGGGAGAAGAGGAGAGAAGGAGAGAGAGGGGAGAAGAGGAGAGAGGGGTGAAGAGGAGAGAGGGGTGAAGAGGGGAGAAGAGGAGAGAGGGAGAAGAGGAAGAGGAGAGAGGGTGAAGAGGGGAGAGAGGAGAGGGGAAGAAGAGGGGAGAAGAGGAGAGAGGGGAGAAGAGGAGAGAGGGGACAAGAGGAGAGAGGGAGAAAGAGGAGAGAGGGGAGAAGAGGAGAGAGGGTGAAGAGGAGAGAGGGGTGAGAGAGGGGGAGAAGAGGAGAGAGGGGAGGAGAGAGGGGTGAAGAGGAGAGAGGGGAGAGAGGAGAGAGGGGTGAAGAGGGAGAGGGGTGAGAGAGGGAGAAGAGGAGAGAGGGTGAAGAGGAGAGAGGGGTGAAGAGGGGAGGGGTGAAGAGGAGAGAGGGGTGAAGAGGAGATGGGTGAAGAGGAGAGAGGGGTGAAGAGGAGAGAAGAGGAGAGAGGGGAGAAGAGGAGAGAGGGGTGAAGAGGGAGAGGGAGAAGAGGAGAGGGGGTGAAGAAGAGGGGAGAAGAGGAGAGAGGGGTGAAGAGGAGAGAGGGGAGAAGAGGAGAGAGGGGTGAAGAGGAGAGAGGGGTGAAGAGGAGAGAGGGGTGAAGAGGAGAGAGGGGTGAAGAGGAGAGAGGGTGAAGAGGAGAGGGGGTGAAGAGGAGAGAGGGGAGAAGAGGAGAGAGGGGTGAAGAGGGAGAGAGGGGTGAAGAGGGGAGAAGAGGAGAGAGGGGTGAAGAGGAGAGAGGGGTGAAGAGGGAGAGAGGGGTGAGAGAGGGGTGAAGAGGGGAGAAGGGAGAAGAGGAGAGAGGGGAAGAGGAGAGAGGGGTGAAGAGGAGAGATGGGTGAAGAGGGGAGATGGGTGAAGAGGAGAGAAGGGGGAAGTTGAGACCGTTCAATGTCAACGTTTCAGCAGAAAGGCCTCTCTAATATTCACTGTGTCACACTGAACATATTAGTTTCCAAAACATACGAGGGGAAAACACTTATGATTTACTGCTAGACAGCTGGACACATAAAACACAGTATTATAAATGATACAACTGTATTATAATCCATGTCCCGGGGTTTTAATCTTGTTACCGGGCAGAAAGCATGGATACGGAGAGAGAGATGCACAGCCTCACCAGTAAGTACTTCTCCTGGCCGTAGACATACGTGGTGTTGATGGAGTAAAACGATTTATGGTCTTCTCTGATCTTCCGCTGTTTCTGTTAAGTAACGCAGAAAAACACACATTCACCACTCCACATTGATACAACATGTTATTCCTCACTGCTAAATAGTTAAGTTTGTATAATAATAATAATAATAATAATAATAGATAGCAAACTATGTCTTAAAGGAGTTGGTAACACAGTAGCAGACTGCCCAAGTCACCCTGGCTACTTAAGAGTAGCTTTGAAACAGAAATGTGTGCTTAGCAGGTAGCAGTGAGCCTTCCATGGAAAAGCCAGGATCATGTACATTAGGCACCAAATTAGGAAGAAAACTGAACGAAACAGGGAGGGACTACCTGAATTTGTCCAATAAGAAAAAAACATATTTTTGCATTGCAAAACATTTTGCTGGGGTGTGCCATAATGAATACACCCCAGTTGTCCGGTAGCTCCAGGGACTCACCAGCAGGTTGCGACCCAGAAAGGCCTGCAGGAAGCTGGTCTTGCCGCTCCCCCTGGCTCCCAGAATGTTACAGCGGAACACGCTGCGCTGCGTCTGCTTCTTCTGCAGGTCGATGCGTTTGTTACGGGTCACTGAGGGAGGAGACGGGTGAGGAACAATATATACAGATATACAGATACATGTGCGCGCAAACACACAACTACAGTGACTGTATATTTATAGTAACTCACCACTAATTAGGTTTCAAATTCACAAACAGAGAGGCCACAATAATTAACACCAATACATGACAAGCATATAAACCTAGTCACGCACGCTCACATTACCTGTGATGGCTGCTGCCTGGGACTCCTGCTCACAGATGATTGAGTAGCCAAGGTAGCCCAGGTACTCCAAGCAGCGCTGCACATCCAGGTACGTCGTTAACCTGGCCAATCAGACAATGGAAAGCCTGTTAGTGTGTGTCTGTAGGCGGGGGGCTTTGGTACACATCTACGGTAGCATACGAAAGTGAAGAAGTTTGAGTTTCAGCAAAGTGCTGTATAACTGCATTACCAAATCATTCAAGTTAGACAGAGGTAACAGGTAGTGTAGTCCAGGTATGCTGGCCTAACTCACGTCCACTGTGACAGGTAACCCTGGTAGGTGATCCAGCCCTGGTCGTTGGTACACACTGTGTTGTTGACGTCGGGGCCCCAGGGCATGTAGGGAAACACTTTGAACAGGTCCTTGACTTCCTCTGGAGACAAGGCACAGTCTCTGTCCTGACACACACACACACACAGGTTAGGACCACTGTTCTAAAAATATGATAGCTTTGTGTAGGGTTGCAATATTCCGGTAACTTTCCCAAAAGCCGTTTGGAGGATACCCTCCCTGCTTATTCCCTCCTGATTCCGGGAAACTTCCAACTGGGACTTTGGGAAAACCTGTGAATGTTTGTCTGTGTGAGGCAGAAGGGAACACAACAGTAGGAGTTATGTCATCCAAGACTTACTTTGTCGTGCTTGTCGAAGACACTCTGGAGGAAGAGGTACGCGTTGTGGTTGAGCTCGGTGGTGCAGTCAGCAGGTATTTTTAGCCTGGCACGGACAAGAGAACATTCTGGATTAATCTCATTAAAAGTGCTATGGCTAAACTGGCATTGTTCAAAAGGCTCACCCTGGGAAAGACCTAGTGCTGCTTGCAAGTCATAACAAGTAGTGTAAGATGCACCCACAGACAGCTTGATGGTTCAGTAGGTTTCATCAACGTTAACATCTTTGACACAGTGTAAAGAAAGTGAGAGCCTGCAGAGCAGATGTCCTTTCTCTGCTATTGACTGAAACTGAATTGGGGCCAGAGAGTCATTGTTATGCTCGTCCAGCCTTACATAAACAGGTGTATATCTCCCTCTTTCTGCCCAGAGGTAAGAGTAGCCCATACGTACGGCAGGGTTGTGTTCTGTAGGCGCGAAATGGAAGAAAGCGCTCAAACACAGAGTGAAAGTTATCACTATGTACACTTGTCCAGAACAGGTGGTTTTTGTGTTCTGCTGTAAAGAGTTTTACTACGATGTGCCCTAATGTACATGACCCTGGTCCAGGGGGGTTCAAAGTGTCCACTCACAGGGGGAACAGGTATTCCTGGTGAAGCTCCAAGTCGTCGTCGTACCCAAACCTCCGCAGCACCGTCCAGGTGGTCTCGTGACGCCCCCTCTGGATGAAAAGCGTGTGCAGAAACAAGAACCCTAGTGGCCAATCAGGGTGAAGAATGGACACACGTCAGAGATACACCCAGACACAACATTAGAGATGGACACAGTACACTGGTAAAGGGTTATTAAATATGTTATTCATGCATGACCTTTAGTGAACGTTACAGAAGAGTACAAGGGAGAGTGGGCAGAGAATAGAGAGATGGAAAGAGAAAAGAGAGAGATTGAATGAGAGAGATGGAGAGACAATAGAGAGATTGAATGAGAGAGATGGAGAGACAATAGAGAGATTGAATGAGAGAGATGGAGAGACAATAGAGAGATTGAATGAGAGAGATGGAGAGACAATAGAGAGATTGAATGAGAGAGATGGAGAGACAATAGAGAGATTGAATGAGAGAGATGGAGAGACAATAGAGAGATTGAATGAGAGAGATGGAGAGACAATAGAGAGATTGAATGAGAGAGATTATAGAGAAACTGAATGAAAGAAGGGAAGGCCTACAATGTGGTCAGTCTCACCTTTGAGCGTGAGTCCGTTGTCCTCAACTCCGTCCGTCATGTTCTTCCTCACCACGTTCTTGACATCCTCTAAGGCCTGGGGCGCCAGGGGCATGTTGAAACACGTTCTCTACCAGACACACAACACATGTCACCCACACATAACTACAATACCCACACAGAACTACTATGCCCACACAGAACTACTATGCCCACACAGAACTACTATGCCCACACAGAACTACTATGTCCACACAGAACTACTATACCCACACAGAACTACTATGCCCACACAGAACTACTATGCCCACACAGAACTACTATGTCCACACAGAACTACTATGTCCACACAGAACTACATAACTAGAACTACTATATCACACAGAACTACTATATCCACACAGAACTACTATATCCACACAGAACTACTATGCCACACAGAACTACTATGCCCACACAGAACTACTATGCCCACACAGAACTACTATGCCCACACAGAACTACTATATCCACACAGAACTACTATATCCACACAGAACTACTATATCCACACAGAACTACTATACCCACACAGAACTACTATGCCCACAGAACTACTATATCCACACAGAACTACTATATCCACACAGAACTACTATATCCACACAGAACTACTATGCCCACAGAACTACTATATCCACACAGAACTACTATATCCACACAGAACTACTATATCCACACAGAACTACTATGCCCACACAGAACTACTATGCCCACACAGAACTACTATGCCCACACAGAACTACTATGCCCACACAGAACTACTATGCCCACACAGAACTACTATATCCACACAGAACTACTATATCCACACAGAACTACTATGCCCACACAGAACTACTATGCCCACACAGAACTACTATGTCCACACAGAACTACTATGCCCACAGAACTACTATATCCACACAGAACTACTATATCCACACAGAACTACTATGCCCACACAGAACTACTATGCCCACACAGAACTACTATGCCCACAGAACTACTATATCCACACAGAACTACTATATCCACACAGAACTACTATATCCACACAGAACTACTATACCCACACAGAACTACTATATCCACACAGAACTACTATATCCACACAGAACTACTATGCCCACACAGAACTACTATATCCACACAGAACTACTATACCCCCACAGAACTAGAGTGAAGAATGAAAGTCTACAGACAGCACAATGCTGCATCCAAATGCTTCAACAATAAATCACTCAACACACATCACCTAAACACAACTGAACATACGTCCGGTGAGACCAAAATGGGAAAGAACCAGTCTATTCCAACAACTCTGACACAGCTACTAATGTAACGTGGTTTGGGATATATGAAGTCACAAGCAGATATGTATACAGCTTTGCCCCATTTACTAAAGGACAAAAGATGCTCTGAAAGGGTTTCTAAATAAACCACCTGTCTGCAGGCTACCGGTGAACCCACTAATAACCTATCCCTCCCCCTCTCTTCCACTCAAGTTCAAATAAACTGACATTGGAAAAGGAAGTAAATCAGGTTCTCACTTCAGCCAGATAAAGCACACAGGCCTGCAGCTACAGCCAAGAAAGGTTTTCCCACAAGGTTTATTTTCCCACAGTGAGGCTCCTACCTGGAAGAAGTTGAGTTCTTTGTCGTTGAGGATGCCATCGTTGTCCAGGTCCGACACTTTGAAGATGCGAGTTAGAGACTTGATGCAAGACGGCTTCATCTGAATAAACACAAAGTATACATTTGAAATATGTAAAATATTATATTCTTGGAGAGCTAAAAAGTAGATGTTGCCTGTGTACCCATGGTAGCGCTAGGAAACGTTTTGATTGCGTAACCTGACCAGGAAAAGTAACTACATAGTTAGGGTAGCTAGGGACCTGGAGTTTTCCCTCTGCCCTCCTCACCTCCTTCTCCTCTGGGCAGTACAGGGGTCCTGTAGGGTGGAGCACTGCCTTCTGGGCATAGTAGAACAGCTCTGAGATGTTCTTCAGGTTTTTGGCAGAGCACTGAGAAACACAAAGATACAGTAACCTCAAAACCAGCTAGAACAATACACTGAGAAACACAAAGATACAGTAACCTCAAAACCAGATGGAACAATACACTGAGAAACACAAAGATACAGTAACCTCAAAACCAGGTGGAACAATACACTGAGAAACACAAAGATACAGTAACCTAAAAACCAGATGGAACAATACACTGAGAAACACAAAGATACAGTAACCTCAAAACCAGCTAGAACAATACACTGAGAAACACAAAGATACAGTAACCTCAAAACCAGCTAGAACAATACACTGAGAAACACAAAGATACAGTAACCTCAAAACCAGCTAGAACAATACACTGAGAAACACAAAGATACAGTAACCTCAAAACCAGCTAGAACAATACACTGAGAAACACAAAGATACAGTAACCTCAAAACCAGGTGGAACAAAACACAGAGAAAAATACCCCTGCTGTGGTCTAACAACCATGTTTTGGAAAGGAGACAGGAAACCATTATGTTAACTTTAGTAACATCTTTAGGGTTCCCGAGTGACGCAGCAGTCTAAGGCACTGCATCTCAGCGCAAGAGGCGTCACTGCAGTCCCTGGTTTGAATCCAGGCTGCGTCACATCCGGCCATGATTGGGAGTCCCTCTTGTGGACAATTGGTCCAGGGTCATCCGGGTTTGGCCGGGGGTCGGCCGTCATTGTAAATAATAATTAGTTCTTAACTTTCTTGCCTAGTTAAATAAAGGTTACATTTACAAAGCTAAAACCATTATGGGTACTGTAGGACATCAGCCGCCACTGTTGAAATAAAGGGTTAAGCCGGCATTTCATTGTACTAAACCATGTGTATATGACAAACCTGACTAATCACCTATCCCACTTCTTTAACTACTTACACATCAATTGGTTCTCAATCAGCTTGAGTTGTTGCATTTAGGTGCATTGCAGATTTATGGTGCTTCAGTGAAAAAAACACTCAAGCCACAAGACCAACCTCTTAGTGGTCTAAATGAGGTCATGGAAAGCAGAACCTCATCTCTCAATGTGAAACTAGGGTCCAGAAACAGCCAGGTTATAAACACCAGTGGCGTTGCCATCACAAGGGGCTGATTCCACACAGGGGGGAAGAGAGTGTACAGATGTTAAATATGTAGAGACTGAACAGTGTTGCATCACGTACAAGTACCCATGAACCTTGTGCAGTACAACCGCATAACGGATCCTGACCAGGTTGTCACTTTAACACATCTGACTGTGTGTATTCTCTGTGTGTGTGTGTTCCAACACGTCGTCCCCTCCACCTCCACTACTTTTATCCTGTAATGAATCTAGCCAGAGAGGACATGTGACTGGGTTGTCACATGAGACCAATGGAAGAGTGATGTAGCCAACTACTTTCCTCCATGATAGAAATGCGTCTCAGCACACAGCGCACACACTCAGTCAGTCAGTAGAAAGACAGAGGGGTCATGTTCATTAGGTACCAAATAAAACAAAGAAACTGACTGAAAAGGGCTAATTTACTATGTGGACTTGGCCAATAAATGCTTATTTTTATTTTACATTGCAAAATGTTTTATTTTGTGTGCCATAATGAATACTGCCAGGGTCTCTGCAGCAGAAAGACAGACTCATTTACCCGCCATCAGATAACATTCTAACTGAAGTCAGGAGTTAGCTGAAACATTAGGAGTCTCCCAGCCCAGGGCCAGCAGACAACCTACATCACAAGGTCAATGCATCAATTCGATTGTTAATGCCGTTTTCAGCTGTTTGGATTTCAGAACCGTATTCGAATATGAAACCATTGTTGATCAAAGTTCTGCAGGCCTGAATTCAATTAATCAGATGATCAGAGACCCTTAAATACATTTCTAGTAGTTCAATACCATTTTGATTGAGCCTCAACTCAAGTGTAACACAACAACTCTCATTAGCCAAGCTATATGGTCATTCTCAATGTACTCTTGCTAGGCACTCAAAATGGAGGCGGTAAACAGAGTCACCAGTCAGTGTTCTCTTACCTCCACGCAGGTCTCAATGTCAGAGTACTGGTTCATGATGGGCAGGATGGTCTCCATACTGCTGTGTTCTACCAGGTCTGACTTATTCCCCACCAGGATCAGTGGTACCCTGCAACAACATCATATATGTAAGTCGCTCTGGATAAGAGCGTCTGCTAAATGACTTAAATGTAATGTAAATGTTATATGGGGCGGCAGGGTAGACTAGTGGTAGCCTAGCCTATTGTCTGAGAATGTCTCAAAAAGGAATATTTTGTCCTCAGGGGTTCTAGACTCCAATAGATTGTCAGTGTCACCTAACAGATCAAACCTTCAAACTACAGTACGTTATACTAAACTCTAACAGTAATCCAGGCAGACTTAGCCTTGACACCGGATCCTATTAAAGAAATTCAGGCTCAATCCAAGACAACGTTATCTGGCTGTCTGCCGGAACACACAAAGCAGAATAAACACTATGGTCCTTTAAAACCTACTGTATGTAAAATGCAGTGTTCTATATGGAAAATAAACATGTGATTCTAGGTGACAACATAAGGCTAAAAACATTAGGACCGTTTTCCTCAGAAAATATAGTCCGCTCCATGTTTCGTTCCCTTGCCTCGATACCTCAGAGTATCGTGATACTGGTATTGTGACAACCCTAAAATCAATGTTGTCTGGCTGTCTGCAATTCAACTTACAGCTAAGAAGTGACAACAATGTCCATGACCTTCTGCTTCCCATATGGAAAACTGGTCCATTGTATCACACTGTCTTTTTTCAGTTGACCCCTTTTTCCTCCCCAATTTCATTGTATCCTAATTGGTAGTTACAGTCTTGTCTCGTCGCTGCAACTCCAGGACGGACTCGGAAGAGGCTAAGGTCGAGAGCCTTGCGTCCTCCATAACAGGACCCAACCAAGCCGCACTGCTTCTTGACACAATGCCCGCTTAACCCGGAATCCAGTCACACCAATGTGTCAGAGGAAACACACCGTACACCTGGCGATCTGGTCAGCGTGCACTGCCCCCGGCCCGCCACAGGAGTCGCTAGAGCGCGATGGGACAAGGACATCCCTTCCAACCAAACCCTCCCTAACCCGGACGACGCTGGGCCAATTGTGCCCCATCCCATGGGTCTCCCGGTCGCGGCCGGCTGTGCCAGAGCCTGGACTCTAACCAGGATCTCTAGTGGCACAGCGATGCAGTAGACCACTTCACCACTCGGGAGGCCGTATCACACAGTCTTACATTACATAGCCATGAGTCATTCAGTAACCTTTCCTCCATTATCACATTGATAGGTTACACAAACAGGTACAAGGTAGTGTACTTTCCCTTGTCTATGACATAACTGGTCCATATAGCAGGCTGGTCTTATAATGAATGGCATGTCATTGAAATGACTTGACAACCGTTTCAATCTACTAAGTGAAATGTGGCAAAGCTGTCAAAAACTACACCCGCACTTTAGGTGTTGGTGCAGTCATTTCCAAATGCACCGGAGATTTAGTATCAGACTGTATACCCCCACTGTCCCTGACCAAGGGGAGACACACAAACACACACAGACACCACAAGCACACTACACACACACCTGCTATCCTTGTCCGTCCTGTCGTTTATGAGGGGAATCCAATGGCTTGTCACCTAGAAGAGAGAAAACACGTATCAAACCCTGTTACAGCTGCAAGACTCAGAACACAGGCCTGCCCTGCGCTCTCTTTAATTCAATATGGCCGACATGGTGAACAGAGTTAACAGCGTGCAGGCAGTGGGCTGTTACTAAATCAAGACATCTGAATGTCAGTTATTCTTTGTCAGAGAGAATGCTTGGTTTATAAACTGACCTTCTCAATGGACTTCTTGTTGTTGACTGAGTAAACTATGCAAATAACATTTGCCTGTAAAAAAGAGAGAATGTTATTCTACCTTGGTGGGGATAGATGTTTACTTTATGGGGATAATACAGGGTTAAAATGGTATCCTACCAACCTTTGATATTTCTTGATACAACTGCTCATCTGACTGTTCTGCTTCTACAGACACAAGACAACAACATCAAAGACAGTGTGATATTGTCTAGTCAATCTGACACATCTCCTACTTCACTGTCATAAGTACTGCCAGTAGAGCAGTTTCCAGCCATAACAAGCATTGACTGAATCCCAGTTCCGAAAAATAATAGTCTGTCTGTAGGGGCAGTCTAGTAACACTGAACAGTGTTCAGCATTAAACATTCAGTATTGATTGACGTTCAGGCTGTATGGTCTGTGGCGTTACCTGAGTAGTCCACTATGTGTGTGGGGACTCTCTCTGGAGTTACGTCTGCTGGGATGGTGATCTCCTCCGCTCGAAGGGGAACGTCGTCAGGGAACTCCTCGCTGACCAGTGACATGATCAGAGACGTCTTCCCCACTTTGGCTGTGGAGACGAGAAGACAAGTGTGTGAGTCAGACAGAAGCATCAGTGTGTGATTGCAATCAGGATAGCCTGATTCCAGATCTGTTTGTGATGTCTTGCCAACTCCTATGGTCATGTGACAATGACAGTGACAATGACCATAGGAGTTGGCGAGACGGCACAAACAGATCTGGAACCAGGCTACAATGAGGAGATACTCCCTGTGATGGGAGATCATCAATTGAGCTTTAGTGTCCCCTCTCAACATTGTACCATACAATGTGCAGGTTTCAAGGTAATGTCACGTGGACAAGTACAGTGCCATGCCGTTCTTGCCAGCTCTAACCCCAACAATGCAGTAATCAATATCAATGTTGAACAAAAAATAACAAGGTAGAGCAAAAACATGAGAAATAGAAATAAGAACAACATGAAGTGAGTATGCTATATACATGGTCAGTTCCAATAGCATATTTACAATGTGCAGATATACTGATAGGGGTATATATGTATAGGGGTAAGGTGACTAAGCATCAGGAAATATGATAAAAAGAGTAGCATATATGCTGAATGTATGTGAGTGCGTGTGCATAGAGTCAGTATAAATATTTGTGCATGATGTGTGTGTGAGCAAATTAAGCTTTTGTGTGTGTGTGTGAGTTTAGAGTCCTGTGAGAGCGCATAGAGACAGAGTCAACCCCGATAGTACATAAGGCCAATTTGTTAGCTATTTAGCTTAGGGAAAGAAGCCCTTCAGGAGCCTGTTGGTGTCAGACTTCATGCACCGGTACCGCTTGCCGTGCGGAAGTAGAGGACAGTCTATGGCTTGGGTGGCTGGAGTCTTCAATGATTTTCCGGGCCTTCCTTTGACACAGCCTGATATAGAGGTCCTGAATGACAGTGATGTACTGGCCTGTCCGCACCACCCTCTGTAGCGCCATGCGATCGAGGGCGGTACAGTTGCCATACCAAGCAGTGATGCAGCCAGTCAAGATGCTCTCAATGGTGCAGCTGTAGAACTTTAAGACTTTGAAGGCCAATGCTAAACCTTTCCATCCTGAGGGGGAAGAAGTTGCGCCTTCTTCATGACAGTGCATGTCAGCCATTTTAAGTTCTGAGTGATTTGGACACTGAAGAACTTGCGACCAGTTCCACTGCAGCCCCAGGGATGTGGATGGGGGAGTGCTCGCCCCCTCCCCCGTTTCCTGTAGTCCAAGATCAGCTCCTTGGTCTTACTGACGTTGAGGGAAAGGTTGTTGCTCCGGGACCACACTGTCATGTAACTGACATCCTCCCTGTAGGCTGTCTTATCGTCGCTGGTGATCAGGCCTACCACCATCGTGCTGTCAGCAAACTTGGTGTTGGAGTCATGTGCAGAGTACAGGACGGAACTAATCGCACACACCCCTGTGGGGACCCCGTGTTGAGGGCCAGCGTGGCGGAGGTGATGTTGCCTACCCTCACCACCTGGGAGTGGCCCGTCAGGAAGTCCAGGATCCAGTTGCAGAGGGAAGTGTTCAGTCCCAGGGTCCGAAGCGTGGTGACGAGTTTGGAGGTGACAAAGGTGTTGAACGCTGAGCTGTAGTCAATGAACAGCATTCTCACATAGGTATTCCTCTTATCTAGGTGGGTGAAGGCAGTGTAGAATGAATTTGAGATTGTGTCGGCTACGGATCTGCATACATTACAGACTGTTACGACAGATGTGTTGAGTGACTGAAGTGTGAAGATAAGAGCAGCTGGCAAGCATGAACAGGGACTAGTTAAGTGTTGGAGTGTCTTATTAAATTCCACGACTTGATTGAATCCAGCACCATAGTGCACAGCCAGAGGACACAGGGCTGCAGATACTGCACAGAGAGTTGCAGTTCTGATACATTTCAACATGCATCCTTTTTCCTACCATAACCATTGATCTAACGCCAATGGAGGGGTTTTATCAAGCCGGGTTCAATTAGCCTGCAGTAGCTTTCACCCATATTATGTTGAGTCAGATCAGTGAATGGGCTCCTGCTTCAAGGGCGGTAGGACAGTTCATCAAGTTCAAGAACAGGGGCAGCCTCTGCAGGTGCATGGAAAGGACTTGTATCTATGGACACATGAGCTGTGTTTACAGTCTGGCTGCCCAATTCTGATCCTTTTGCACTACTACTTGGTCTTTTGACCAATCAGATCAGCTCCTTTTCCAGTAATTGTGAAAAAGATCAGTAGTGGGCTGTCTGTGTAAATGCATCCTTGGTTGCTGAGTGATATCACCAACGTTAGCATACACACGTACAGTTTTGGCTGCCCTCTCAAGGGACCTGTCAGCAACGCCAAAGAGAATGTGTCAATGTAGGTCAGCCAGCCAGTTGCATCTGATAAACAGATGTGAGTGAAGAACACAGGGCAGAAAGGAGGACAACCAGCATGTTGTCACAAGTTCCTTTAAAGGTCTCAGTTCTATCACATTCTACCCAATTTACCAATGTGATCATTGACAATAGTCGCGCTCAAAAAAAATGTAAATGACATAGCTTAAAAATATATGCATTGTGGATATGGGAGAAGATGAATGTAAATTAAATAGGGCCCTAATTTGCAAAGTGCACGAGATGTGGCTATGGGGATTTGGGAGAAGTGTATTGTGGAGTCCAAAAGTTGCAATGTGACCAAATGGCTAAAATACACAGATCTGAGCAGAACATGAGTTCTACTGTTCCATGGAATGTCAAGCTGACAGTGTGCACGAGGACAGATCGATAGTGCAAAGCGCGTGCAAGGTTGAGTGAGTGTTCTATTGATACGACCCTAACCTACATTACTAGCTAGCTAGTTAATTACTGTGGCTAGAAGTTACACCAAACATACTTTAAATAACTACAGCTACTGTGTGCGTATTACTAAGTGAACGAACCAATAGTCTTTATTAACTAGCCATTCACATTTGACTGCGGCATTTGCTAGTTAGCGAGGTATTTTGTTGGCTTAACGTCTTCACAATGTCACATTGAATCAGTTCGATGCAATGGTATTCTTAGTTGTGCGGTCATACAAGTACAAAATACAACCTAGGTGTACATTCGTATATACCGTGTATTTTGATTAATTGAATGTATTTGCGGAGTTAAGCTAGCTAGCATACTAGCTAATTACTGTGCAGGCATCAAGCGCCAGCTATATTTAATGAATCAGCCACTTACGTTCCCCAACGAGTAATATCCTCACGTCCTTCCTCATATTTGCAATTGTTTTTTATTCACAAATCAATAAAGTCTTTGTTCTTTCATAAATATCATATATTCTTTGATGCCGCCCTACAGCAGTTTATCTAATGCCAGGCCTGCGCAGTTTAGACTGCGCTGTCAAACTGGTCGGCGCCACTTTCTTTGTAGGACAAAACGGACGGAGGAATTTCTCCGTTAATTTGTTATCTTTTCTCTCGCTTCTTGTACAATTGAAGTTCCACGCTCAACAGCGATACACATTCTTGTAAATGACATAATTGTTTAAAACGCTATATTCCTTTATTTTCTGTACTTTCATGACATTTTGCACGAAATATTTGAGACGCACACCTCCTCCAGCTGACCTCCAATACCCGGCAACTACGGCAAGCAGTAGCAGACAAACGCTGTCGAAACATACTAGACAACGCATCTGCTACCCTCTAGCGCTCATGTGGTGACATTGGCTTGGAATTCAAATGTAGTGGCTTGATTTGATTGTATTGTGAAATGATAAAGGAGGCAGGGATTCAATTGCTCTCAACTCAGAAGACGCTGAGGGCTCGAATTGAGGGGGTATGTGAGGGTATGGCATACCCTTTGTTAAAGAAAAGGGCTAAAAACATACCCTTCTAATACATAGTTGTTATATTATCACTGTTTTTATTGGTAATCACACTTGGTATTAGATATTTTTCCAGTTGATATTAATTTTATAACATGTACGCACACTCACACACGTTTACTTTGACCTGGTTTCACACTTAAGTGCACACGGGACACACAACTCTGCCATTTTAATACGTAAGGTTTGAGAATAAGAATTTTACCTTCCATGCCGAGCAAGGCATCTAGTTTGTCCATCATTTGTGGTGAGACAGTACTGCCCCAATTCATTTTTCAATAATTCCGGTAGAATCATGTAAAAAATAAAATAGAAATAGAAAATAGAAAAATAGAAACAACATGTAAAGTGTTGGTCACATGTTTCATAAAAGATCCCAGAAATGTTCCCGATGCACCAAAAAAAAAAATTCTCTAAAATTTTAGGACCACCACATCCGGAGGATCATCTGAGACCATCCACCCAGATAGCTGATGAAACTGTGGGTTTGCAAAACTGAAGAATTTCGGCACAAACTTGCCAGAAACGGTCTCAGGGAAGCTCAACGTTGTGAATAGAGTGCCCCATCGTGGCGGTGGGGTTATGATTTGGGAAGGCATAAAGCTACGGAAAATTAACACAATTGCATTTTATTGATGGCAATTTGACTCCATAGAGACTCCGTGACGAGATCCTGTCGCGCCCATTGTCGTGCCATTCATCAGCCGCCATCACCTTAAGTTTCAGCATGATAATGGACGGCCTCATATTGCAAGGATCTGTACACAATTCCTGGAATCAAAAAAAATCCCAGTTCTTCAATGGCCTGCATACTCACCAACCATGTCACTAATTGAGCATGTTTGGGATTGCTCTGGATCGACAGCGTGTTCCAGTATCCAGCAACTATTGAAAAGCAGTGGGACAACATTCCACATGCCACAATCAACAGCCTGATCAACTTGCGAAGAGGATATGTCGCGCTGCATGAGGCAAATAGTGGTCACACCAGATCCTAACTGGTTTTCTGTATCTGTGACCAATAGATGCATATTTGTATTCCCAGTTGTGAAATCCATAGATTAGGTCTGAATTAATTTATTTCAACAGACTGATTTCCTTATTTAAACTGTAACTCAGTAATAATCTTTGAAATTGTTGCATGTTGTGTTAATATTTTTGTTCAGTGTAGATGAGTCTTCAGAGTGGGTTTTGCAGCCAATGTTGGTGGAATCTCTGTCTCGAAAGTCAGCGCTTTCTCCAAAGTCAAGTCTTCCCTCGGCTCTCTCTCCAAAGTCAACTCTTCCCTCGGCTCTCTCTCCAAAGTCAACTCTTCCCTCGGCTCTCTCTCCAAAGTCAACTCTTCCCTCGGATGTTGGCTTCAGCTGAAACAAGACAAGCCAGAAAAGCGTATATTAGGTTATTCCCCATATGGTGTATGAATATATACTATGTCCAGTACGTGCATAGTGTGTATGTGTGTGTGTGGACGGGCTCGTGTGTGTGTGGACAGGCTCGTGTGTGTGAGGACGGGCTCGTGTGTGTGAGGACGGGCTCGTGTGTGTGAGGACGGGCTCGTGTGTGTGAGGACGGGCTCGTGTGTGTGAGGACGGGCTCGTGTGTGTGTGGACGGGCTCGTGTGTGTGAGGACGGGCTCGTGTGTGTGAGGACGGGCTCGTGTGTGTGAGGACAGGCTCGTGTGTGTGTGGACAGGCTCGTGTGTGTGTGGACAGGCTCGTGTGTGTGTGGACAGGCTCGTGTGTGTGTGTGGACGGGCTCGTGTGTGAGGACGGGCTCGTGTGTTGAGGACCTCGTGTGTGTGTGGACGGGCTCGTGTGTGTGAGGACAGGCTCGTGTGTGAGGACAGGCTCGTGTGTGTGAGGACAGGCTCGTGTGTGTGAGGACGGGCTCGTGTGTGTGAGGACAGGCTCGTGTGTGTGAGGACAGGCTCGTGTGTGTGAGGACAGGCTCGTGTGTGTGTGGGACAGGCTCGTGTGTGTGTGGACGGGCTCGTGTGTGTGAGGACGGGCTCGTGTGTGTGAGGACAGGCTCGTGTGTGTGAGGACGGGCTCGTGTGTGTGGACGGGCTCGTGTGTGTGAGGACGGGCTCGTGTGTGTGAGGACGGGCTCGTGTGTGTGAGGACGGGCTCGTGTGTGTGAGGACAGGCTCGTGTGTGTGAGGACAGGCTCGTGTGTGTGAGGACAGGCTCGTGGAATAGGCTGGAGCGGAATCAGTGGCATGGTATCAAATACATCAAACACATGGTTTCCATGGTTTCCATGTGTTTGATGCCATTCCATCCGCTCCGTTCTGCCCATTATTATGAGCCGTCCTCCCCTCAGGAGTCTCCTGTGGTGTGAATACTGGTGACATGGCTCTTACTGGTGTAGTCCTGGGGCTGCATGGGTTTAGAGATGACCTCTCTGAGGGCCTCCACCCACTCTCTCTGTTCCCTCTCCTGCTCACACATGAAGACAAACTGGCGGTCCGGCGTGTCCACTGTGACTCCACACCTCCACCGGTTGCCTCTGGTCCTTTTGGGAATGCACTCACTCACTGAGTAACCATTGGTCTCTGTGCCGAGGAACACAACTCCCAGCTCCTCAGCATCCTGTAGTAAACAGACACACACAACATGTTGATAGTGTAGAGATTAGGATTTGAGTGATACACACAGGTACACAGCGAATACACACACACACACACACACACACCCTTTTGAGATGATGAGGTGGACTCCTTTCTTACCAGCTGGCCTTTGAAGTAAAGGAGCTTCCTGTCTTGGGAGTCCAAGATGAACCATCTCTTTTTGAACGTCTCCTTTTGCTTCCCAACAAATACACTTTATTGTCACTGTGTTCATAATGCGATTACATTGTAACAACCAGGTCACTTTACGTTTCTTCTATCCAATGTCATTATTTAGTATGATAATCACAAAGTAACTACCTACCATAGGACCTGTCTTCTCCATGTATCCTTCTTTGAGGTAGTTTCTGGTAATTCTAGTCCTCAACTGTCAGAATACACATAATAAAGAGGAATACAGAAGAAGCATTTATAAGCATCAGTTCATTTATTGCTAATTGCAACAGTAGTTATTGATTGCTACGGTTGCTGAATATGTCCTTAGGCACTAGGAACCACTGTCTGTTCTTTAGGAAATATTTACATCTAAATGTGCTGCTATTCTGCAACATAAAACCAAGCCAATAGTTACTGGAAATACTATCTTGTGACACCCTCTCAAAGTTGAAACGTGTTGAACTTCCTCTAATGCATTGATTCATTGAAGTCTGTCTTCACACGGCATAACAACACCCTATAGTTTCACGTTTTATTAGTAGCATGTACAGGATACATATGGTATAGACTGTCCAATGAAATGCTTACTTGCAAGTTCTTTCTCGACAATGCAACAACAATAAGAAATAAGAATAACAGCATAAAGTAAATGGCTCAGTAGAATATAATAGACATTTTATCATAAGTATAATAATGGAATTTATAGTATGTTTACACCCTAAAGTGAATGGGCTACAGGGGACAATAAAAATACCAAATTCATGTGGGGGAGACATTGGTAGCCTCTGATTTGACGGAAATAGAGATACTGTGCCGGTACAAACATGGTTGAAAAGATGGGCATATACCAGAGAGAACTTTACTGAAATATAGTCTAACAAACACTTACTTCTTTATCACTTCCTGTGGGGTATGCTGTTTTCAGGTAGGCAAAGCGAGCAGCTCGAATGGCATTGAACCAGTTGACAATCTCCTGAGTAGGGAAGACTAGTAAGCTTTACACACTGATATACAGCATAATCTGCTACAGGAGGATGCCAAAAAAACTATCTCCAACCAACTGTGAATACAAGCAGATCAACAAAGATATCATACAAAAATACTAACAAAAGCTTGTTTTGCAAAGTTGTAAATATTTTAGCATGGCTTCTTGCTCACTTATCCACTTCCTCGTGTTTTGGATGAGGCCATGTGACGGCAAACGTCTTTCTCTTATCTCAACTGGTAGTACCAGGAGATCAGTTTGTGATTTATCCAACTCCTCTGTACTTTTCACTTTCATAACAAACATATGGCAAAGGAGTTGTATAAAACACACAGTGACAGATATTTGATCACCAGGCTATACAAAAGCTACTCTTCTATAATAAAGAGTGAAATACAGAGAGAAATGCCCACCTCTCCACTTTCGTGGTAGACAAAAATACTTCTGGTGTGGCTGTCTTTCTGGTAGGTAATCTGCAGACCATGGGCGTGACCAATTTTCTCAGGTTGAAAGGTCACATTCACGTCTTTGATGGAGATGAGCGCTTTGGGCCCTTTGGACGGCTGAGGGCGCAGAGTGATGATGTGTACAATGCAAGCCCAGTGAAAATTCAACAATGTGGCTTAACTATTTGTAAGCCTGACTTGAGAGAAAACTGAACATATGTCAAAGTCAAATTATGTTAAGATGATTCACAAGTGAACCCCTGTAAATATTAGCAGAGCTATGGCACTGAACTCTTTTCACCTTTCAGTAGACACATGTCCAGGGAGGGGTGTATTTGAGATAGGAGTATCTAGAATTGATAATTGATAAATGCCATTGGATGAGGTAATGTTTTGGTCCTAAGTGGTACCAAGAACGAGATAAGAACTTAATTTAGGAGACCAAACTGAACAATAATTTATAGCTAACGCTATCTAGCTTTTGGGATACTCCTCTTTCAAGTAAAATTATATTTGTGTAATGTTCCTAAGATCTGTTATTCGTCATGTGAGTTGAGATGGGTGTGTCTTGGCTATAAATGATACTAAGAACTGTTTTGTAATCACTCTCAGAGAATTCATTTATAGACACTGAATTGATCTGAGAGTCACAGGGCTATGGTGTAGCTCATATATAATTAAATATGGACTTTATAACATACTCTGACTTGTGTGTGGTTTGCTCTCTCAGTGTTTAGTAATACAGGAAATTACCACGACAGGCACTGGACTCTTTTCACCTTTCAGTAGTCACACGTTCAAAGTATGTGACCATTAACAGTTTAGAAATTTGGCCGTGCAGCAAAGCTACCCAGCATGTCAATGACCTCACACTTACATCCTCCTTGTTGAAGTAAGCCAGGGTGAATTCCTTCTCAGACAGAACAAACTTCCTTCTCTGAAACTGTCCCTTCTCCTTCCCCTTCTTCCACAGCATCCCTTCATAGAAACCTGGAATGGACCCAAAGAAGTGTACTCTGTTACGTCTCCGTAACTCATCAATACATGTGGGTATGCCTCTCATGTCTCTGTGTGTGGTTTTCACTCAAGTGAACGATGCTCTGCTGTAGGTCCACAGAGGTGTCAGTGTGACAAGAATAGGTTTTTCTTGTCAGTGCACGATGAACAAACTACATTGACCCTGCAAAATGCCTCACTGTGGACAATATTTCCATTTCAATGTATGTCATTTAGCAAACGCTTTTATCCAAACCGACCTACAATCATGGGCGCATACATTTGTCATGTATAGGTGGCCCTGGGAATCAAACCTACTATCCTGGCATTTCAAGAGCCATGCTCTACCAACTGAACTACAGAAGACCATAATTAAAATAATACAGAAATATAGAAGAAATGGCAGAGGTTCTCTGTGTTATAACATGTGATTTGAACGTCCACAGACAAGCAGTAAAGCCAGTTCACCTGTCGTGTAGGCCAGTGGGGGATACTTTGTCTCGCCGGTAAATTCCATCCTCTCATATTTTGCTCTTATCCACTGCTCCCTTAAGACGCTGGGGGTAAAAAGGATCAAATGTTCTACAGTATCACAGGCTTATCGGATCCTTGAGTCCACAGTTTCTCCTGCATTGTTTTAGACAGGGTGAATAGAAACCCTAAGTATTGTCCATTGCATTTGTTTTTCTTAAACCTTCAAAAGACAAATCATTTTTCATTGGGAGAGAGAGACAACAATTGACTGACTGGTTAAATTATTTATAATTCCATTGTCAGAAGTTCCACTTCTTTATTTTTTTTAACAATACAATCCTTTCCTTCCCCTTCCTACATTGATGCGCAAAGTCAGCATCCTTCAACTTCCCTAAATGCTGCCATTCGTTTGTACAAAAACGAGTGCCCAGTGCCAAGAGCAGTTGTCAGTGAAGTAGTGAAATGACCTGGGATGGCAATACTTACGCACAGTCTTCTTGCTGGGGCCGGTAGTAGAATGCTGGGACTGCTTTCTCATAGATGGCTCTGCCTGTGGCATTTCCATTGGCTTTCATGAACTTTGTACCCAAACAAACACCCCAAAAGAAGGAAATTGACAGAGGACATAAATACATTGTATTGATTAAGATTGCAAACCAAACCAGTACCCAAAGTGGTCCTCCAAGATGAGAACCAGGAGTGAAATTGACATGTAGTGGTCACAAAACCTGGTCTTGAAGAGATACTGGTTGTGAAGGCTTTTATTCCACCCCAGCACAAAGTTAATGATCATTTGTTGATGGATTGATCTGGTTAGTGTTGGGCTGGAACGAGACACCTGAACACCCTGTAAGATCTCCAGAACCAGGGTTGGTGTTGACCACTGCTGTAAGAGATCCATTCATTACCTTCACTAGCTCGTCATCCCAGAAGTCGAGCCGTATGGATTTAACGCGGCTGATGTTGGACAGGTTGCGGTGCACTCCAGAGCAGTTCAGACACACAAATACACCCAGCTTATAGGACGCCCAGTCAGGATCTATACAGTGTATGCAGAGGACGGGAGGATCACCAGAAAGAGACAAGACTCAAGATCACTCAAAACTCATGGAAAAACAGAGATCAAAGAATGAATGACCATCTCTGTGTGGTGTCACTCAGCACTGAAAATCACAGATATCTTTCAAAATAGTAAAATGGTGCTCAGGCCAGTCCTGGTTATTCTGTCACCTAGGCAAGACAAAAATATCGCTGCCCCTGTAAAACTAAACATAGTACCAGTAAGCAAACTGATGTTGAAAAGTCGTATTTTCCAGATGTTGAAAGATGAAAAGACGTATTGTCCGGACATTGAAATCAGGTTCCATTTTGGTTCTGAATTAATGTTAAAAATATATATTTTCCCAGAAGTTGAAAACAAGTATTTTCCGGACATTTGAAATCAGGTTCATTTTCCGTTTGGAATTAAAGTTGAAAAGGGGCAGAACGACAGATTTGTACCTTGTCAGCTCGGGGATTTGAACTTTCAGTTACTAGTTACTAGTCCAACGCTCTAAGCACTAGGCTACCCTGCCACTATGTCAACATCATTTATAGATGTCTATGTTTGGGCCAAATCAACGCTTATCCAGGCCAGATCAAAAACCAACGTCCGTGGAAATCAAGGCCGGGCTGGACTGCACCAAAAAACAACTGCTGGTCCGTGCTTACCGAGGTGTAACCTACCCTGTCCACCTGCAACGTAATTTTATAAATGCCCATCCATGTGTTAGGCCCACCATTTGTAAAACAGGCTGTTGCATTTGCTTTATTAGTCCTGATTCCTGTGGCTAATCAATGTGGCTATTTAAGCTACCTAACTTTATCAGCAGTTATCCTGAGCCTGTTTGCAATGTGTTTACACCACAGGAGTTATCCTGAGCCTGTTTACAATGTGTTTACACCACAGCAGTTATCCTGAGCCTGTTTACAATGTGTTTACACCACAGCAGTTATCCTGAGCCTGTTTGCAATGTGTTTACACCACAGCAGTTATCCTGAGCCTGTTTGCAATGTGTTTACACCACAGCAGTTATCCTGAGCCTGTTTGCAATGTGTTTACACCACAGCAGTTATCCTGAGCCTGTTTTACACCACAGCAATGTGTTTACAATGTGTTTACCACAGCAGTTATCCTGAGCCTGTTTGCAATGTGTTTACACCACAGCAGTTATCCTGAGCCTGTTTGCAATGTGTTTACACCACAGCAGTTATCCTGAGCCTGTTTGCAATGTGTTTACACCACAGCAGTTATCCTGAGCCTGTTTGCAATGTGTTTACACCACAGCAGTTATCCTGAGCCTGTTTGCAATGTGTTTACACCACAGCAGTTATCCTGAGCCTGTTTGCAATGTGTTTACACCACAGCAGTTATCCTGAGCCTGTTATCCTGAGCCTGTTTGCAATGTGTTTACACCACAGGAGTTATCCTGAGCCTATTTTTACAATGTGTTTACACCACAGGAGTTATCCTGAGCCTGTTTGCAATGCAATGTGTTTTTACACCACAGCAGTTATCCTGAGCCTGTTTGCAATGTGTTTCCTGACCTGTTTACAGGTGTTATCCTGAGCCTGTTTACAATGTGTTTACACCACAGGAGTTATCCTGAGCCTGTTTGCAATGTGTTTACACCACAGGAGTTATCCTGAGCCTGTTTGCAATGTGTTTACACCACAGCAGTTATCCTGAGCCTGTTTGCAATGTGTTTACACCACAGCAGTTATCCTGAGCCTGTTTGCAATGTGTTTACACCACAGCAGTTATCCTGAGCCTGTTTGCAATGTGTTTACACCACAGGAGTTATCCTGAGCCTGTTTACAATGTGTTTACACCACAGGAGTTATCCTGAGCCTGTTTGCAGTTTATCCTGAGCCTGTTTACAATGTGTTTACACCACAGCAGTTATCCTGAGCCTGTTTACAATGTGTTTACACCACAGCAGTTATCCTGAGCCTGTTTGCAATGTGTTTACACCACAGCAGTTATCCTGAGCCTGTTTGCAATGTGTTTACACCACAGCAGTTATCCTGAGCCTGTTTGCAATGTGTTTACACCACAGCAGTTATCCTGAGCCTGTTTGCAATGTGTTTACACCACAGCAGTTATCCTGAGCCTGTTTGCAATGTGTTTACACCACAGCAGTTATCCTGAGCCTGTTTGCAATGTGTTTACACCACAGCAGTTATCCTGAGCCTGTTTGCAATGTGTTTACACCACAGCAGTTATCCTGAGCCTGTTTACAATGTGTTTACACCACAGGAGTTATCCTGAGCCTGTTTACAATGTGTTTACACCACAGCAGTTATCCTGAGCCTGTTTGCAATGTGTTTACACCACAGCAGTTATCCTGAGCCTGTTTGCAATGTGTTTACACCACAGCAGTTATCCTGAGCCTGTTTGCAATGTGTTTACACCACAGCAGTTATCCTGAGCCTGTTTGCAATGTGTTTACACCATGTTATCCTGTGTTTGCAATGTGTTTACCCACAGCAGTTATCCTGAGCCTGTTTGCAATGTGTTTACACCACAGCAGTTATCCTGTGTTTACAATGTGTTTACACCACAGGAGTTATCCTGAGCCTGTTTGCAATGTGTTTACACCACAGGAGTTATCCTGAGCCTGTTTGCAATGTGTTTACACCACAGTGTTTACAGTTATCCTGAGCCTGTTTGCAATGTGTTTACACCACAGCAGTTATCCTGAGCCTGTTTGCAATGTGTTTACACCACAGCAGTTATCCTGAGCCTGTTTGCAATGTGTTTACACCACAGCAGTTATCCTGAGCCTGTTTGCAATCCTGTTATCCTGCCTGTTTGCAATGTGTTTACACCACAGCAGTTATCCTGAGCCTGTTTGCAATGTGTTTACACCACATCAGTTATCCTGAGCCTGTTTGCAATGTGTTTACACCACATCAGTTATCCTGAGCCTGTTTGCAATGTGTTTACACCACAGGAGTTATCCTGAGCCTGTTTGCAATGTGTTTACACCACAGCAGTTATCCTGAGCCTGTTTGCAATGTGTTTACACCACAGGAGTTATCCTGAGCCTGTTTGCAATGTGTTTACACCACATCAGTTATCCTGAGCCTGTTTGCAATGTGTTTACACCACAGGAGTTATCCTGAGCATGTTTGCAATGTGTTTACACCACAGGAGTTATCCTGAGCCTGTTTGCAATGTGTTTACACCACAGGAGGTTGGTGGCACATTAATTGGGGAGGATGGGTTTGTGGTAACGGCTGGAGCGAAATAGGTGGAATGGTATCAAATACAACAAACACAGGGTTTCCATGTGTTTGATGCCATTCCATTTGCTCCATTCCAGCCATTATTGTGAGTCGTCCTCCCCTCAGCAGCCTCCACTGGTTTACACAGCAGAAAATGCAGATGTATGTTATTTTTCACTATGATTAGCTCATCAAAAACAAACTTGAAACCACAGATCATGACAATTTAGCTCCTATGGTGAAAGTCCTGGACAGCAGGATTTGCATAACATAGGCTGAGAGACGCTCGAATGTGTAAGCATATTACAACGGTGTGTTCATAAATTAACTTTGGAGTACCAGAGTGCACTCTGGGCGTTCGTAAATTCAAAGCATTGTCAGACACCTCATTCTGGCAATTGTAAGGTTGTTTTCATGTTATCTAGAGCGTTGGCGACTAACTGTGCTGCTGGCAACAATTTAATAACTTGTTTTTGCCGACGTTTACGGACACCTGTCATATTCAACGTGTGTTGCGCGTTGGAAAATGCATGTTACTCTGCGCTCTGACACACAGGCGAGAGTGATCTGAAATGGGAGTAGATCGCCAGAGTGAATTTACGAACGCACCTAATACGTTGTTGGTTAACATGTCAGCACATTTTTTTTATTTGATTGGGCGTCATTTAGTTAGGCTATTTGATCGGAGAAACCTGCATGATGTCTCACTACATTGTCATAGCTTTTATCTCCAGCCTGTGGGCTACAGAAAAGGTCACATACCATATATGCTACGATATCTGCTACATGATTTATGTTAATCGTTTTTTTGGACGGAAAGTTGGTGGAGTATGGCAGCGATACGTCTCTCCAACAGTACCCCAGAAAGGCGCGCTGGGAATAGACACGCTAAATATTTTGCGCCCCTGCCTATAACAAAGTGGGCACTGCTTATCACAGGGCGCCATCGGCGCTCACCTAAAACGCCCACATGACACTGGTTGAAAGAAATGTACATTGTTTTGGAGCTAGAATTACGTGAGGTTGGAGGTGCGTCTTGGTCAGTTTAGCTCAGAAAATGACACCCTCTTCAATCTTCCGCCATTGGCGGTCGCCTAATGAGCGGGCAAGCCTTGTAGGTAGAAGTTATTGTTCAGTAGTGAGAAAGCGATGTCTACATGACACAAACAAGCATTTACCCTATACATGACTATTTAACACACCACACACAAGTCAGAACATGGGCTGAATTATTTCATGTGAAGAAATAGTACATTCATTGGCAACTTCATCCCTAACTCTTGAATTGACTAGGATTTAAATGGAACTACATTGTCACTCACCCGGCGCGCTACAGTCTGCGCATTGGTTGTTTTCTGGCAGTTTCCCCAATTCCAGCAAAATCGTTTTGTTTCTGTCCTTGTTTGCCATTATTTTGCGAATATAAATCTGTATCGAATGGAGGAAATATTGGTTAAATATGAGTGGTGTAATTAGCCATTTACGTAACGAAATACAAATGTTGACGTTTCTGTTGAGTTTGGACGAAAACTGGAACGTGTGTTACATACAGTACGTAGGACCACGACGAACGTAAAATGCTTGTGATTTTTATTTTGTAACCTCCCACTACAGAAATGAAAACATGACGCGTGTTGTTTTGTTTGATACGCTGCGTCTGCGGATTGTTACCCGTGTCCTTTTTTATTTCCAAGTTTTATTACATTCATTTACCAAAAGATGTAAACAATACAAAAATATTTCATAATCACTTCTGTTACATTAGATTGGGTTGTGCTCAATCTAACTCGACTTGATTAATGTTTATATTTAAAAAGACATCCTACCCAATGATTTACATATACACATCACTGATCCATGAGAGAATAACACTGGACTAGTAAAGTGTGTGGGGTTTATATTATATGAACAGTAAAAAAGTGATATGAAGTGCTTGAACAGGATTGTGTTAATATTGTGTAGTTTGACAACAAAAACACAGCCTTTTTAACAGACAATTTCTACAAGTGTATTTCTACAAGTATGTTATTCAAATCTTACAAATGATTTCTCAACATATAAACATTTGCATTTATTAGTTCATGAAACACTTTGCCAAATGCACAGCAGAATACAAAAACAGGCACATCTTCGTAAAAGCCACAAATATAAAATGTACTGATACACATTTACACACTCCCATTTTTATATTACAGTACAAATGCATATTGAAGAGGTGAATAGTGTTTCAGCACTCTTTAAAGGGATCCATGATGAACCTCACTCCAGGTCCCAAGAGGGAATTGATCCGCAGATTTCTGGTCATTGACTTTTAGTAGCAATTGAGGGGTTGTATTCACTAGGGCACACCGTAGCAAAACATTTTGCAATGGGATAAGAAAGAAAACTAGCGTTCTAATTCGACAAGCTTAGGTAGTCAGTCCCTCCCTCCTTGTGTCAGATTTCTGCCATTCAGTACCTAATGAATATGACTCAAGTTAGGATCACATTAACCCAGCTGCTGATTGCTTTCATACTGTCATCAAGCCTCAAAATGGGCGACCTGAATGTCCTTAAACCCCAGTGCACTTCTCTCTAGTTCAAGGAAAGTCCTCTGCTAGGTATTGCAGTGTGTTCTTGGGAAGGCCCAGGTGAATGGCATCCAGGTAGTGGAGGAACCTAAGGTGGGGGGAGAATGACATTTTCAAACTTTAGTCAAATTGTAAGATAAGTGACAGGCATACTGTAGCATGTTCCTAAATGGCCTTTAGTGCAGCACACAGGGTTACTAGAATACATTACCAACTATAAGTCCATCTGGATAAGAGCATCTGCTGCTAAATTACTAAAAAGTGATGTAAATTCGTATACAGTTGAAGTCAGACGTTTACATACACTTTAGCCAAATACATTTAAACTCAGTTTTCACAATTCCTGACATTTAATCCTAGTAAAAATTCCCTGTCGTAGGTCAGTTAGGATCACCACTTTATTTTAAGAATATGAAATGTCAGAATAATAGAAGATAAATCATTCTATTTCAGCTTTTACTTCTTTCATTACATTCCCATTGGGTCAGAAGTTTACATACTCAATTAGTATTTGGTAGCATTGCCTTTAAGTTGTTTAACTTGGGTCAAACGTTTCAGGTAGCCTTCCACAAGCTTCCCACAATAAGTTGGGTGAATTTTGGCCCATTCTTCCTGACAGAGCTGGTGTAACTGAGTCAGGGCTGTAAGGCCTCCTTGCTCACACACACCTTTTCAGTTCTGCACACACATTTTCTGTGGGATTGAGGTCAGGGCTTTGTGATGGCCACTCCAATACCTTTACTTTGTTGTCCTTAAGCTATTTTGCCACAACTTAGACCCATTTGCGACCAAGCTTTAACTGATGTCTTGAGATGTTGCTTCAATATATCCACATCATTTTCCTGCCTCATGATGCCATCTATTTTGTGAAGTACACCAGACCCTCCTGCATCAAAGCACCTCCACAATGCTTCACAGTTGGGATGGTGTTCTTCGGCTTGCAAGCCTCCCCCTTTTTCCTCCAAACTTAAATGGTCATTATGGTCAAAGAGTTCTATTTTTGTTTCATCAGACCAGAGGACATTTCTCCAAAAAGTACCATCGTTGTCTCCATGTGCAGTTGCTGAGCGGCCTTTCAGGTTATGTTGATATAGGACTCGTTTTACTGTGGATACTTTTATACCTGTTTCCTCCAGCATCTTCACAAGGTACTTTGCTGTTGTTCTGGTATTGATCTGCACTTTTTGCACCAAAGTATGTTCATCTCTAGGAGACAGAATGAGTCTCCTTCCTGAGCGGTATGATGGCTGTGTGGACCCATGGTGTTTATACTTGCGTACTATTGTTTGTACAGATGAACGTGGTACCTTCATTTGGAAATTGCTCCCAAGGATGAACCAGACTTGGAGGTCTCCAATTTTTTTTCTGGGGTCTTGGCTGATTTCTTTTGATTTTCCCATGATGTCAAGCAAAGAGGTACTGAGTTTGAAGGTAGGCCCTGATATACATCCACAGGAAGACCTAAAATTGACTCAAATGACGTCAATTAGCCTATCAGAAGCTGGAATTTTCCAAGCTGTTTAAAGGCACAGTCAACTGAGTGTATGTAAACTACTGACCCACTGGAATTGTGATACAGTGAATTATAAAGTGAAATAATCTGTCTGTCAACAATTAATGGAAAAATTACTTGTGTCATGCACAAAGTAGATGTCCTAACCGACTGGCCAAAACTATAGTTTGTTAACAAGAAATTTGTGGAGTGGTTTAAAAACAAGTTTTATTGACTCCAACCTAAGTGTATGTAAACTTCCGACTTCAACTGTATATTTATCCTATACGTAATCTCACACCACAGACTTTTATCGACACGAGCTACAGAGAAAGCCATTCTGGGGGGGAATAGAAATGCACTAACCCACCACATCCTATCCATAGACTAACATTTTACTTAAATTACATTTTTATTTTATTTAACTAGACGAGTCCATTAAGAAGAAATTCTTATTTACAATGACGGCCTACCCCAGACGATGCTGGGCCAATTGTGTGCCGCCCTATGGGACTCCCAATCACGGCCAGATGTGATACGGCCTGGGTTTGATCCAGGGATTGGAGTGACACCTGTTCCACTGAGATGCAGTGCCTTAGACCGCTGCGCCACTCGGGAGCCCCAGACAGATATCCTTGTACCCATTTCCGCCCTCAGCTTAAACTACGCGTAAGTGTTGCCACCGGGTACAATAGCAAACCCAAAGCACACAACCTTTCTTGTTGAGACTACATCTGTCCAGCTATCATCCATCTCAAACTAAATGATTACAGTATTTTGTCAAGGTATCTGGATAAATGATTTTGAAGTGTGCGACAGCAGCTGGAGTTATTCTCAGGAATGTAGATCTAATGGGAAAGCTTCCAATTCTTTGAGTGAGCATGAAGATAAGTGACCTCACTGACCTGTGGGTTTCTATGGAATTAACTAACAACTAGATTAAAATAACTACTGTCATTCTGAAACATACCTCAGACCCACAGCCCAGGGTATGAAACAGAAGTGAGGATGGAAACATGCATCACAGTCAATAATGGCTGATCCCTGGCTCCAACCCCACCCTCAGGGGTGTGATAAGCAAAAAACAAATATCCAATTCACACATGTGCTTGTACATGTGTGAAATAGGACAAATGTAAGGACCCGTTTGATTTGAATTATTAAAACTGACAGCTTCCTTATGCCATTATATTAACAGAGTGAGAGCATGACATAACTGTTTGAAGGCTTAACTCAAATACCATGTCCAGCCCTATCAAAATGATACACCCTTACATTATGCCTGAATAATAACAAAACAGTGTACAAAACATTAGGAACACCTGCTCTTTCCATGACAGATTAGGTGAATCCAGGTGAAAGCTATGATCCCAGGTTAAAATAGACAGGTTAAAATAGTATTTTTAACCCCTGAGGGATTGTGTAACATGCCATTCAAAGGGTGAATGGGCAAGACAAATGTAAGTGCCTTTGAACGGGGTATGGTGTAGTTGCCAGGTTTGTGTCAAGAACTGTAACTCTGCAGGATTTTTCACACTCAACAGTTTCCAGTGTGTATTAAGAATGGTCCACCATCCAATGGACACTATGAATTGAGGCTGTTCTGAGGGCAAAAGGGGGTGTAATTTAATAGTGCCAACCCCTTGACTTTTTCAACATTTTGTTACGTTACAGTCTTATTCTAAAATTGATTAAACCTTTCGGTTACTGGCCCCATACTCTAACCACTAGTCAACCATCTCTGCAGCAGTCCACCAATTAGGCCTTTATGGTAGAGTAGCCAGACTGAAGCCACTCCTCAGTAAAAGGCACATGGCGGCCTGCTATGAGTTTGCCAAAAGCTCCTAAATGACTCAGACCATGAGACAAGATTCTCTGGTCTGATGAAACCAATATTGAACTCTTTGGCCTGAATGCCAAGTGTCACATCTGGAGGAAACCTGGCACCATCCCTATGGTGAAGCATGGTGGCAGCAGCATCATGCTGTGGAGATGTTTTTCACCGGCAGGGACTGGGAGACTAGTCAGGATCAAGGCAAAGGTGAACGGAGCAAAATACAGAGAGATCCTTGATGAAAACCTGCTCCAGAGCGCTCATGACCTCAGACTGTGGCGAAGGTTCACTTTTCAACAGGACAACAACCCTAAGCACAAAGCCAAGACAATGCAAGAGTGGCTTCAGGACAAGCCTGTCCTTGAGTGGCCCAGACTTGAACCCGATCGAACATCTCTGGAGAGACCTGAAAATAGCTGTGCAGGAACGCTCCCCATCCAACCTGACAAAGCTTGAGAGGATCTGCTGAGAAGAATGGGAGAAACTCCCCAAACACAGGTGTGCCAAGCATGTAGTGTCATACCCAAGAAGACTTGAGGCTGTAATCACTGCCATAAGGTTATTGAACAAGGTACTGAGTAAAGGGTCTGAAAACTTATGTAAAGGTGTATTTATTTGTATATATTTGTAAAAAAAAAAAAAAATAAAAAAATGTTGCCTGATTATTATGGGGTATTGTGTGTAGATTGATGAGGGGAAAATATTTTTTCATACATTTTAGAATAAGGCTGTAACCTAAAAAAATGTGGGGAAAGTCAAGGGGTCTGAATACCTTCCCACAGGCATTGTATATATATCAAGGATTTAATAGTATTGGTTAGGCTGTCTTGTACACAGTATACAGACAAAAACGAAAAAGTATGTAATTATCCATCTATACTGAATGGAGAGCAGCTTGGTCTCTAGATATCAATCTATACTGAATGGAGAGCAGCTTGGTCTCTTGATATCAATCTATACTGAATGGAGAGCAGCTTGGTCTCTAGATATCAATCTATACTGAATAGAGAGCAGCTTGGTCTCTAGATATCAATCTATACTGAATAGAGAGCAGCTTGGTCTCTAGATATCAATCTATACTGAATAGAGAGCAGCTTGGTCTCTAGATATCAATCTATACTGAATGGAGAGCAGCTTGGTCTCGATATATCAATCTGTACTGAATGGAGAGCAGCTTAGTCTTTTGATATCAATCTATACAGAATGAGACAGATTGGGGTGGTTCAAAGCTGGGTGTCCCCCTAAAACCCTGTTTAACTCTGATCCTGATTTCCATAACCTTTAACCTCTCACCTCCATTTAACCTTACCCCTGACCTCTGCACCTATAACCCCTGACCTCTCACCTGCGTTTAACCTTGAACTGCTCCTTGCGCGTCTCTGATCGGCAGATGGTCCGTAGGAAGGGAAGGAAGTCCAGGGCTGCAGCAGGTCTGTTACCCAGCGTCCCTGCCACTCGGCTGGGTAGAATGTCCATCACCTCCCTCCTCTTCTGGAGAACTCTGGAGGAACAGCAGCAGCAAACAGGATAGGTTAGATTCCTTAGAATGCACTTTGTGACGACTTCTGATGTAAAAGGGGCGTAATACATAAATGTGTTCAATTTATTATCTAATATCTACCAAATGAAACTTTTCTTTGAGATGTTGAATACTAAAATGATACTCACTGATCAAATAATGAATTAATACATGAATACAACATGAATACAATATTTTACATATAAATGATAAATTCAGTAAGCAATACCCTGTCAACTGATCATTATAAGCCATACAGTGAAGGACAAACAGACAAGACGACTCACTTTGGTTCACAGGGGCTGTCCTGGGTGAGTCTGAAGCCCTGTCTGTGCGGGGCCACAGGGAGTGTGAGCTCGTTCACAGCCTCCTTCCCCAGTTCACCCTCTAGACCCTGAGCTTTACCCCACGCCTCCTCCACCCCAGCCCTGCACCTCTGGAAGCTCAGAGCCTCCACAGCAGCCTGGATCTCCCCCGCTCTCTCCCCCTCTACCCAGCTCCCTCCATGGCACTCCTCCCTGGGCTCGTCATTCATCCCGTCTTTAGTCTCGGCTCTCAGGCCGAATGTCCTGTGTGTGTTTCTGGCACCACCTACAGGTGAGGTGTGGCGGCAAAGGGAGGAGTCCAGGAGGGACATGTGGTCGAGGAACTCTGCCAGGGAGCCCAGGCAGTGGGACACAGGCTCACTCTTCATCCTCTGCTCCGGGGTGAGCGGCACCCTCATCCTCACAGGGGGAGGGGCCTTCTCCTTTACCTCTTCCTCTCTGGCCTTCACAGATTCTAGTTCAACCTTGTTGCTGGTAGAATCGTCCTGACTGTCCTCCCCTTCCGTCTGTGTCTGAGGGGGGTTGGGAGGTGGTTTAGTGTGGAGGGAGAGGAAGGCGTCGTCGGAATCAGAGTCTGAGTGAAAGGGGTCCAGGTCCTCTCGGGTACCCAGCTGCTTCTTCTTCTTCTTCATTCTAGAGGACACCTTCACCGGGCTCCCGTCTGTCTCTGACCCCTCTGCCACCTGCTGGAGCCTGGGGTGGGGCAGTGGATCAACCTCAGCCTGAGGTGGTAGTGGTGGATCAATCTCTGGCTTTATACTATTCATACTAGTGGCTACTTCCTGTGGATCAGCGCTGGACTCTTCCTGTGTCCGGTTGCTCACTTCCTGTGGCCGCCTGTGGGTTGTGACAGTGAGGTGTGTGGTGGGTAGGGGAAGCAGGGCCTCCATGTTGGAGTAGAGCAGGTCCATTCCTCTCCTCTTGCTGGTGGTCAGCAGCTCCCAGCAACCTGGCTCCACTGTGGACTGGTTCTGAGGAGACAATAGATTGTGGTTAACCTTCAGTACTTCCACACTAACTTACAGATAATAAAGTGACTGAGAAGGTGGTTTGACATAGGGATTGTAATTATGTGAGATCATACCACAAGAGACCGGTCAAAAATTATCTTGAGTGTCCTCTTAAGACAACAACGAGGAAAGAGATGGACTTTTGACAACCAACCTTGAACAGATCCTGCATTTCCCTCTCTGGCTCCATGTTCAGCAGCCCCAGCATGCTCTCTGTGCAGCCTGTGTCACAGGGGGGCAGGGGTCCTGCTGGAGTCACCCCCTCACTCACCACAGAGCCACCTGCAGTTTCATCTGTCTTTGGCTGGAGTTGTGTCACTGAATATGCAACATAAAAACAAAATGTATCACCATCAGTATTAATTGGCAACATTGTTTATACAGTTATTTAGTGAACATTACTCTGTCCTCACCTGTGGGGGCTGAGTCTGGGAGGGGACGGGATAGCTTCCGCCCCCCTGTGGAACGGCTCCAGAACTGCAGGTGCAGAAGGCTCTGGCGGATGTCACAACCGTTCAGGTGGAGCAGAGAGGAGACGTCGCGGGCGTCCGTACGCATGTTCTCAGCCAGGCACAGCAGCTGCAGGTAGCTCCCCACCTTCACCTGTATAGGAGAAAGAGAGGTGTTACAACCACACACACCTGTATGAAGGAGTTACACACTAACATACGCAAGTGACAATACAAGTTCCCTATTATAAAATGAACATTCTTCCTGTGCAACTAGAGAGTATGCTTAAAATATACTTCCAACGTTACTCTGTTGAGTACATGACAACAACAAAACACCCAGCAAAAAAAAAAAGGGTTGTAGTTTATTGGTTCTCTTACCACTGAGGGGGTTTTGAAATGGATCTCCTCAAAGTTGCCATCAAACATGGTACTGAAGGTGGGATCTAGAAGAGAGAAACAGGTTCAACTCACAGTGCATGTCACCTTCTGGTCTGTGCTATTCATTTGACACAGTGTACAAACCTACAACCATGGACCACGACTTAGTCTTCCAACCATGAAATGTGGATTGTTCCCCCACTCACCACTGGTGGTGAGGATCACCGGTCTCTTGGTGGTGGTCATGAACGTTTTGATGGCAGCCAGGAACCCAGAGTCGTCATCTAAGACGACATCCACCTCCTCAAAGAGAATGAGTGACGTGGCTGTCTTCTTGCTCTGCTCTTCACTGGAGGAGTCCTTGGTGATGGCTGCTGCTGCTGCTGGTCTGTTCTGAGGCTCTTCAGTCTTACTGGAACTCTCCTTGGTTTTACTGGTCTTCTTGGGAACAGCTGGAAGAGAATAACACTGATATTTAGTTCTGACGTGTGTATGCAGACTAGACTAGGGTTTATCCAAAATAGTAACTGAAGGGAATAAAGCTTCCCTGCTGTGTTTAATTTAGGACCTAGACTGTTTAACACCTGACTGACAGAAACCTCAAGCTAGGGAGGAAGAAGGACAAGGAATTCATTCTAACCGGTTGGTTGCTTCTGGTCTTGGCTGGCACTGGCAGGTTCCTTGTTGGTGGGACCAGGTCGGCCCATTTTGAAGAAGTTGGCCAGGGAGGTGGGGGCCAGGCCACCCCTCGTGGCTCCACGGGGGGACTTCCTGGGGGAGGACACCACCCTTCGAGGAGAGTACACTTTCCCTGGAAGATGGACAGCAGAATCTTCATCTGTCAACCTGGATCTTTAGAAATCCTACTTTTCACATAACTCAAGAAACTTGCGGCATAGCGGTTAAGACGGTTGGGCCAGTAACCTAGTCCCAAGCCGACTAGGTGAACAACCTGTCTATGAGTCCTTGAGCAAGGTATTTAACTCAAATTGCTCCTGCAAGTCGCTCTGGATAAGAGCGTCCGCTAATGACTAACATGGAAGTGTAAAATGAAACTGGCATGTAACCTGAAGATACCATAGATTTAGGCCAATGGGAGATGGTGCTCAGGTTTGTTACCCGTTTATCTCTTGTAGATTTTTATCAGTGTCAAACTATCTACTTTCTATCAAAACAGTCCTAAGAGATTATTTTGTTCAAAGAAACACTGGGCTGCAAGAAGAGAGGCAAACTTCTTCTAAACTTACGTGGTGAGGATCCAGGCCTGGCGGTGGAGCTACTGAAGTAGCACGGCTTATGGGCGTTGACCCCCTGGATGTCCACCTGGTGGGACTGGGTGGCCTCCCTCAGCTGGGACAGGATCTGACGGCCGCTCCGCTGGGACGACGCATTCACCTCAAACACCTGGAGAAGGATGACAGATTACACTTCCTGCCTTCAAAGTAGCATACATAGCTAATATATTACACAGACAGTTAAGACAGATGTTAAAAGATTTGATGGCACCCGGCAGAATCCCACCCTGCATCCCTCTACTGGCTTGCCTCTAAAGCTAAGCAGGGTGGTCCTGGTCGGCCCCTGGATGGGAAACCAGATGCTGCTGAAAGTGGTGTCAGAAGACCAGTAGGAGCCACTCTTTCCTTTTCCTAGTTAAATGAAGGTTACCAGAGTGGTCCACCATCAAAAAAATGCATCCCATAACATTTAACATGGAAATAGCTGTTCTGTCATTCAGGCTACAGTAACAGCAAATGTGTGGTGTTCAATGTAGGCCCACATTCTATGAGACGTTTGAAAAAAACCTGCAGGGCTTGACATTAACCTGTTTATCCACTTATCCTTCAGATAAGGTGACTGAAACTGTTGTTTGATGCAAGAAACCACTTGGGAGCTTCGTGCGGGCTTAGAGGGAACAAGGTACCGTAACTGAGGTAAATAAACTCAGCAAAAAAAGAAACGTCCCTTTTTCAGGACCCTGTCTTTCAAAGATAATTCGTAAAAATACAAATAACTTCGCAGATCTTCATTGTAAAGGGTATAAACACTGTTTCCCATGCTTGTTCAACGAATCATAAACAATTAATGCAAAAAGTGCTCTTCACTGGCGAGTCGCGGTTTTGTCTCACCAGGGGTGATGGTCGGATTTGCGTTTATCGTCAAAGGAATGAGCGTTACACCAAACTCTGTACTCTGGAGGTGGAGGGTCCGTCATGGTCTGGGAGGTGTGTCACAGCATCATCGGACTGAGCTTGTTGTCATTGCAGGCGATCTCAACGCTGTGCGTTACAGGGAAGACATCCTCCTCCCTTATGTGGTACCTTTCCTGCAGGCTCATTCTGACATGACCCTCCAGCATGACAATACCACCAGCCATACTGCTCATTCTGTGCGTGATTTCCTGCAAGACAAGAACGTCAGTGTTCTGCCATGGCCAGCGAAGAGTCCGATCTCAATCCCATTGAGCACGCCTGGGAGGGTGAGGGCTAGGGCCATTCCCCCCCAGAAATGTCTGGGAACTTGCAGGTGCCTTGGGGGAAGAGTGGGGTAACATCTCACAGCAAGAACTGGCAAATGTGGTGCAGTCCATGAAGAGAAGATGCACTGCAGTATTTAATGCAGCTGGTGGCCACACCAGATACCGACTGTTACTTTTGACCCCCCCCCTTTGTTCAGGGACACATATTCCATTTTTGTTAGTCACATGTCTGTGGAACTTGTTCAGTTTATGTCTTAGTTGTTGAATCTTGTTATGTCCATACAAATATTTACACATGTTAAGTTTGCTGAAAATAAAATGCAGCAGACAGTGAGGACATTTATTTTATTTAGTTTATGTACATATGGGCAAAATGACAAGGCAACAAGATCGATAAACAGTAGCAGCAGAGCATGTGATGAGTCAAAAGAGTTAGTGCACTTATTTGGAGCGTGTAAATTATCTAGAAAAATGTGTCGGCATATAATAATTGTCTCTGGCCCCCTCCCAGTTAGGGGGAGTGATGAGCTCTACAGCAGAGTCCCACAAATCAATTGCTGGTTGAAAACTGTTTTCTGCCCCTCCCAAAAGATAGAATTTGTAATTGGCCCTCTTTCTGGGACTCACCCACAAACAGGACCAAGCCTGGCCTGCTGAGGAGTGACTCCATCCTAGCTGGAGGGGTGCTCTCATCTATCAACATACACAGGGCTCTAACTCCTCTAGCTCCCCAATGAGATAGGGTGCAGGTCAGGCAGCAGGCTGTTAACCAGCTTAGTGGAGTCTGCCACTAGCACAGTCAGTGTAGTCAGCTCAGCTATCCCCATTTAGACCGTGTCTGTGCCTCGATCAAGGTTGAGCAAAACTAAACATGGCGGTGTTCGCCTTAGAAAACCGGAAAAAAAGACCTCCATTCCTGTCATTATTGAAAGAGATTGTAATATCTCAAAATAGGGATACTTAATATTAGAGCCCTCACTTCCCAAGGCAGTCATAGTCAATGAACTAATCACTGATCATAATCTTGATGTGATTGGCCTGACTGAAACATGTCGCAAGCCTGATGAATTTACTGTGTTAAATGAGGCCGCTCCTCCTGGTTACACTAGTGACCATATCCCCCGCACATCCCGCAAAGGCAGAGGTGTTGTTACTCAATCACTTTTTATTGCTACTGTTAACAGGCCTCCTGGGCCGTATACAGTGTTCCTCACTGAGTTCCCTGAATTCCTATCGGACCTTGTAGTCATGGCAGATAATATTCTAATTTTGGGTGACTAATTGTCCTCAGTCTGCACAGAACTGCCAGGACCTAGGATCAAATAGAGACACTCAAGTTGTTTAATCCTGTGTCTCCTGACACATTCATGAAAATAGTAATGGCCTCTAAACACTCAAGCTACATACTGGACCCTATTCCAACTAAACTACATAAATCAAATCAATGCGCCAAATACAACAGGTGAAATGCTTACTGACAAGTACCTTAACCAACAATGCAGTTTAAAAAATACAAATAAGAAATAAAATGAACAAGTAATTAAAGAGCAGCAGTAAAATAACAATAGCGAGCCTATATACAGGGGGTAACGGACAGAGTCAATGTGCAGGGGCACCAGGGGTAATATGTACATGTAGGTAGAGTTATTAAAGTGACTATGCATAGAGAATAACAGAGAATAGCAGCGGTGTAAAAGAGGGGTGGGCAGCCATTTGATTAGATGTTCAGGAATCTTATGGCTTGGGGGTAGAAGCCTCTTGAACTTATACTTGGCGCTCCAATACCGCTTACCGTGTGGTAGCAGAGAGAACAGTCTAAGACTAGGGTGGCTGGAGTCTGACCATTTTTAGGGCCTTCCTCTGACATTGCCTGGTATAGAGGTCCTGGATGGTAGGAAGCTTGGCCCCAGTGATGTACTGGGCCGTACGCACTACCCTCTGTAGTGCCTTGCAGTCGGAGGCTGAGCAGTTGCCATACCAGGCAGTGATGCAACCAGTCAAGATGCCCTCGTTGGTGCAGAAGTAAAGAGCTACTTCCAGTGCTTGACCCTCCTATGTTGAACATAATAAATGGCTCTCTATCCACCGGATGTGTACCAAACTCACTAAAAGTGGCAGTAATAAAGCCTCTCTTGAAAAAACCAAACCTTGACCCAGAAAATGTAAAAAACAAAATTGGTCTATATCGAATCTCCCATTCTTCTCAAACATTTTTGAAAAAGCTGTTGCACAGCAACTCACTGCCTTCCTAAAGATAAATAATGAATACAAAATGTATCAGTCTGGTTTCAGAGTTCGTCAAGGTTCTGTTTTAAGACCATTTTGATAAAACATGGTGAAGCCCCTAAGTTGTCTACCCTGGAAGCCTGTGTTTCAGTCATAAGGAAGTGGGTGGAGGCAAATGTTTTACTTTCAAACTCGGACAAAACAGAGACGCTAGTTCTCGGTCCCAAGAAACAAAGATCTGCTGTTGGATCTGACAATTAATCTTAATGGTTGTACAGTTGTCTCAAATAAAACTGAAGAACCTCAGCGTTACTGGGGACCCTGATCTCTTTTGACTTAACATATCAATACTATTTCAAGAAAATATTTTTTCATCTTCGTAACATTGTAAAAACCAGAAACTTTTTTTTGCCCAAAAAAATGCAGAAAAGCTAATCCATGTATTTGTCACTTCTAGATTAGACTACTGTAATGCAATACTCGCCAGCTACCCGGATAAAACACTCAATAAACTAAACACAGGTGCTAGAATCTTGACTAGAACCCCAAATTTTATCATACTCCTCCAGTGCTAGCCTCCCTACACAGGATTCCTGTTAAGGCCAGGGCTGATTTCAAGGTTTTACTGCTAACCTACAAAGCATTACATGGGCTTGCTCATACCTCTCTCTCAGATTTGGTCTTGCCGTGCATACCTAAACGTACACTATGGTCACAAGACGCAGGCCTCCTTATTGTCCCTAGAATTTCAAAGCAAAGAGCTAGGGCTTTCTCCTATAGAGCTCCATTTTCATAGAATAGTCTGCCTATCCATGTGAGAGACGCAGACTCGGTTTCGACCTTTAGGTCTTTATTGAAGACTCATCTCTTCAGTGGGTCCTAGGATTGAGTGTAGTCTGGCCCAGGGGTGCGAAGGTGAAGAGCAAGGCACCGGATCGACATTGCTGTCTCTGCCTGGCCAGCTCCCCTCTCTACACTGGGATTCTCTGCCTCTGATCATATTACGGGGGCTGAGTCAGTGGCTTACTAGTGCTCTTCCATTCCATCCCAAGGAGGGGTGCGTCACTTGAGTGGGTTGAGTCACTGATGTGATCGTCCTGTTTTCCAGTTTGCGCCCCCTCGGGCTCGTGTGGTGGAGGAGATCTTTGTGGGCTATACTCAGCCTTGTCTCAGGGTAGAAAGTTGGTGGTCTGTTGATATCCCTCTAGTGGGGTGGGGGCTGTGCTCTGGCAAAGTGGGTGGGGTTATATCCTGCCTGGTTGGTCCTGTCCGTATTGTCGGACGGGGCCACAGTGTCCCCCCCCCATCCCTGACTCAGCCTCCAGTATCTATGCTGCAATAGTCTATGTGCTGGGGGGCTAGGGCCAGTCTTATATCTGGTGTATTCTCCTGTCTTATCTGGTGTCCTGTGTGAATTTAAGTATGATTCCTCAAATTCTCTCTTTCTTTCTATCTCTCCCTCCCGGAGGACCTGAGCCCTAGGATCATGCCCCAGGACTACCTGGCCTGATGACTCCTGGCTGTCCCCAGTCCACCTGGTTGTGCTACTGCTGCTGCTCCGGGTCCAACTGTTCTGCCTAGGTTCCTGTCTTTCTAGAGTTTTTCCTAGCCACCGTGCTTCTACATCTGCATTACTTGCTGTTTGGGGTTTTAAGCTGGGTTTCTGTACAAGCACTTTGTCATCTGCTGATGTAAAAAGGGCTTTATAAATATATTTGATTTATTGATTGATTGATTGATTCAGAGTGTAAAGTGAGTGCATTGAAATCTGTATGCAGAAACATCATTTTTTTTAAATTGTTTTATTTTTAAATCGGCTTGTGATCGACCAGTGGGTCACAAAGCATAAAAGGTTGGTGACTGCTGTGTTAGGCAAGTGGAGTAAAGAATGAACAGACCTTAAAGCCGAGTTCCTGGGCGCAGGCGTAAACGGCAGCGGTCTTGCCGACCCCCATGGGACCAGTGATCAGCAGGGTGTTACACATAAAGTCTTCCCCCTCCTGAGAGTCCCCGTCTTCAGTGTCCCATGAGTCTGTGTAGCCAAGAGGGGAACAGCAGGCTGCTTTAAGTTTACTCTGTGGTAACTGTGAAAAAAGTTACTTATATATAGGATGATGTAACTATTTCAAAGGAGGGAAAAATGTGTTCGTGCTCAAACAGTCATAGTGCTATCTGAAAATACAAGAGCAAAATCTTAGAATAGAGGGCTCAGCCATTTCTTCCAAGGTGACCGTCTCTTACCATTGCTGTCGTCATCCTGTTTCTTTTCCTCCTGTTTCTTTTCCTTCTGTCTCTTCCTCTCTTCCCTGTCAGCTCTGAGCTTCCATTCCCTCAGCCAACTGCAATCAGATTGGTTTATGAAAAATTACATGACAGATTCATTGAATTAATGGCATGAAACACATGGCTTTCAATAAAGCTCATAAAGCCATTGATTCATACCTTTTACATACAATAAGTATGTGTACACCATTAAAAAAAAGTGTGTGGATTTGGCTATTTCAGCCACACCGTTGCTGACAGGTGTATAAAAATCTAGCACACAGCCATGCAATCTTCATAGACAAACATTGGTAGCAGAATGGCCTTATGGGAGAGCTCAGTGACTTTCAACAGCATCATAGGATGCCACCTTTCCAACAAATCAGATCGTCAAATTTCTACCCTGCTAGAGCTACGCCGGTCAACTCTAAGTGCTGTTATTGTAAAGTGGAAACGTCTAGGGGCAACAACGGCTCAGCCGCAAAGTGGTAGGTCACACAAGCTCACAGAACAGGACCGCCGAGTGCTGAAGTGCGTAAAAATCGTCTGTCCTCGGTTGCAACACACCGAGTTCTAAACTGCCTCAGGAAGCAACGTCAGCACAAGAACGGTTTGTCAGGAGCTTAATGAAAATGGGTTTCCATGGACAAGCAGCTGCACGCAAGCCTAAGACCATCATGCGCAATGCCAACGCTACCTGCCCGAATGCATAGTGCAAACTGTCAAGTATGGTGGAGGAGGAATAAACGGTCTGGGGCTGTTTTTCATGGTTTGGGCTAGGCCCCTTAGTTCCAGTGAAGGGAAATCTTAACGCTACAGCATACAATGACATTCAAGACAATTCTGTGCTTCCAACTTTGTGGCAACAGTTTGGGGAAAGCCTTTTCCTGTTTCAGCATGCCCCATGCACAAAGCGTGTTCCACACAGACATGTTTTGTTGAGATCAGTGTGGAAGAACTTGAGTGGCCTGCACAGAGCCCTGACTTCAACAACATCAAACACCTTTGGGAGGAATTGGAATGCCGACTGCGATCTAGGCCTAAAATTAGTGCCCAACCTCACTAATGCTCGTGGCTGAATGGAAAGCAAGTCCCCGCAGCAATGTTCCAACATCTAGTGGAAAGCCTTCCCAGAAGAGTGGAGGCTGTTTTGCAGCAAAAGTGGGACCAACTCCATATTAATGCCCATAATTTTAGAACAAGATGTTTGACGAGAAGGTGTCCATGTACTGTATATCTGTAATACCTGTGTAGAGCCAGCAGGGTGCCTAGTACAACTAGCTACTGAGCTATTCAGTTGAGTCAATAAGTAGATACACCACAATCCCTTACCTGTGCAGCCTCCTCACTGAGGCAGTGTTGCCTATGACGTCATTGGAGTGCTGTGGTTGGTACTTCTCTGTCCACAACACATCCTCTTTTACGGAGTCTGGTGGAATAAAAAAGCATTTACTAAAGACTATTCAAATGTATTTTGTAATGTTATGAAAAGGAAGCACATTTAAGCATCTAAATGAAAGGCCATGTTTCAGCTACCACAGATACTGCAAGGTAAGAGTTTTTTGTTTTTTTTAACAGAGAAATCATTTATTATTTGCCCTCTTACCATCTTTGACAGAGTTGCTAGCCAGTGGCGAGTCCTCCAGGAGTACCACAGGGTCCTTTTGGGAGGGGAGTGGTGTTTTCATCTCCTCGTTCTCCTGTTGCTTGCGCCTCCTCCCTCGCCCTCCCCTCCTGGGTGGCTCAGGTTCGGGGGAGATGGTGTCCCCGTCGATCACAATGATCTTCTTCTCTGACCTCCTGGACATCTGCTTCTTGACCACACTTCCCACTGCCCTTTCACCCTCTTCCACTCTCTTCCTCTTTCCCCCCACAGGCTCTGTCGATGCTGGGGCACTGCTGGCGAGTTTGGTACTGGAGTCTGCCTCTGAAGCTGTGCATTCCTGGAGGTGGTCTGCCCGCCTCTTCAGGAAGCGTGTTAGAAACCGCTGGACGGGGAAAGGAGGGTTGGATGCACTGATCTCCTCCATTAGGAGCTTACGAATGGGCTCAGAGAAATCTTCTCGCCAGCCAGACCTCTGTTCAGAACAAATTATTCAGTTATCTAAAGTTGATTAACAAACAAAACTACACCAGTAAATATTACATGGGATATTACCAGTGAAATATGAAATGTGTAAAATAATATTACAACATACCCTTTCAGTGTGCCCTCTGGATGCTGGCTCAGTCTTACAGCAAGTGGAACTATCGAGGGATGGAAGCTGGTTTGATGGTAGATATCGAAGCTCCTTCAGGAAGTGTAAGCGAGGAGAAACAGGCCATGGAAGACTCCAGAGAGGACACTCTGTCCAAGGGCCAAGAAAAACGTAATTAGATGGAGAACACAGAGGGAACACTTGAGCAGGAAGCACGCTGAAAAGGCTAAGGTTTCCAATTCAAATCCCAGTTATGGCACACTAATTTTTTAATCAAATTTACATTAGTAAAAAAAATAATAAAGATTTACATTAAGTAAAAATGTCCATTCAAAAAATCCAAACATCAGTGAGTGGCACCCCTTCTGCTTTATACAACTAATAAGAACACTTGGATGGAAGGGACAGAGCTAGCAAGGAGAAAACACACACCCTGTGACGCCTGCAGCACGTGCACTACAGGCTGGAAGGAGGAGCAGGAGACTGCGTAGGCCTCATTGGTGGAAACGGTTTTGGCTATCTGCTTCTTGAAGGACTCTGGGAGGCCACTCTTCAGGAACTCTCTGCGGGCTCGGAACTGTTCATCATCCTGAGAGTTCTCTGAAGCATCACGGCTAGAAGGGGTAAGAGCCACATTAGGGGTGTAAGGTCAAAGGTCTTGTTGAGGTCTGCAAAAATGTTGAATATAGACCAAACAGTGTTATTGGTAATAAGCTGCAAGTCTGTAATAAGCTTACCTGCGATCATCAAAGATGGATATGACTGATGTCCTCTGTGCTTTTTTCCCAAGGAACATGGGAGCCACTTTGGAAGGTACAAAAATATACACAAAACATTAATGTTAGTGTCATTCTATACATACATATACCAAAAATAAATACAATCATAGTAATACAGCAATTGGTACTCAGCCCTTATAAGACAAGATTTCATCAAGTATCTGTGCACAAAATACAAATTACATTTAACAAATGTAATGCTTCAAACAATGAAATGCTTAATTAACAATCATAACAAAGTACGGCTTTCACCTTGTCACGCTACACAAATAATACACTTCACCTTCTCCTCCAGGCTTTCACCTTGTCACGCTACACAAATAATACACTTCCCCTTCTCCTCCAGGCTTTCACCTTGTCACGCTACACAAATAATACACTTCACCTTCTCCTCCAGGCTTTCACCTTGTCACGCTATACAAATAATACACTTCACCTTCTCCTCCAGGCTTTCACCTTGTCACGCTACACAAATAATACACTTCACCTTCTCCTCCAGGCTTTCACCTTGTCACGCTACACAAATAATACACTTCACCTTCTCCTCCAGGCTTTCACCTTGTCACGCTACACAAATAATACACTTCACCTTCTCCTCCAGGCTTTCACCTTGTCACGCTATACAAATAATACACTTCACCTTCTCCTCCAGGTTTTCACCTTGTCACGCTACACAAATAATACACTTCACCTTCTCCTCCAGGCTTTCACCTTGTCACGCTACACAAATAATACACTTCACCTCCTCCAGGCTTTGAAAATAAATTGTGCAATGTCAAAAATTCCCTTTCTAAAAAATAACTACAACCTGTGTACATCCTGTAGCCAGAACACTTCAGGGTGAGCAAATGATAGATGTTTTCTATAATCATGTTACGACTTCAGTCAACAGTGATAAAGTACCTGCTTTTTTCCCCAATACATCATTTAGACTGCGTTTCCGAGCTGTTCCCTTCTCCTTGGCAGTCGGAGCAGAGCCATCCTGGCTATCCTCCACACAAACCACTGAGTCCTGCACAAACAGTGGTTCGCAAAAATAAAGGTTTAGCGGGTTATCGATGAAACAAAGCCTTTCTGTACTTGTACTTCGTCTCACAGTTGGAGAAATGGACAGGAAACAAGATAGTCAGGTGGATTGAAAAGTACATGCATCATCTCTAATATGACAATTGTTATCAATGGAGCATGAATTGTACAGTACAAGTACATACTGAGCGAGAGTAGAACATCTTCTCCCAAGTAAGGAAAAACCTACAATCTTTAACTGAAATGTCATTCGGACTGTAGTGTACCTCATCTTCATTGTAGCTCTTCTTGCCCTGTCTCCGGGTGGAGCGTCGGAAAGACCTCTGACCCTCCTTATCCGCGGAAGCCTTTTTACTCTGCTGTATCTCCCGGGCTTTCTCCACCAACTTCTTTGCCTTTTCTCTCTTTTTCGATGCATTGGATTCCTGATCAAGAGGATTCAAATGAGTTTAAGAAGAAAAACTACAAGTGAAAGGAAAGTGTGTGCTGAATTATAGCTGCTAATTCAAAACATCGGTTTCATATTCCAACTGATAAAAACAGAGGCTATAATTACCTTAGTAGCTAGGGGACTTAGGATTTCAAAATCACTTCCACCCTCAGACTTTGATGCAGAGCTTAGGAAGACGACTCTGGTAAATTTCATCCTGAAGGTTCAAGGTAAGAATAAAATGATAATAGTTTATGCAAAGGTAGTCAAAAAAGCAAAAACAAATTAAATGCCCCAATTTTTTATTTTCAAACATATACAATGCAAACTAGATATTACAAAGTCAGCATGAAGCTAAGGCACTACTGTCTGACTGTAGTAATGTATCGTCCTGCCTTTAAAACAGTGTCCAGACTAGGGACAGGCCTCCATTGTGGACGAGTCAATCTATGTCCAAACCTATTGCCTCTCTGTTACTGACCAACAGGATGCACAAGCGAGACAATTAAAAACTATGCTTAAAGACATCTTGGCCATCCCTCACCTGATGGGACTTCCTGTCTTGTCTGGTGGACAGACCATCTGTGCTCTGAACACCCTGTGTCTGGACTTGTCTGACTTCGGGGTGGACATCTGGAGAGGGCAGTCCACGGTGACTGCTGCAACATCTTTCACCCTTTCTTTTTTTGTTTTCCTCACTGGGGTTACTGGATCAACAACAAGCCTGCAAGGGGCTTCTCTGGTGGACCTCCTGACTGTTGTTGGTGTGGAGGTGGTGGGCTCTGCTTCAGGTTTAGCCTCAGTGTTGGACTTCCCTTTGGGTTTAGAATCAGTCTCCACAGCGTCAGTCTCCATGGGAACATGGTCTTCTTGTGCCGCGGGTGAGGGAACTGACTCCTGCTCCAAGGCCTTCTTCCTCCCTCGTCTCTGCGGTTTCTTCTTAGCTGCATTTTTACCTGTCTGCTCCTCTGTTGGAGCAGCAGAGTGGTTCTCCTCCTCTACAGCCTCCCCCAAGGCCTTGTCCACAGGCTGCTTCCCAGGGCCCTTGCCGGGCTTGGCTGGCTGCTTGAAAGCACTCATGAACTGCTTCCGCTCAGTCTGGCTGCACTTGGGAGTGGATGATTCAGACTCAACGATACTGAGCTCCAGGTCCTCCTCCTGCAGGACCACGTTGGACCTCCTTTTGGGGGCAGGCAGCAGCTCCAGTCTAGACTGGGGATGAGGATGAGGAAAGGAAGCAGTCTTCACCACTACAGGTGCTAGGCTCCCCTCTTTTTCCCTGGAGAAGATGGAGGCAATCTTTTTCTCTGCAACCAGGACTGGCTCGTGGCCGGGGGAAATGGTGTGCACCTCAGCTTGGATGGTGAGGGTTCGAGGAGATATCTGCAGGGGACAAAGCTCTTTGGCTTTGGGTACATCCAACATGTCTTCTGGCTCCGGGTCGACTCTGCTTTTCTCTCCCACTTTCTCCTCTCCCTGGCCCTGAGTCTGCAGGAAGTCCTCAAAGGAGATGGTGACGGTGCTCCCGTTCAACTGAGACGCCTCTCCCACGTTCACCTCTAAGCTTGCATCACACAAAGAGAGCTCAGCCTCCTGGATCTCGGGCACATACTCCTCTGTTTCCTTATCCTCCTGCTGCTTGGCTTTAGCCTTACTGACAGTCACCTTGTCTTTTCTAGGAATTTTAGGAGAACCGTCGCAACTTTCCTTTTTCTTCAGAGGAGCCCTTTTTTTAGAGTACACCTTGGGATGATTGTCTTTTTGAGCCTTCTCAGGACATGCCGCGCCAGGGTCATTCTTACCACAGGTGTCTCCAGCCATGCCAGCATCAGCACTGAACTGGGCCAGCAGGGCAGCTGTGTCACTACCCAGGAAGCCACAGCTGCTGCTGACTACATTGCCCTCTGACCCCTCACCATCTCCTGGCCCCTCTAAGACCACACACTCCTCCGTCTCAGTGGAACCTGCATCAGCATCAGTCTCCTGTAACTGCCGGGCAACTTTGCTGGGTTTCCTGCCCTGTTTCTGACAGGGCTTGGCTGGCAGCCTCACAGGGCTGTCTAGGCTGGCTGGTGATTCAGAGGCTGGGGCCCCAGGCGGTTCTCCTTAGTCTGCTCTGGGGTACTACCTTTCTCTCTAACTGGTGTGGTCTTCCGGCTGAAGTAATCCATGATGTTGTTGGACCTGGGTGGGGAGAATGGTTTCTCCATGGGCTTGGGCACAGGGGAAAAGTAGTTTGTGATCATCTTGACAGGAGGAGCATGGGCATCTTTGCATGATCTCTTGCATGGCTGTAAAACAAGGTGCAATGATTACGTTCTCTATTATTAAAACTATGCAATAAAAAAAAATATCCAATGCATTGACACAGGCTAGTGTACAGATGGAATTTGGTTGGACATACCTGAGTTTCAAAATCTTCAATGGCAGATGCCATAGCAACGACACCAGCCATAATTTCACTGACCTAAAATAATTAAATGGTTTTAGTTGCAGTGACTAACTAGTTGGTGCATTCTGGTGCAGTTAAGTACTTAGGTAACTTACCTACTAACTAGTAGTAGTCAGTTAACCTGAAAAGCGGCAACTGTAGATCAATGGTGGATGTGGTAGTAAGCTAAAACAAAAAGAACACAACTTACCAGCTCTTCTCCTTGATCCCTCTAGAAGACACAACCTCTAAGCTACGCGAACTGTCATTGTGTGGCAAAGTTGATAGCTTGCTATCTAACTGTCTGTCTAGGGAAATAAATATCTTAATATAATATCTAGCTAGCTAGCTATATCCGACTATTGTTGGATGACATGGCTAACCTTAGTTGGAAAATAGTCGGCTAGCAAGCTGCCCAAAACGCGTAACGAAACTACAACGAAGTTTTAACATGTAACTGCAAAGTAAATTCTAGATACTAACGACGAATTAAACACACATATAAACAATAATTCCGTATTTTGGGTACACTGGAGGTTTGGCTTCAGTCTTCCAAAAATCCCGCCTGACTCGTCCAGCCCAAATGGCGCCAAATTGACTTGCGCGTTAGCGTCACCAACTCCACCACTCACAGTGGCAGAACATGTACACGTCACGAACAGTTGTTGATGTTTGGACTGCAAGGCTCCACCCCGCGTGATATTGTAAATAAGTAGCAGTTCTGTTTCTAAACAAATACAGCAAAAGCTGATCAAATATCAACCCACTGCTGTCTAGTTTTGATGAGAGTGAAGTAGATGTTATTTATTGCTTGTATTAGTGATGATCCATCAAGGTTTGCTAATAAATGTACTGTACAGGTGGAAATGATGACAGCTACTACAAATGCAAGCTCTGATCAGTGCACAGACCATAAACCGTATAGGCACAGACAGTCCCTGTCATTGGAAGATGTGAAGGTTATTTTAACTGCCTTTGACAAAAGTTATCTTCAAAATTTTCCGAAACGTTTGGGGTTGAAATTCATATTTTGTAATAAAGTGTCTTCATATAATGTTATTATAACCTTATGTTTTTACATTATTTGTAGAAAAGTAATCTAAACCTTGTTCCCGCTCTCAGTGCTCCATCTCCGGTTGAGTCCCTCTCCCGGAATATTTGATAGTCTGAGTTCCCGCTCCTGCGCAGTCTGTCCTGGCCTAAACACCACTTTAACTTTCGTATTTTCTTCTCTCTCCCCTCCGCAAATATGTCGGAGTACAGCTCGGTACCCGCACCCGGGGCTGGAGCTCCTCTCGGCGGACATCTAGCTATCGGTAACGGTGGTGGAATAAAAAAAGATGCCTTTGCAGACGCGGTACAACGGGCCCGGCAGGTGAGACAGAAGCGGGAGGCAGTGCAGCTATGCCACTGGGAAGGAGTGAAGAAAATGTGACTTGTCTTGTTTCGTGGTTGTTAGCTTGCAAAGCTGGCTGACTATGTTTGGCGACCAATCAATACTGTTGCCAGTTATGATTATTATAGCTCTCTAGTTAACGTTATAAGTCAAGTGAATTTGAAGACCCAGTTGACGTGCCACTGCAGAAATACCGTTATGATGTTGTTACCAATGCGTACATGCTGTTCGCCGTCTCCCAATGTTGTTGTGTTGTTGAGAGCTGGCTGCTTCTGCTGCATGCAAAGACAAAGTCCTGATGATGGACAAGCAGGATTCGAGCCCTCAGCGTGTCTGTGTTTTTGAGCGCATTCCCAACAGTATATATCCTCAGCTAGCCAGCCAACACTGTCAAGTTTGCCCACTTTAGTTGAATCATCATTCCGCTCACAAACAATTAGCATCTCATGTAATATGTAAGTTGCTTATCAACGTTAGTTAATACCCAGGACCAGCACAAATAAATCAGACATTCTCATCATGTCATCGCTATTTGAATATCTGTTATGTGTTCAAGTGACTTCAACTTTTGTGCATCAGATTGCTGCCAAGATTGGTGAATGTGCAGGGGTAGCCCCTATGAACAACATCAATGCACCAGACGTCTTTCCCTTCACAGCACAGAAACGACAGCTGGAGGACCCAGGTACACACACACTGCTGGGGAGTGTGAAAGGGCCACTGCCCATGTGAACGTCTGATAACTGGAGTGTGTGCACACACATTATTGTGAGATCAGATTCAACCTTTGTTTACTTGTTTTTTTCTTCCCACAGATCAACCTGAGAGCAAGAAAATGGCTCCACAGAGCGATGTGGACTCAGCCACAGCTCTCTGTAAGTTGCTCTTCCTCATGTCTCCTACTACCTACACAACCTGCTCTATGTCTTACAGGAATGTCAACCCTCTCTCCTGGTCGGTGTCTGTACTATCCAAACCCTCTCCCCTGGTCGGTGTCTGTACTATCCAAACCCTCTCTCCTGGTCGGTGTCTGTACTATCCGGCCCCTCTCCCCTGGTCGGTGTCTGTACGGTCCGGCCCCTGTTCTGTGTCAGTACTGTTTCGCCCCTCTCCCCTGGTCGGTGTCTGTACTATCCGGCCCCTCTCCCCTGGTCGGTGTCTGTACTATCCAGCCCCTCTCCCCTGGTCGGTGTCTGTACTATCCGGCCCCTCTGTACGGTCCGGCCCCTCCCTGTGTCAAACTGTTTCCTGTACTATCCGGCTTCTCCCCCCTCTCCCTGGTGTCGGTGTCTGTACTATCCGGCCCCTCTCCCCTGGTCGGTGTCTGTACTATCCGGCCCCTCTCCCCTGGTCGGTGTCTGTACTATCCAAACCCTCTCCTCTGGTCGGTGTCTGTACTATCCGGCCCCTCTCTCCTGGTCGGTGTCTGTACTATCCAAACCCTCTCCCTGGTCGGTGTCTGTACTATCCAAACCCTCTCTCCTGGTCGGTGTCTGTACTATCCAAACCCTCCCCTGGTCGGTGTCTGTACTATCCAAACCCTCTCCCCTGGTCGGTGTCTGTACTATCCAAACCCTCTCTCCTGGTCGGTGTCTGTACTATCCAAACCCTCTCCCCTGGTCGGTGTCTGTACTATCCAAACCCTCTCCCCTGGTCGGTGTCTGTACTATCCAAACCCTCTCCCCTGGTCGGTGTCTGTACTATCCAAACCCTCTCCCCTGGTCGGTGTCTGTACTATCCAAACCCTCTCCCCTGGTCGGTGTCTGTACTATCCAAACCCTCTCCCCTGGTCGGTGTTTGTACTATCCAAACCCTCTCCCCTGGTCTGTCACTGTGGGCATCACCTATCCGGCCCCTCTCCCCTGGTCGGTGTCTGTACTATCCAAACCCTCTCCCCTGGTCTGTCACTGTGGGCATCACCTATCCGGCCCCTCTCCCCTGGTCGGTGTCTGTACTATCCGGCCCCTCTCCCCTGGTCTGTCACTGTGGGCATCACCTATCCGGCCCCTCTCCCCTGGTCGGTGTCTGTACTATCCGGCCCCTCTCCCCTGGTCTGTCACTGTGGGCATCACCTGTGTTTGGCTTGCAGTGTCTTGCATTTTGCAGTGTGTCAGTAATCTGAGCCCTGTCCTCTCTCTATATATCTCTTTCTTTCTCTCTTTCCTTTTACAGCTATCGGAGCCCAACTTGCAGCACTGGCCCAGCAGAGGTAAGTCATTAGCATAATTTAATCCATAACAATCCAAGTAGATCTCTAAAATGAAGTGAAATAGGAATAGGTGATTGGAATTAGTTCTTCAGCAGAAGATTAATGGTGACAATATGTTGACGATTTGGATAATGAACTATTGTGCTTGGCTTCTCTCTCCCACAGTGCCAGGCTCACAACCACCTCAGAGGAGTACAGTGTTCCTGATGGAATGGTGGGACTCGGTAAGTGCACTTTCTCCAACATGGTCACCGGATTAGTTTTTTTGTGTTCATGTGTTGAATTTGAACATTACTGGACTCATCATGAACATCAGAATCAATAAAACTAACAGCTCTCCCCTCTTCCTCTCCTCCAGTCATTGGCCGGGGCGGAGAACAGATCAACAAGATCCAGCAGGAATCAGGCTGCAAGGTTCAGATAGCCTCAGGTGAGGGACTGGCAAGTGTGGCCTTTATAGTCAATGGTTAGAACCAGAGCTATAGTTGAACTCTCTTCGTGTGTGTGTGTTATTGACTGTTGGTTGTTTTCAGACAGTGGAGGTTTACCAGAGAGGAGTGTCTCTCTCACAGGGTCCCCAGACTCCATACAGTAAGTGAGATCCTACTAGCTAATTGTGACATTTTGTATTGTTATCACAAGATGCTGTTCACCTCTAGCCACTGAATTTCCACAGCGCTATCTTTATGTATGGCATATCTCTGTAGTTCCACTATTAATGTGTGCTGTTGCACTCATCAGTTGAGTTGACCCACCCCTCTCGCTCTTCCACTCTGACTAGGAAAGCCAAGATTTTATTAGATGAGATTGTGTCTCGGGGGAGGGGCACGCCCCCCTCATCCTTCCACGAGGCGACCAATGGACAGAGTGGCTCAGGGCAGGAGATGATGATTCCCGCAGGCAAGGCTGGCCTCATCATCGGCAAGGGAGGGGAGACCATCAAACAGCTACAGGTATATACAAACAGTCAGTCGGCCTCACCAGTAGCCAGAGAAGTGTTCCACAACACATTGACGGGTGTGTTTTGAGATATTGACAGTTTCATCGCAAACAGGCTGATGTGTGCAGTCATGCAAATCATTTTTTAGGTTGTTAAATCTACAGAGCAAGAAAGAAATATAAGCAGGAAAATCTCGTATCTCATTACACAAGTGTTTCATGGGCCATGTGAGTGAGAGTTGAGTGAATCATTGCCATCAGTTGGTTGAGCAGAGCTGACTATGCTGTCTGTCTGCGGCGTTGACAGGAGCGAGCAGGAGTGAAGATGATCCTGATTCAGGACGCGTCTCAGGGACCCAACATGGACAAGCCCCTGCGCATCATCGGGGAGCCATACAAAGTGGAGGTAACACAAGGCCTTGCTACAATCTGCATCCCATATTGAATTGGCATGCTGTACTGCAGCTCTGCAGATGGGGGATTTGGTAGCAACGTTTGATGTGCTAATGCTGTTCTCCCTAAGGAGACTTCATAAAGCTGTTTGAATTAGAAAATGTGTCCTGTGGGTCTGCTCAGCAAGCCATGGAGTTGGTGCAGGAGATACTGAGGGAGAGGGATCAGCCTGGCTTCGGAGACAGGAATGAGTATGGCTCCCGCATGGGGGGAGGTGGAGGAGCCATGGACGTAAGTGAGAGGGAGGTGTGTGTGTGTGTGTGTGTGTGGGTGTGAGAGGGACTCACATTCCCCATCACAGGTTTTATTTGTATGAGAGTGAGCACCTTCTTATAGCTATCAGTCTAATCTATTTGGCGCTGTCTAACCTGCTCTTTGATTGGCTAGGTTCCAGTGCCACGACACTCTGTCGGGGTGGTGATTGGTCGCAACGGGGAGATGATCAAGAAGATTCAGAACGACGCAGGAGTTAGGATACAGTTTAAACCAGGTATATAACGTTTCATAGTCATGTCATATGAACTACTTCTACTCGACTCATTTACACGGTTTACTCACAAGTTGTGTGGTGTCTACTAACAAGCTCTGCATTCTGGTTGTGGTGTTGCACAAGTCACAGAGGAAATGTCCTGTCGTTGCAGATGATGGCACAGGTCCTGATAAGATGGCCCACATCATGGGCCCACCAGACTGCTGTGACAATGCTGCCCAGATCATCCAGGAGCTACTGCAGAGCATCAGGGTCAGAGAGGAGGTAGGACAGGAAGTACATACTTCACACACACACACACGTAGAGTATCTGAAAAACAGCCACTGCTCACATGCCAGCTTGGAACTGTTTACATACAAGTGTATTGGAGCTGCCATGATGCCGTGCCTTGTGGAACATACAACATTCAACACATTTAGTGAAACACTGGAACATTGTAAACAAATGGAACATTGTAAACAAATGGACTCCATAACCTAGACAAATGATAGTCCTAGAGCATTCCCATAATTCCCCATACAGTACATTACTGTTATTAGGAGGTAAATATCCTCATTTTAAACTAACTGACTTTCTGATGTCCAGGACCAGGACTTAAATATATATTGTATTAAGACCCTATTTTTCTCTCTCTTCCACCCTCCTGCCTTCTCAGGGGCCTCCGGGCATGTCCCCGAGTGGTGGCGGCAGGGGCCACAGCAGAGGGGACCAGGGGAGCTGGGGTCCCCCTGGTGGTGGAGGGGAGATGACTTTCTCCATTCCGGCCCACAAGTGTGGCCTGGTGATCGGACGGGGCGGGGAGAACATCAAGGCCATCAACCAGCAGACTGGGGCCTTTGTGGAGATCTCCCGCCAGCTGCCCCCCAACGGGGACCCTAACTTCAAGCTCTTTGTCATTCGAGGCTCTCCGCAGCAGATAGATCACGCCAAGCAGCTCATCGAGGACAAGATCGAGGTATGCAGGGTTCCTGCTCAGGGTAAGGAGGAAAGGGCTGAAGGATTGATGGATGGGTTTGTGGTGTTGGGAAACTCATTTGGGGAAATGGACATGATTGCTTCAACGCACAATCAATGGAGTCAAACTGGCAATTGAGTTGCTTTCAGTCTTTTCACCATAGATGTGAACATAATGTCCATGCATCTAACTGGTTGTGCTTTCCAGGGTCCCCTCTGCCCTGTTTGTCCAGGTCCTGGTGGACCAGGCCCCATGGGTCCCTATAATCCTGGTCCCTACAACCCAGGACCCCCAGGAGCCCCTGGACCACAGTGAGTGGAGACTGGAAATGTAGTCATCCCAAACTCTGGCTTTTACAAGCCTCTACTGGCTAAAATGTTACATTACAACGATACAATCATTGATTGGACCAATGGAAGTCTACTGAGTAGTAACTGGGTTTTCTCTATCCCCCCCCCAAGTGGAGGTCTTCATGGCTACCCCCCACAGGGCTGGGGCAACACCTACCAGCAGTGGCAGCCCCAAGTAACCCACGACCCCAGTGAGTGACCTGCAACATTGAACTTTCAGACCCTCACTGTGGACAGGAAATGGTTACATTGGAACTATAACTTTCAATGGCCTCCCAAGGTTTTCTCTCGCTGTAATCACTTATTTGAAAAGACTGAGAAAGGGAAAGCGATGTGGAGTCAACTCCACCCAGCCTACCAGTGGTCTCTTTTGGGGTTTCCTACTATATAGTTGTATCTCCTTGTCATTTCAAAACAGTGCTCATAACAGAGGGCAGGTTTTAGTTAGCCTGGTCCCAGATATGTTTCTGCTCTCTTGCCAACTCCATTGTCTGGTGTCACAATGTCCATAGGAGTACAGCACAAACTGGGGCCAGGCTAGCTTTTAGTGGTACATAACCCTGCAACTATTATCAAAATCATCTGTGATGGGAGAATGTCTTTCTGTGTTGGCTATTGATAATAACTCTCCCTATCTCTCTCTGTCCCCTGGTTTCTAAGCACAGGCAGATAGCAGGGCACGCTCAGCCCTATGAGGACCTCACCTCCAACTGCCATCTTTTTTAGGCAAGGCAGCCGGTGCCGCGGACCCTAACGCTGCCTGGGCAGCCTATTATGGCCAGTACTACCAGGGAGGGCAGCCAGGGGGAGCAGGGCCCAGCCAGCCCCCCACCAACCCCACCGCTGGTGGCCCAGCACCTGGAGACCAGCCCCAGGCCAGCCAGACCCCTGGGGGCCAGCCTGACTACACCAAGGCCTGGGAGGAATACTACAAGAAGATGGGTGTTGGTGAGACCACTGGTCCACTATAGTTACTAGAATAACACCACGGGAGGAAAGACTGCAGTTGTTTCCCTCTTAGAATAGGAAAGATGGGCACTGTCTAATTTTGTCATTTTAGACCGTGTCTATCTTTCCCATGTAATGTTGTATCGAGGCGTATAGCTGTCTCTACTGTTGTGGGCTGTTGACTACGCTTGACTTTAGATTACTTTCAAGGTCTAAAATCATCTGAGAAATGTTAATTTTGAAGTGAACCAGTGCTTTAAGAACATGAATCTTTCATCATGTTAACCTTGTCGATCATAGCATATCTCTTCTTCATCCATAAGACCCCCTCTCCTCTGCTCCCCTAGCCCAGGCAGGAGGCTCTGCAGCAGGGCCAGGAGCAGCAGGTGCCCCAGCAGCCCCAGGTGGAGGCCAGCAGGACTACAGTGCAGCCTGGGCAGAGTACTACAGGCAGCAGGCTGCTTACTACGGCCAAACAGGACAGGCCCCAGGACAGCCTGCTACCCCTCAGCAAGGCCAGCAGGTAAAGTTACACTCTGAGTGTACTGTGACAGTTCTCAGATGTGTATGTCTAACAAGTTGTGTGTTGTATGTTGCCTAGGTGTGTGCATTCTGTCCTGAGGTGTACTGGCCTGGGTTGCAGTCTGTTTTTGTCATCCAGGCTGAAGATGTTACTGGTTGTTGAGGTTCTCTGACTCTGTACTCTTACTCTGTTCATTCTCTCCAGACACAGTGAGGGGCTCGGCTGAGACTCATAAAGAGCGAGAATAAAGAAAGGCTACTACCACTTAACCCAACCAGTCAACAGAATCCGGGCCATTTAAAAAATAAATAAAAAATCATATATTTTTTGTTCTGAAGGGATTCTGTGCTGGCAGTCCTTTCCCTGTCCCTCCCCTTTCCCCATCCAACTCACCACTTGTTTAAATAAATATACAAATATACGAAGAGAACAAACTATTGCTTTGCCTGTGAGCTGAATAATGGGATGGATTTCTAGGACTGTTATCTTTCACTTTGGTTCCCTGATATCTTCCCTTGTTTTATCTGTCAATAAAAACATGAACTTGGGAGATTTGAACTCGAAACCATGAAAGCCAGATTTACTTCCGGAAATGCTCATCACTCACCCAATGAAATCCCACTTTCCCCTTTTAATTGTATTTACCACAGCCAAACTGTCTATTCAAGTGACTTACTTCTGGTCCTACACTACTAATACTGCATTTACTGAAATTAACATTGATTTATAAAGATTACAATCAATTACGTTAATGGTAAAATGATTAAGAGGTTTTGCTTTTAAAGGTGATTATTTGAATTGCTTGGTCGTTTGATTTCTCCATCTGGAACATTCCCATCGCCTAAGTTGCTTGGTCTTCATACATTTTGAGCTTTGGTTTTGATTTTATGTTCTGTGAATTATATTTTTGTTTTCTCTGTGTGTGTGTGTGACTGTACAGTATTTAGAATGTGATGATAAACAGTGATGATAAACATGAGTGTGTTTGCACAGCGGAAGACTTCAGTGATTGTGGAATGCTAGTTAACATAACCACGGGTATATCTACAGTGGGAAGTTACCTACTGCATATATCACATAACATGAGTCTGTTTAACTCAACCTGTTGCACGGGAGACGAATGGTGTTACAAGTTTTAGTTTTCCTTGATCTGTGACATGGTCTTCTACATTGTACGTTTTTGTTTTTTATTTTTCAATTGTTTTGAATAAAGTTCCAATAAAAGATGTCCTGACCTCCCACCAGTTAGATCACCTTCTGATGGTCATTGGGGACAGGCGTTATCCCTGCCCAGGGAAAAACCTGTGGCCATAGTTATAGGCTTTAAACGGGGCTGGTTGCAAAATTCAGGAACTTTCAATAAATTCCCTGAAATACCAGTAGGAGGATTCCCAGAATCAGGAGGAAATAAGCAGGAAATCCAGAATCATCCAACTCGAATTTCTGGAAAACCAGGGAATTTATTGAAAGTTCACAGAATTTTGCAACCCTAACTTAGGGTCCCTGGTCAGGGAAAAACTCCTGGCCCTATTCAGAGTGAGTTAAGGTTTCACTGGAAGAAGCTATGGTTGAAGTCATGAGTAAGATGGCAATTTATGGTTGTTGATGTTGTTAACCTCAGGGTTGTATTCATAAGGGACTAACAGACTGAAACAGGGAGGGACTACCTGGACTTGTCCAATAAGTGCACATTTTCTGTTGCAAAACGTTTTGGTACTGTGTGCCCAAATGAACATGACCCAGACATGTTGAATCACTAACTCTTGAGGAAGAATGGCAGCTTGGGCACTGTATTGGAGTCTGCATTTTGCAAGGCACAGTGTTGGCATTGTGAATAAAATGACCACCAGAAGCAATATTCTGTTGAATTAAAAGGGTGAAAAGTCAACATTTGTTAACTTGTGTGTCCAGTTTTGTTTCTGTTAGTGTGTTCCATAATGCTTTATCAAGGTGCAAGACTAGTGTTTGGGATCCTGAGTGGCGCATCGGTCAAACAAATCAAAGTTTGTCACGTGCGCCAAATACAACAGGTGTAGATCTTACAGTGAAATGCTTACTTACAGGCTCTAACCAACAGTGCAAAAAAGGTATTAGGTGAACAATAGTCAAGTCAAGAAATAAAAAGACTGAAAAATAACAGCAGCGAGGCTACATACAGGCACCGGTTAGTCGGGTTGATTGAGGAAGTATGTACATGAATGTATAGTTAAAGTGACTATGCATATATTTTTTATTATTTATTTCACCTTTATTTAACTAGGTAGGCAAGTTGAGAACAAGTTCTCATTTACAATTGCGACCTGGCCAATATAAAGCAAAGCAGTTCGACACATACAACAACACAGAGTTACACATGGAGTAAAACAAACATACAGTCAATAATACAGTAGAAAAATAAGTCTATATACAGTGTGAGCAAATGAGGTGAGATAAGGGAGGTAAAGGCAAAAAAGGCCATGGTGGCGAAGTAAATACAATATAGCAAGTAAAACACTGGAATGGAAGAATGTGCAAAGTAGAGATAATTGGGTGCAAAGGAGCAAAATAAATAAATACAGTAGGGGAAGAGGTAATTGTTTGGGCTAAATTATAGATGGGCTATATACAGGTGCAGTAATCTGTGAGCTTCTCTGACAGCTGGTGCTTAAAGCTAGTGAGGGAGATGTGTTTCCAGGTTCATAGATTTTTGTAGTTCGTTCCAGTCATTGGCAGCAGAGAACTGGAAGGAGAGGCGGCCAAAGGAAGAATTGGTTTTGGGGGTGACCAGAGAGCTATACCTGCTGGAGCGCGTGCTACAGGTGGGTGCTGCTATGGTGACCAGCGAGCTGAGATAAGGGGGGACTTTACCTAGCAGGGTCTTGTAGATTACCTGGAGCCAGTGGGTTTGGCGACTAATAGAAAGCGAGGGCCAGCCAACGAGAGCGCACAGGTCGCAGTGGTGGGTAGTACATGGGGCTTTGGTGACAAAACGGATGGCACTGTGATAGACTGCATCCAATTTGTTGAGTAGGGTATTGGAGGCTATTTTGTAAATGACATCGCCGAAGTTGAGGATCGGTAGGATGGTCAGTTTTACGAGGGTATGTTTGGCAGCATGAGTGAAGGATGCTTTGTTGCGAAATAGGAAGCCAATTCTAGATTTAACTTTGGATTGGAGATGTTTGATGTGAGTCTGGAAGGAGAGTTTACAGTCTAACCAGACACCTAGGTATTTGTAGTTGTCCACATATTCTAAGTCAGAACCGTCCAGTAGTAGTGATGCTGGACGGGCGGGCAGGTGCAGGCAGCGATCGGTTGAAGAGCATGCATTTAGTTTTACTTGTATTTAAAAACAGTTGGAGGCCACGGAAGGAGAGTTGTATGGCATTGAAGCTCGTCTGGAGGGTTGTTAACACAGTGTCCAAAGAAGGGCCAGAAGTATACAGAATGGTGTCGTCTGCCTAGAGGTGGATCAGAGACATCGGTAGTCCAGTCGTGAAGGCCTGGTGGGGCTCCGCATCGGCAGTAAAACTGGCCCGGATAGGTGATTGTAGCCCAGAAGTGGCTGATGGAACTCTTCAGCTGGCTAGCTCCAGAATAATTGATGTTTGCTCCGGGACCGACATGAGCCAATAGTCACTCGGATAGCAGCTAGCTGCAAGATCCAGGTGTAAATGTCCAGAGCTTGCGGTAGAAATCCGGGGATATGGAGAGAAAATATGTCCGGTATGCTCTGGTCTGAGTCTCGTTGTACAAAACTGGCGATAGCTTTTCGAGCTAAAGGATAACTGATGATCACCAACCGTGGTTAGCTGAATACTAACGTTAACCAGTAAACTGGCTAGCTTCTATTGCGGATTTCAGATTTGAGGTGAATAATATTGTAACAATTGTTTTAATTGGTGAGGTTGCAGGAGAGTGTTTTGAAGTTGAGTATTTTGGGAAAAAATATATATGAAAAAATGTGCGAAGAAAATATGTAAATATATATATACACGGGACACGACAAGACGAGGACAAAGGACGTCTGACTGCTATGCCATCTTGGTATGGTATATACAGTACCGTGCGAAAGTATTCGGCCCCCTTGAACTTTGCGACCTTTTGCCACATTTCAGGCTTCAAACATAAAGATATAAAACTGTATTTTTTTGTGAAGAATCCACAACAAGTGGGACACAATCATGAAGTGGAACGACATTTATTGGATATTTCAAACTTTTTTAACAAATCAAAAACGGAAAAATTGGGCGTGCAAAATTATTCAGCCCCTTTTACTTTCAGTGCAGCAAACTCTCTCCAGAAGTTCAGTGAGGATCTCTGAATGATCCAATGTTGACCTAAATGACTAATGATGATAAATACAATCCACCTGTGTGTAATCAAGTCTCCGTATAAATGCACCTGCACTGTGATAGTCTCAGAGGTCCGTTAAAAGCGCAGAGAGCATCATGAAGAACAAGGAACACACCAGGCAGGTCCGAGATACTGTTGTGAAGAAGTTTAAAGCCGGATTTGGATACAACAATATTTCCCAAGCTTTAAACATCCCAAGGAGCACTGTTCAAGCGATAATATTGAAATGGAAGGAGTATCAGACCACTGCAAATCTACCAAGACTTGGCCGTCCCTCTAAACTTTCAGCTCATACAAGGAGAAGACTGATCAGAGATGCAGCCAAGAGGCCCATGATCACTCTGGATGAACTGCAGAGATCTACAGCTGAGGTGGTACACTCTGTCCATAGGACAACAATCAGTCGTATATTGTACAAATCTGGCCTTTATGGAAGAGTGGCAAGAAGAAAGCCATTTCTTAAAGATATCCATAAAAAGTGTTGTTTAAAGTTTGCCACAAGCCACCTGGGAGACACACCAAACATGTGGAAGAAGGTGCTCTGGTCAGATGGAACCAGAATTGAACTTTCTGGCAACAATGCAAAACGTTATGTTTGGCGTAAAAGCAACACAGTTCATCACCCTGAACACACCATCCCCACTGTCAAACATGGTGGTGGCAGCATCATGGTTTGGGCCTGCTTTTCTTCAGCAGGGACAGGGAAGATGGTTAAAATTGATGGGAAGATGGATGGAGCCAAATACAGGACCATTCTGGAAGAAAACCTGATGGAGTCTGCAAAAGACCTGAGACTGGGACGGAGATTTGTCTTCCAACAAGACAATGATCCAAAACATAAAGCAAAATCTACAATGGAATGGTTCAAAAATTAACATATCCAGGTGTTAGAATGGCCAAGTCAAAGTCCAGACCTGAATCCAATCGAGAATCTGTGGAAAGAACTGAAAACTGCTGTTCACAAATGCTCTCCATCCAACCTCACTGAGCTCGAGCTGTTTTGCAAGGAGGAATGGGAAAAATGTCAGTCTCTCGATGTGCAAAACTGATAGAGACATACTCCAAGCGACTTACAGCTGTAATCGCAGCAAAAGGTGGCGCTACAAAGTATTAACTTAAGGGGGCTGAATAATTTTGCACGCCCAATTTTTCAGTTTCAATTTCAGTTTTTGATTTGTTAAAAAAGTTTGAAATATCCAATAAATGTCGTTCCACTTCATGATTGTGTCCCACTTGTTGTTGATTCTTCACAAAAAAATACAGTTTTATATCTTTATGTTTGAAGCCTGAGTTCAAGGGGGCCAAATACTTTCGCAAGGCACTGTAAGGCACTGTATGATAAACAGAGAGTAGCAGCAGTGTAAAAGAGTGGTTGGGGAGGCACACAATGCAAATAGTCTGGGTAGCCATTTGATTACCTGTTCAGGAGTCATATGGTTTGGGGGTAAAAACTGTTTGCGAAGCCTTTTTGTCCTAGACTAGGCACTCCAGTACGGCTTGCCATGGGGTAGTAGAGAGAACCGTCTATGACTGGGGTGGCTGGGGTCTTTGACAATTTTTAGGGCCTTCCTCTGGCTAGTGATATATTTACATCATTTCCCATCAATCCCATTATTAAAGTGGCTGGAGTTGGGTCAGTGTCAATGACAGTGTGTTGGCAGCAGCCACTCAATGTTAGTGGTGGCTGTTTAACAGTCTGATGGCCTTGAGATAGAAGCTGTTTTTCAGTCTCTCGGTCCCAGCTTTGATGCACCTGTACTGACCTCGCCTTCTGGATGATAGCGGGGTGAACAGGCAGTGGTTCGGGTGGTTGATGTCCTTGATGATCTTTATGGCCTTCCTGTAACATCGGGTGGTGTAGGTGTCCTGGAGGGCAGGTAGTTTGCCCCCGGTGATGCGTTGTGCAGACCTCACTACCCTCTGGAGAGGTGATGCAGTGATGCTCCCGATGTTGCAGCTGTAGAAACTTTTGTGGATCTGAGGACCCATGTCAAATCTTTTTAGTTTCCTGAGGGGGAATAGGCTTTGTCGTGCCCTCTTCACGACTGTCTTAGTGTGTTTGGAACATTCTAGTTTGTTGGTGATGTGGACACCAAGGAACTTGAAGCTCTCAACCTGCTCCACTACAGCCCCGTCGATGAGAATGGGGGCATACTCGGTCCTCCTTTTCCTGTAGTCCACAATCATCTCCTTAGTCTTGATTACGTTGAGGGATAGGTTGCTATTCTGGCACCATCCGGCCAGGTCTCTGACCTCCTCCCTATAGGCTTTCCCGTTGTTGTCGGTGATCAGGCCTACCACTGTTTTGTCATCTGCAAACTTAATGATGGTGTTGGAGTCGTGCCTGGCCATGCAGTCGTGAGTAAACAGGGAGTACAGGAGGGGACTGAGCACGCACCCCTGGGGGGCTCCAGTGTTGAGGATCAGCGTAGCAGATGTGTTGCTACCTACCCTCACCACCTGGGGGCGGCCAGTCAGGAAGTCCAGGATCCAGTTGCAGAGGGAGGTGTTTAGTCCCAAGATCCTTAGCTTAGTGATGAGCTTTGAGGGTATTATGGTGTTGAACGCTGAGCTGAGGTCAATGAATAGCATTCTTCTCACATAGGTGTTCCTTTTGTCCAGGTGGGAAAGGGCAGTGTGGAGTGCAATAGAGATTGCATCATCTGTGGATCTGTTTGGGCGGTATGCAAATTGGAGTCGGTCTATGGTTTCTGGGATAATGATGTTGATGTGAGCCATTACCAGCCTTTCATGGCTACAGACGTGAGTGCTACGGGTCTGTAGTCATTTAGGCAGGTTGCCTTTGTGTTCTTGGGCACAGGGACTATAGTGGTCTGCTTGAAACATGTTGGTATTACAGACTCAATCAGGGGCATGTTGAAAATGTCAGTGAAGACACCTGCCAGTTGGTTAGTGCAAGAGGCGTCACTACAGTACCTGGTTCGATTCCAGGCTGTATAACATCCGGCCGTGATTGGGAGTTCCATAGGGCAGCGCACAATTGGCCCAGTGTCGTCCGGGTTTGGCTGGAGTAGGCCTAGTTAAATTACTATCCCATTCCTACCACGAGGGGTCACTAGAGAGCTGCCTCATGTAGCCTCATCTTTTAATTGAACCTTTAAGTCAGTTAAGAACAAATTCCTATTTACTTCCAGAGTTCTAGGTTAATTAGTGCCTGTTTGGCTATGCGAGAGCAGCGAGACTACCTTAACTGTAGTAGTATCAGCATGTAGACAACAACAACACATTAACTAAATGCCTATCAAAGAGTAAGTAAACCACTTAAAGCCTTCCAATGTGCTTTCACCACAGTCTATTACAATGTAGGTTAAGACCCCAATGTAACTTGACCACAGTCTGTTTTCAGGAAAATGTATTTACTGTGGTCGTTTGTGTGTGGTGTGTGTGTGTTAGTATTACAGTTTCTCAATTCCTGTCACACCGATAGGGGACAGGAAGCTGAACCTGAGCTCTTTTTTAAGTAAGCATGTGAAAAATACAATTGTATTTGATTCTGAGCAGTGCTTACCACAAAGACTATGTGACAGACGAGGGGTGTATTTACTAGGAACCAAACGGAATTAAACTGGACGAAATGGGTGGGGACCTACATAAATTTGTCCAACATAAACATTTATTTTCTGAAACAGTTTGCACTAATGAATGCACCACAGCCACTGTGATGGAAAGTAAAGTCTTTGTACATCACAGTGTAGAGTCCCCACATCCTGCTCCAACGGAAACTAGTCTGTACATTTCAGAGGAGAAAACAAGGGCAAGGGTGTGACAACTTAAAAAATTCTTAATTTATTTTATATCTTTAAAATTAAAAACATTTGAAGTGCATTCTACAACCTCCCAAAGGCACAGTCATACGTGTATTTGACCAAATTCATAAAACACTGCCACACAATATCATTTTTGTTTTTAGAAGTAAGAAACTGAACTCTATAAAAATGACAAACATTTTTGTCTGGAAAAGAATGGCCATCGTATAGGGAGATCTGCAGGACATGGGAGGATATATCATCAGCTGTGGTAGCAGCAGACACCCCAGAGTGTTAAACATGCTGGTTTAGAGGTCCACGCTGCGTGCTCAAGATATGCATTGCTGCCTTTGAAAACATTCTTGTGACACTTAAATGCAATGAAATGTTCATACAATACATGTTCAACAACCGAACTGATCGTGGTGGACAATGTTCTATGAAAATGGCTTCAACAACAAAACAACAGCAGAAAAACATTAGCAGGAAGGAAACGAGTGAGACAGAATGAGAGATGTAGAGGAAGGGTGTCTGATTCCCCTGTCTCGTTTCACATCGAGCCTGACCCCAGATCTGCTTGTGCTGTCATTCCAACTTCTATAAGACAGCACAAACAGATCTGGGACCATGCTAAACCCATACAACAATGGCACCGACTGTAAGGGTCTTCCTCAGAATACCTTACACCTGTGTGCTGCGATTCCATCAGACACAGATATACAGTACTGTACATGAAAGAGATCTATAGGGATCTCGAATTGGAGACTGTCTGTGATAAATAGGCAGAACTGTTATATTCTAGCCTGGTACTCGATCAGTTTGTGCTGTCTCGCCAACTTATATGGTCATTGTCAAACCAGGAGTTGGTAAGATAGTACAAACATATTTGGGATCAGGCTACTGACATCTCACCATATAAAAGGACAGTCATTGACTGTGACTGTGCAAACGAAGCAGGACCCTTGGTGCGTGTATGTATGGAGAGCTCATTTGAGGAGAACTGAAATCAAACATACACACTCACACTCAATAACGACTCTCAGTAAATACACATACACACAAAATATACTTAGTGTGTGACAGATTGACACCACATCACCAGACAAGAAAGGTTCACTTTGTGACAATGAAAAGGAAATAGAGTGACACACATATATATAATTATATTATCGCATTTTAACTCAGTCCAGGACAGTCCTTCTTGGAATATGTAAACAAAGTAATTATTTTAAATCAGAAATGTCTGGTGCAGAAATGAAAAAGATAAACAAACATAAGAAATAAGGCTGGCGCAATGACGTGTGGACAACAAGAGGCCACAAAGGTCTCAACAGAAACCAATAAAACTGATGGCAATGAAGCACTTAAACACAAACAGGAATATATATTGAACGGATCTCTCTTTACAGAACTGCACATTCAGCAGCAGAGGCAGATGGACACTGCAGTGGAGAGAACTCATGGGACTACTGTTCCACATCTGTGGGGTTGACATGGAAACACCTTTAAACCAGGGGTTTATCTTACTGTGTGCGTGTGTGAGTGGTTGTAACAGGAACCCCCAAAACCATGACACTCTTTTTCAGGAAAGGAACAAATCAAATTAAAAAGAACCAATAAAAACATTCACCCAAAATTATTTTGAATGCCTTTGAAAATATCCACCAAATATACAGTCAACACTTCTTCTCAAGCACAGACTCAACAATCTTACAACCAGACACACGTTACAAGAGACACACACACACACAATCACATAAATCCACGCATGTTCAATCGCACCCTAAAAATACAGCACAGCAGTAGGACCCCAGCATACACACACACACACACACGCACACACCACGAGCATCAAAAACACACACACACACACAACAACTCTCTTTACAGTCTATCTGCTGTCACCCACATGCCCCATCTCCTTCTGACTGGCTCTTGGACTTTGATTGACATGAGAGTGAGAGCTAAATGAACAATTTAGAACTGCAGAATCGTAAGCAGCCATTTCCTCTTCCTCCCTCCGTTCCTCCCTATACAGAAGGGTTGGGTAAGGGAGGACAAACTGTTAACCATCACATCTTCAGGACCACCTTGGTGCAGCAGACAGTTGTTGGAGGGTAGTTTAGGTTGGCATGTACATTGCGCTGCCCTGTTGTCAGCCAGTGACATCAATACAGAGAAACATGGCAGGTCCTTGTTCAATACACAGATCCATTCAAGTGACAACAAACACTTTCTCTTCACTCCATGGGTCGGGTGTGTGTGTATGTGTGTAAGTTCACCCTGTGTCCTTTGTGCAGCAATGCCAGACCGGTGATTGTGTGCCCATCCATGCATGTGTGGTATCTGTGCTTACAGCAGACTTGTGCCATACAGACCTTATTGGGACTTTGTCTGTGTGTGTGTCTGTGTACTGATGGGTCAGCACCTATGTGTAGAGACTGCAGAAACTTTTATTGAGTGTATGAACATGTGTGTGTGTGTACAGTATCTACACTCAAATGTGTGTAGAAACTGTACATTAGAGGTTGACATGGGAACAGGTCTGTCAGGAATGGGAAGTTCTAGAGTCATGTTCGGGACAGCACAGGATCGACAATCCACAGGATGGTAATGTGTGGAGCATTTAATTAAAATAAACTGTGTAGGCCTAATATCGTTCACTTAATGAAAAAAATCTAAATATAATGATCATTTCCTTCCTTCCAGCTCCACTCTCACGCCTCGCTTCAGTTGGAACCAGTCACTACTCTATGCCCCGATCACACGATAGCGTCATTACGCAGCATCATCTGGATGTGTTGAACAGAAGTTCAACCTTCACCTTCTGCTACCATTTCTGTCAGGCCGTCTTCACATACAGTCTGATGCATACGTCTGATAACTCCAACGTTTCCACCACACGAAACGCACTGCAACTGCCTCTACAACGCTGCAAGGCAACACAGTGTTCCAGTGGAAATGAATGTATATCTGATGTACCAAAATGCAATGACGCTATTAGTGTGATCGAGGTGTAACGGAAGAAATGATTTCTGTGTGTAAAAATCTGCATGGGACGGGAGTGATATTTATCAGAATGGGACAGGAAAGTTCTGGGGTTATAGAAACGCTGCAGGATTACAGGGAACATTTTTTTACAGGACAAGACAGAACAGGAATGAATTTTCACTCCCGTGTCAACCTCTAGTGTACATATTAGTGTATACAAAGGTATCTTGGTGTATGTGTGTATTCAAATGTTTATCAATCAATGCAGTTATGTGTGAGTATTTGTGTAAGTCAGTCTGTGAATGGAAGTGTGTTTGTGCATGTGTGTATCAGTGTGTGTGTGTGTTCAGTCCTGGCCCGTAGTGAAGAGTACTCTCTGGTCGGTTCTGGCCAGCTTGGTAGGCGGCTCCAGAGACTCCTCCCCCAGCCCCGCCCCGTCAGAGGGCAGAGACAGCTCCTGACACTCGTCATCGCTCTCCTCTTCCTCCTCCTCTTCCTCTTCTGGAAGACAGACACAAGTGGGATGAAGGTTAATATCAGAAACCATGGTTATAGAAATAGATTGCCCAATCCCAAATGAGTCCCTAACCCCTACCCGCTATGCTCTCAGATCTCCACAAATGCGTAAGGGGTAGGGATTGATCTGAGATTGGGCAATCCTCAATCAGTAGCTTTATGTCTGGCTGCCATGTGCTTTGTATCAAACAACATGGATGGTAGTTACCTTTGTCTGGATCCAGTGGGTTCAAACTCCTGCCAAGACTGGCGAACTGAGAGACATAGGAAATGAGTCAATAACAACTGAATGGTAACAACTAAAAAATGGTAACTAATATCAACAGCACATTAGCTTTTTTGGCTTCGGCCACTGTGAGCATATGTGTGTATATGTGTGTGTACCTCTCCCATGACAGCGATGGGTGTCTCTCCTTTAGCCTGGGCCACTCTGTGTTCTATCAGGTAGTACATGTACTCATCATACAGCAGTCTGATCAGGTGGAAGGATCCGAAGCTGGCAGCACTACGCAGAGTCAGGTCTCTAATCACCATGGAACTGGATGGAGAGGAGGAGGAGGAAGAGTTCGGTTTGGCATGGATAAACAAATCTGGATTTCCTGACTAACCAGGAAAAAAACGTCTCTGAGCAGTAGCGTTGTAAAATTTTAGGACCTTCCCCAAATTTCCCAGTTGGAGGATTCCCTCCCTGCCTATTCCCATTTGAAAATGTGTGAAATTACCGGAAATGTTCAATTGTATTTAGCAGTCATGGGACTAGATGGGACTAATCCCATTCTCACCTGTAGAAGGACCACTTGAGCAGGAAGAGCTTGGCTGCTTTGGGGAAGGCGGCGCTGGCCTGGTAGGGCTTTAGGACCTGGGAGACCACCCCGTCCAGCCAGGCAGCCCACTGCTCCAGAGAGTTCTGCTGCTGCAGGGTCAGCTTGAAGTCCTGCTCCAACTGCTGCACCACACGGTCCTCACAGCGACACACCCACGACGCCTGCTCCTGTATGGAGAGAGAGGAGGGGAAGAGGAAAAGAGACAGAGGAGGGGGTGAGAGAGAGAAAGAAAGAGGGGAGGAAGGGGAGAGAAAGAGAGAGAGTCGTCAGTATCATGTCTCTTATATTTTTGTCACTTCACAATTACAAAATATAGTAGTTGAATGACAAGGTAACATAGGTCACCTGTGTTATGTCAGTACGACAACAACAACACACAGAGCTTTAGGACATTATACTACATCTACCAAACAAACACTACAGGGATCACCATCAGTGCTGGTCTGCATCATATGAATATAATGACACGTCTATGGTCTGGACAGTGTCTGACTGTTACTATACACTGTAACCACAGGTCTTAGGTCAGACAGACCTGAACATTGGCGAAGTCCACGCGGTTGAGGTCGCTGAGCATCTGGTTTATCTGAGCTGTGTTCTGTAGCACAGCCCTGGCTGCCTGGGCCAAGTGGTTCAGAGAGGTGTACCTGCGCAGCGTCTGGGCAAACGAACTGGCTGACGTTACCTGGAGGATGAGAGGAGGAAGTGAGAAAAGAGAGTGTGACAAGACCTCACCAAGAACACACACACCTCAGAAACCAACACATGCTGCCCAACACACATGAAAGCAGACACACACCTTAATGCGGACCATCTCTTCTGGGATGTTCATCATAGCATTGGTCAACCAACTCTCCAGACTCTTGGCAAAGTTGCGGATGGCTTGAGTTAAGGCACCTGTGGACAGGAGAGAGAGAGGTTGACAAAGGGCTGAACTAAATGTGTTCTCCTATGTGGTGGTGAACAGAATGTCCTTGAACTCAAACAACCTGTGTTTTATTGTGTTATGTAGAATCTCCACCAGGCCTATGTCATGTTATGTAGATCATTAGTGTAATATAGTGCTATTGTCACGACTTCCGCCGAAGTCGGTCCCTCTCCTTGTTCGAGCGGCGGTCGACGTCACCGGCCTTCTAGCCATCGCCGATCCACATTTTATTTTCCATTTGTTTTGTCTTTGTCTTAAACACCTGGTTTCAATTCCCCAATTACTTGTTCATTATTTAACCCTCTGTTCCCCCATGTTTGTTTGTGAGTGATTGTTTGTTTTGTAATACGGTCTGTTATTGTGGGCTCAAATATTTTGTGTTGTATTTGTGGAATCTAGAGTAAATAGGTTTATTACTCATATCTGCTGTCCTGCACCGGACTCCTCTACACCAGCTACACACAGGCTTTATTACAGCTATGTCATGTCACATAGTATAATGTAGTGCAGTATAACGCTATGTCTTGTGTACTGTAATAAAATCAAATAAAATCAAAGTTTACTTGTCACGTGCGCCGAATACAACAGGTGTTGGACCAATAGTGCAAAAAAAGTATTAGGAGAACAATAGGTAAGTAAAGAAATAAAACAACAGTAAAAAAAGACAGGCTATATACAGTAGTGAGGCTATAAAAGTAGTGAGGCTATAAAAGTAGTGAGGCTATAAAAGTAGCGAGGCTATAAAAGTAGCGAGGCTATAAAAGTAGCGAGGCTATAAAAGTAGCGAGGCTATAAAAGTAGCGAGGCTATAAAAGTAGCGAGGCTATAAAAGTAGCGAGGCTATAAAAGTAGCGAGGCTATAAAAGTAGCGAGGCTATAAAAGTAGCGAGGCTATAAAAGTAGCGAGGCTATAAAAGTAGCGAGGCTATAAAAGTAGCGAGGCTATAAAAGTAGCGAGGCTATAAAAGTAGCGAGGCTACATACAGACACCGGTTAGTCGGGCTGATTGAGGTAGTATGTACATGTAGATATGGTTGAAGTGACTATGCAGATATGATGAACAGAGAGTAGCAGTAGCGTAAAAGGTCGCTGAGTATAGTGTAATGTTGTGCTATGTAGTATTATAAGGTGCCTTCAGAAAGTATTCACAACATGTTGTTTAAAAAGTGGGATTAAAATAGATTTAATTGTAATGTTTCATCAATGATCTTCACAAAATACTATGTAATGTCAAAGTGGAAGAAAAATTCCAACATTTGTAAAAATATATAAATAAATAAATAAATAAAAACACTAATATATCTTGATTAGATAAGTATTCAACCCCCTAAGTCAATACATGTTAGAATCACCTTTGTCAGCGATTACAGCTGTCAGTCTTTCTAGGTAAGTCTCTAAGAGCTGTCCACACATCGATTGTGCAACATTTGCCAATTATTAATTTCAAAATTCATCAAGTTCTGCCAAATTGGTTGTTGATCATTGCGAGACAACCATTTTCAGGTCTTGCCACAGATTGTCAAGCAGATTTACAGTAAGTCAAAACTGTAACTCGGCCACTCAGGAAAATTCACTGTCTTCTTGGTAAGCAACTCCAGTGTAGATTTGGCCTTGTGTTTTAGGTTATTGTCCTGCTGAAAGGTGAATTCAACTCTCAGTGTCTGTTGGAAAGCAGACTGAACCAGGTTTCCTTCTGGGATTCTGACTGTGTTTAGCACCATTCTGTTTCTTTTTTTTATCCTGAAAAACTCCCCAGTACTTAATGATTACAAGCATACCCATAACATTATGCAGACACCACTATGCTTGGAAATATGGAGAGTGGTACTCAGTACTGTGTTGTATTGGATTTGCCCCAAACATAACACTTTCTATTCAGGACAAAAAGTGAATTGCTTTGCCACATTTGTTTGCAGTATTACTTTAGTGCCATGTTTTGTCATATTTTTCTTCTGTACAGGCTTATTTCTTTTCACTCTGTCAATTAGGTTCGTATTGTGGAGTAACTACAATGTTGTTGATCCATCCTCAGTTTTCTCCTGTCACAGCCATTAAACTCTGTAACTGTTTTAAAGTCACCATTGGCCTCATGGTGAAATCCAGAGCGGCTTCTTGATACACCATCCAAAGTGTAACTAATACCTTCATCCATCTACCAATAGGTTCCCGTCTTTGTGAGGCACTGGAAAACCTCCCAGGTCTTTATAGTTGAATCTGTGCTTGAAATTCACTGCTCGACTGAGGCACCTTACATATAATAGTATGTGTGGGGTACAGAGAGGAGGTAGTCATTCAAACATCGTGTTTAACACAGAGTCCATGCAACTTATGTGACTTGTTAAGTACATTTTTACTCCTGAACTTATTAAGGCTTGCCATAACAAAGGGCTTGAATACTTATTGGCCCAAGACATTCCAGATTTTCATTTATAAAAATGTCTAAATACACAAGTTCACGTTGACATTATGGGGTATTGTGTCTAGGCCAGTGAAAAACAATCTCAATTTAATCCATTTCAAAATCCAGACACAACAAAATGTGGAAAAGGTCAAGAGGTTTGAAAACTTTCTGAAGGCTCTCTATACTGCTCTGTAGTTGTATCAGTATTATGTGGTGTTGTGTAGTGACGTTCTAACTCACTGGGGATGGGCCGCAGCACATCGGGGATGAGGATCTCCACCAGGCCCTGGTACAGGGTGTTGTCACAGTCGCGGCTCCAGCGGAGCACAGGGTCGTACTTACACAGGATCACTAGACAGTCCTTAGGCAGGCGCTTCTCAGACTCATCATGTCTGTTACAACAATACAGATACGTTAGAAAATGACACAGGATTCTTGAAAAAATGACTTGATATAAAAAATGTAAAAAGACAGTTTAGTAGCATATTGAAGTCCCAGGACAAGACGTACACAGCCAGTGTGCCAGTGTCTCCACTCTGGCTCTCTTCAAACCTCCAGAAGGTCTTCCACAGGGTCTCCACCAGGGTGAACTGCAGGTTGATCGTCACGTCCAGAATAGCCTGGAAACAAAGAGGGAACACCAGCACCATCAGTATCAACTAGCTTAGTTCCTCCCTTTATGCAAAGGATGCACAGGACAGCTGGACCGACAGAAACAACAGTGAGACGTACAGATGACATGTACATAACAGGACTATACAAGACCTGATGAATGAACACTGACACATACACCAGGGGTAGGTCTCTGTACAGACAGACAGGGGTAGGTCTCTGTACAGACAGACAGGGGTAGGTCTCTGTACAGACAGACAGGGGTAGGTCTCTGTACAGACAGACAGGGGTAGGTCTCTGTACAGACAGACAGGGGTAGGTCTCTGTACAGACAGACAGGGGTAGGTCTCTGTACAGACAGACAGGGGTAGGTCTCTGTACAGACAGACAGGGGGAGGCCTCTGTGCAGACAGACAGGGGTAGGTCTCTGTACAGACAGACAGGGGGGTAGGTCTCAGACAGACAGGGGTAGGTACAGACAGACAGGGGTAGGTCTCTGTACAGACAGACAGGGGTAGGTCTCTGTACAGACAGACAGGGGTAGGTCTCTGTACAGGCAGACAGGGGTCTCTGTAGACAGACAGGGGTCTCTGTACAGACAGACAGGGGTAGGTCTCTGTACAGACAGACAGGGGTAGGTCTCTGTACAGACAGACAGGGGTCTCTGTACAGACAGACAGGGGTAGGTCTCTGTACAGACAGACAGGGGTAGGTCTCTGTACAGACAGACAGGGGTAGGTCTCTGTACAGAGGGGTAGGTCTCAGACAGGATAGGTAGGTCTCTGGTAGGTCTCTGTACAGACAGACAGGGGTAGGTCTCTGTACAGACAGACAGGGGTAGGTCTCTGTACAGACAGACAGGGGTCTCTGTACAGGTCTCTGTACAGACAGACAGGGGTAGGTCTCTGTACAGACAGACAGGGGTAGGTCTCTGTACAGACAGACAGGGGTAGGTCTCTGTACAGACAGACAGGGGGTCTCTGTACAGACAGACAGGGGTCTCTGTACAGACAGACAGGGGTAGGTCTCTGTACAGACAGACAGGGGTAGGTCTCTGTACAGACAGACAGGGGGTCTCTGTACAGGTCTCTGTACAGACAGACAGGGGTAGGTCTCTGTACAGACAGACAGGGGTAGGTCTCTGTACAGACAGACAGGGGTAGGTCTCTGTACAGAGACAGGGGTACTCTGTAGGACAGGGGTAGGTCTCTGTACAGACAGACAGGGGTCTCTGTACAGACAGACAGGGGTAGGTCTCTGTACAGACAGACAGGGGGGAGTAGGTCTCTGTACAGACAGACAGGGGTCTCTGTACAGGTCTCTGTACAGACAGACAGGGGTAGGTCTCTGTACAGACAGACAGGGGTAGGTCTCTGTACAGGGGGTAGGTCTCTGTACAGACAGACAGGGGTAGGTCTCTGTACAGACAGACAGGGGTAGGTCTCTGTACAGACAGACAGGGGTAGGTCTCTGTACAGACAGACAGGGGTAGGTCTCTGTACAGACAGACAGGGGTAGGTCTCTGTACAGACAGACAGGGGTAGGTCTCTGTACAGACAGACAGGGGTAGGTCTCTGTACAGACAGACAGGGGTAGGTCTCTGTACAGACAGACAGGGGTAGGTCTCTGTACAGACAGACAGGGGTAGGTCTCTGTACAGAGACAGACAGGACAGGGGTAGGTCTCTGTACAGACAGACAGGGGTAGGTCTCTGGACAGACGGGGTCTCTGTACAGACAGACAGGGGTAGGTCTCTGTACAGACAGACAGGGGTAGGTCTCTGTACAGACAGACAGGGGTCTCTGTACAGACAGACAGGGGTCTCTGTACAGACAGACAGGGGTAGGTCTCTGTACAGACAGACTCTGTACAGACAGACAGGGGTAGGTCTCTGTACAGACAGACAGGGGGTCTCTGTACAGACAGACAGGGTAGGCCTCTGTACAGACAGACAGGGGTAGGTCTCTGTACAGACAGACAGGGGTAGGTCTCTGTACAGACAGACAGGGGTAGGTCTCTGTACAGACAGACAGGGGTAGGTCTCTGTACAGACAGACAGGGGTAGGTCTCTGTACAGACAGACAGGGGTAGGTCTCTGTACAGACAGACAGGGGTAGGTCTCTGTACAGACAGACAGGGGTAGGTCTCTGTACAGACAGACAGGGTAGGCCTCTGTACAGACAGACAGGGGTGGTCTCTGTACAGACAGACAGGGGTAGGTCTCTGTACAGACAGACAGGGGTAGGTCTCTGTACAGACAGACAGGGGTAGGTCTCTGTACAGACAGACAGGGACAGACAGGGGTAGGTCTCTGTACAGACAGACAGGGGTAGGTCTCTGTACAGACAGACAGACAGACAGGGTAGGTCTCTGTACAGACAGACAGGGGTAGGTCTCTGTACAGACAGACAGGGGTAGGTCTCTGTACAGACAGACACAGACAGACAGAGGTAGGTCTCTGTACAGACAGACAGGGGTCTCTGTACAGACAGACAGGGGTAGGTCTCTGTACAGACAGACAGGGGTAGGTCTCTGTACAGACAGACTGTACAGACAGACAGGGTAGGCCTCTGTACAGACAGACAGGGGTAGGTCTCTGTACAGACAGACAGGGGTAGGTCTCTGTACAGACAGACAGGGGTAGGTCTCTGTACAGACAGACAGGGGTAGGTCTCTGTACAGACAGACAGGGGACAGACAGGGTAGGTCTCTGTACAGACAGACAGAGGTCTCTGGGGTACAGACAGACAGGGGTCTCTGTACAGACAGACAGGGGTAGGTCTCTGTACAGACAGACAGGGGTAGGTCTCTGTACAGACAGACAGGGGTAGGTCTCTGTACAGACAGACAGGGGTAGGTCTCTGTACAGACAGACAGGGGTAGGTCTCTGTACAGACAGACAGGGGTAGGTCTCTGTACAGACAGACAGGGGTAGGTCTCTGTACAGACAGACAGGGGGTAGACAGACAGGGGTCTCTGTACAGACAGACAGGGGTCTCTGTACAGACAGACAGGGGTAGGTCTCTGTACAGACAGACAGGGGTAGGTCTCTGTACAGACAGACAGGGGTAGGTCTCTGTACAGACAGACAGGGGTAGGTCTCTGTACAGACAGACAGGGTAGGCCTCTGTACAGACAGACAGGGTAGGCCTCTGTACAGACAGACAGGGGTAGGTCTCTGTACAGACAGACAGGGGTAGGTCTCTGTACAGACAGAAGGGGTCTCTGTAGGTCTCTGTACAGACAGATAGAGGTAGGACAGACGCTCTGTGACAGACAGGGTAGGTCACAGACAGACAGAGGTAGGTCTCTGTACAGACAGACAGGGGTAGGTCTCTGTACAGACAGACAGACAGGGTAGGTCTCTGTACAGACAGAAGGGGTAGGTCTCTGTACAGACAGACAGACAGGTAGGCCAGCTGTACAGACAGACAGACAGGTAGGTCCTCTGTACAGACAGACAGGGGTAGGTCTCTGCACAGACAGACAGAGGTAGGCCTCTGTACAGACAGACAGGGGTAGGTCTCTGTACAGACAGACAGGGGTAGGCCTCTGTACAGACAGACAGGGGTAGGTCTCTGTACAGACAGACAGGGGTAGGACCTCTGTACAGACAGATAGACAGGGGGTAGGTCTCTGTACAGACAGACAGGGGTAGGTCCAGACAGACAGGGGTCTGTACAGACAGACAGACAGACAGGGTAGGTCTCTGTACAGACAGACAGGGGTAGGTCTCTGTACAGACAGAAAGGGGTAGGTCTCTGTACAGACAGATAGGCCTGCAGACAGACTGGCCTCTGTACAGACAGACAGACAGGTAGGCCTCTGTACAGACAGACAGACAGGTAGGTCTCTGTACAGACAGACAGGGTAGGTCTCTGTACAGACAGACAGGGGTAGGTCTCTGCACAGGACAGGGTAGGCCTCTGTACAGACAGACAGGGTAGGTCTCTGTACAGACAGACAGGGGGTAGACAGTCTCTGTACAGACAGACAGGGTAGGTCTCTGTAGACAGACAGGGTAGGCCTCTGTAGGCCTCTGTACAGACAGACAGACAGACAGGGGTAGGTCTCTGTACAGACAGATAGGGGTAGGCCTCTGTACTCTGTACAGACAGACAGGGTAGGTCTCTGTACAGACAGACAGGGGTAGGTCTCTGTACAGACAGACAGGGGTGGTCTCTGTACAGACAGACAGGGGTAGGCCTGTACAGACAGACAGGGGGTGTACAGACAGACAGGGGAGGTCTCTGTACAGACAGACAGGGGGACAGACAGACAGGGGTAGGTCTCTGTACAGACAGACAGGGTCTCTGTACAGACAGACAGGGGGAGGTCTCTGTACAGACAGACAGGGGTAGGTCTCTGTACAGACAGACAGGGTAGGCCTCTGTACAGACAGACAGGGGTAGGTCTCTGTACAGACAGACAGGGGTAGGTCTCTGTACAGACAGACAGGGGTAGGCCTCTGTACAGACAGACAGGGGTAGGTCTCTGTACAGACAGACAGAGGTAGGCCTCTGTACAGACAGACAGGGGTAGACAGACAGACAGTAACATGCTGTACATATAAACAACCAGTGTGACATACAGACAGGCACCTCACAGTGTTCCCGATACAGCAGCTGGAAGCTCTTGATGTGCTCCAGTTCTATGCCCTCCGGTAGGGCCTTCCCCTGCAGGTCAAGGTCAGGGAACTCTGGGAGGGTCCGAGACGCGTCTGCATGGGGACGGAAGACAATATTAATTGTGTATTTACACAAGCCAGATACTGTAAATGTCTGACCTGTTTTAGCACTGTCTGTAACCTACTGAAGTTCATTTGTTAGCATTTAATAAATGTCCCGGTTCGATATTGCCCATTCCGTTAATCAGTCAGTCTATAACTCTGAGATTTGTATCTTTGTATTTCTCTACTGTACTTGGTAAAATATGGTAAAATGTTATTACATAGTAGGTACATTTTAAACACTCTTCCGTTTCTTTGGTGGTCATATAAACACTAAGTGAAGTAGCTACTCATTGACTCCAGTCCTTATTGTTACCATATACTGCAAACACCAAGATGGTACAATAAGGTGTTACCCCAATCCCCCCTAGTGTTGACAGACCTGACACCCCCCACCCTCTCACCCAGGAACTGCTGGTACTGCTGCACTTGGGCGCTGATGTCAGAGAGCCCCGCCCCCTGCTGCTGCTGCTGTTGGCCCGAGCCTGCCGCCATGCCATTGGTCATCCCCTCCACCTTCTGCACCGGCTTCAACCTAGGAAGGAGGGGTTTATGATGAAAATAATGAAGATCCTTTATACAGCAGGGAGGCTTCAATGAGAGAGAAACAACAAAATGGCACAATAAGTTCTAGGAATAAGGACAGAAATACAGAAATGAAATGAGAGAAAGGGAGACAGAGAGAGAGTGAGAGGGTAGGAAAGAGAGACAGAGAGTGAGAGGGTAGGAAAGAGAGACAGAGAGTGAGAGAGGGGGGAAAGAGAGACAGAGAGTGAGAGAGACAGAGAGAAAGAATGAGAGGGTAGGAAAGAGAGCAACTGTTAGAGTGCTAGAGGGAGACAGTGTTTGAGGCACTGTGAGAGTGAAAGAGGAGAAGAGAGAGAGAGACAGAGAGACGCAGAGAGATAGAGAGAGAGGCAGAGACGCAGAGAGAGAGAGACAGAGAGAGTGAGACAGAGAGACGCAGAGAGAGACAGAGAGACGCAGAGAGAGACAGAGACGCAGAGAGAGAGAGACAGAGAGAGTGAGACAGAGAGACGCAGAGAGAGAGAGACAGAGAGAGTGAGACAGAGAGACGCAGAGAGAGACAGAGAGACGCAGAGAGAGACAGAGAGACGCAGAGAGAGACAGAGACGCAGAGAGAGAGAGACAGAGAGAGAGAGACAGAGAGACGCAGAGAGAGACAGAGAGACGCAGAGAGAGAGAGAGAGAGAGACAGAGAGAGTGAGACAGAGAGACGCAGAGAGAGACAGAGAGACGCAGAGAGAGGCAGAGACAGAGAGAGTGAGACAGAGAGATGCAGAGAGAGACAGAGGCTGATAGTCCACCTCTGTTTCTGAGAGAAGGGCTGCTGTCTCATGGCCAGGTGCTGCTGGTCCTCCATCAGTCTGATCAGAGAGGAGCAGGCCTTGATCCTCAGGCCGTAATAGTGGTACTTGGAGTTCCCCCTGGAACACATACACAATTCAGCCTCTGATTCAGCCTAAGCTTTTGCGGCGTGTGCGTGTCTGTGTGATATAACCCGTCTCACCGGGTGCCCAGGCGGCGTGTGCGTGTCTGTATGATATAACCCGTCTCACCGGGTGCCCAGGCGGCGTGTGCGTGTCTGTATGATATAACCCGTCTCACCGGGTCCCCAGGCGGCGTGTGCGTGTCTGTATGATATAACCCGTCTCACCGGGTGCCCAGGCGGCGTGTGCGTGTCTGTATGATATAACCCGTCTCACCGGGTCCCCAGGCGGCGTGTGCGTGTCTGTATGATATAACCCGTCTCACCGGGTGCCCAGGCGGCGCGTGCGTGTCTGTATGATATAACCCATCTCACCGGGTGCCAAGGCGGCGTGTGCGTGTCTGTATGATATAACCCGTCTCACCGGGTCCCCAGGCGGCGTGTGCGTGTCTGTATGATATAACCCGTCTCACCGGGTGCCCAGGCGGCGCGTGCGTGTCTGTATGATATAACCCATCTCACCGGGTGCCCAGGCGGCGTGTGCGTGTCTGTATGATATAACCCATCTCACCGGGTGCCCAGGCGGCGTGTGCGTGTCTGTATGCTATCACACCTCTCGCCGGGTGCCCAGGCGGCGCGTGCGTGTCTGTATGATATAACCCGTCTCACCGGGTCCCCAGGCGGCGTGTGCGTGTCTGTATGATATAACATGTCTCACCGGGTCCCCAGGCGGCGTGTGCGTGTCTGTATGATATAACCCGTCTCACCGGGTCCCCAGGCGGCGTGTGCGTGTCTGTATGATATAACCCGTCTCACCGGGTCCCCAGGCGGCGTGTGCGTGTCTGTATGATATAACATGTCTCACCGGGTCCCCAGGCGGCGTGTGCGTGTCTGTATGATATAACATGTCTCACCGGGTCCCCAGGCGGCGTGTGCGTGTCTGTATGATATAACATGTCTCACCGGGTCCCCAGGCGGCGTGTGCGTGTCTGTATGATATAACATGTCTCACCGGGTCCCCAGGCGGCGTGTGCGTGTCTGTATGATATAACATGTCTCACCGGGTCCCCAGGCGGCGTGTGCGTGTCTGTATGATATAACATGTCTCACCGGGTCCCCAGGCGGCGTGTGCGTGTCTGTATGATATAACATGTCTCACCGGGTCCCCAGGCGGCGTGTGCGTGTCTGTATGATATAACATGTCTCACCGGGTCCCCAGGCGGCGTGTGCGTGTCTGTATGATATAACATGTCTCACCGGGTCCCCAGGCGGCGTGTGCGTGTCTGTATGATATAACATGTCTCACCGGGTCCCCAGGCGGCGTGTGCGTGTCTGTATGATATAACATGTCTCACCGGGTCCCCAGGCGGCGTGTGCGTGTCTGTATGATATAACATGTCTCACCGGGTCCCCAGGCGGCGTGTGCGTGTCTGTATGATATAACATGTCTCACCGGGTCCCCAGGCGGCGTGTGCGTGTCTGTATGATATAACATGTCTCACCGGGTCCCCAGGCGGCGTGTGCGTGTCTGTATGATATAACATGTCTCACCGGGTCCCCAGGCGGCGTGTGCCTGTCTGTATGATATAACATGTCTCACCGGGTCCCCAGGCGGCGTGTGCGTGTCTGTATGATATAACATGTCTCACCGGGTCCCCAGGCGGCGTGTGCGTGTCTGTATGATATAACATGTCTCACCGGGTCCCCAGGCGGCGTGTGCGTGTCTGTATGATATAACATGTCTCACCGGGTCCCCAGGCGGCGTGTGCGTGTCTGTATGATATAACATGTCTCACCGGGTCCCCAGGCGGCGTGTGCGTGTCTGTATGATATAACATGTCTCACCGGGTCCCCAGGCGGCGTGTGCGTGTCTGTATGATATAACATGTCTCACCGGGTCCCCAGGCGGCGTGTGCGTGTCTGTATGATATAACATGTCTCACCGGGTCCCCAGGCGGCGTGTGCGTGTCTGTATGATATAACATGTCTCACCGGGTCCCCAGGCGGCGTGTGCGTGTCTGTATGATATAACATGTCTCACCGGGTCCCCAGGCGGCGTGTGCGTGTCTGTATGATATAACATGTCTCACCGGGTCCCCAGGCGGCGTGTGCGTGTCTGTATGATATAACATGTCTCACCGGGTCCCCAGGCGGCGTGTGCGTGTCTGTATGATATAACATGTCTCACCGGGTCCCCAGGCGGCGTGTGCGTGTCTGTATGATATAACCCGTCTCACCGGGTCCCCAGGCGGCGTGTGCGTGTCTGTATGATATAACATGTCTCACCGGGTCCCCAGGCGGCGTGTGCGTGTCTGTATGATATAACATGTCTCACCGGGTCCCCAGGCGGCGTGTGCGTGTCTGTATGATATAACCCGTCTCACCGGGTGCCCAGGCAGCGTGTGCGTGTCTGTATGATATAACCCGTCTCACCGGGTGCCCAGGCGGCGTGTGCGTAGCCCCATGAACACGGATCTGATCAGCTTCCCAAAGGAGGCAGCGTTGACGGGCTCCAGCTTCTGCTCCTGGCAGTGCAGCAGGTAGTGGCAGTAGAGGGTGGAGCGAGGCAGACTGACCCCTTCAGCTGTCTCATAGTTATCTAGCAGCCACTGCACCTGGCAGAGATGGACACACAGAGAGAAGGGAAAAATGGATGGGTTAGTCAACAAACACACACGACTGATCGGTTTGGTTTCTGAGCGTTATATATTATCAATCATTCGTTATAATAGAGACATGAGGGGGGGCAGAAGTAAGCTTGGGAGGGGCTGTAGAGCAGGGACAACGATATAACAATATAACATGATGAAGCCATGTCCCTCCTACAGTCTAGTACTGAGACTAGGAGAATAGCCATGTCCCTCCTACAGTCTAGTACTGAGACTAGTAGAACAGCCATGTCCCTCCTACAGTCTAGTACTGAGACTAGTAGAACAGCCATGTCCCTCCTACAGTCTAGTACTGAGACTAGTAGAACAGCCATGTCCCTCCTACAGTCTAGTACTGAGACTAGTAGAACAGCCATGTCCCTCCTACAGTCTAGTACTGAGACTAGTAGAACAGCCATGTCCCTCCTACAGTCTAGTACTGAGACTAGGAGAACAGCCATGTCCCTCCTACAGTCTAGTACTGAGACTAGGAGAATAGCCATGTCCCTCCTACAGTCTAGTACTGAGACTAGTAGAACAGCCATGTCCCTCCTACAGTCTAGTACTGAGACTAGTAGAACAGCCATGTCCCTCCTACAGTCTAGTACTGAGACTAGTAGAACAGCCATGTCCCTCCTACAGTCTAGTACTGAGACTAGGAGAACAGTCATGTCCCTCCTACAGTCTAGTACTGAGACTAGTAGAACAACCATGTCCCTCCTACAGTCTAGTACTGAGACTAGTAGAACAGCCATGTCCCTCCTACAGTCTAGTACTGAGACTAGTAGAACAACCATGTCCCTCCTACAGTCTAGTACTGAGACTAGTAGAACAACCATGTCCCTCCTACAGTCTAGTACTGAGACTAGTAGAACAGCCATGTCCCTCCTACAGTCTAGTACTGAGACTAGGAGAATAGCCATGTCCCTCCTACAGTCTAGTACTGAGACTAGTAGAACAGCCATGTCCCTCCTACAGTCTAGTACTGAGACTAGTAGAACAACCTTGTCCCTCCTACAGTCGAGTACTGAGACTAGGAGAACAGCCATGTCCCTCCTACAGTCGAGTACTGAGACTAGTAGAACAACCTTGTCCCTCCTACAGTCTAGTACTGAGACTAGGAGAACAGCCATGTCCCTCCTACAGTCTAGTACTGAGACTAGTAGAACAACCATGTCCCTCCTACAGTCTAGTACTGAGACTAGGAGAACAGCCATGTCCCTCCTACAGTCTAGTACTGAGACTAGTAGAACAACCATGTCCCTCCTACAGTCTAGTACTGAGACTAGTAGAACAGCCATGTCCCTCCTACAGTCTAGTACTGAGACTAGTAGAACAACCATGTTCCTCCTACAGTCTAGTACTGAGACTAGGAGAATAGCCATGTCCCTCCTACAGTCTAGTACTGAGACTAGTAGAACAACCTTGTCCCTCCTACAGTCGAGTACTGAGACTAGGAGAACAGCCATGTCCCTCCTACAGTCTAGTACTGAGACTAGTAGAACAGCCATGTCCCTCCTACAGTCTAGTACTGAGACTAGGAGAACAGCCATGTCCCTCCTACAGTCTAGTACTGAGACTAGTAGAACAACCATGTCCCTCCTACAGTCTAGTACTGAGACTAGGAGAACAGCCATGTCCCTCCTACAGTCTAGTACTGAGACTAGTAGAACAACCATGTCCCTCCTACAGTCTAGTACTGAGACTAGTAGAACAGCCATGTCCCTCCTACAGTCTAGTACTGAGACTAGGAGAACAGCCATGTCCCTCCTACAGTCTAGTACTGAGACTAGTAGAACAACCATGTCCCTCCTACAGTCTAGTACTGAGACTAGTAGAACAACCATGTCCCTCCTATAGTCTAGTACTCTAGTATGTCTGTCTAGACTGAGACTAGAGAACAGCCATGTCCCTCCTACAGTCTAGTACTGAGACTAGTAGAACAGCCATGTCCCTCCTACAGTCTAGTACTGAGACTAGGAGAACAGCCATGTCCCTCCTACAGTCTAGTACTGAGACTAGTAGAACAGCCATGTCCCTCCTACAGTCTAGTACTGAGACTAGTAGAACAACCATGTCCCTCCTACAGTCTAGTACTGAGACTAGTAGAACAACCATGTCCCTCCTACAGTCTAGTACTGAGACTAGTAGAACAACCATGTCCCTCCTACAGTCTAGTACTGAGACTAGTAGAACAACCATGTCCCTCCTACAGTCTAGTACTGAGACTAGGAGAACAGCCATGTCCCTCCTACAGTCTAGTACTGAGACTAGTAGAACAACCATGTCCCTCCTACAGTCTAGTACTGAGACTAGTAGAACAACCATGTCCCTCCTACAGTCTAGTACTGAGACTAGGAGAACAGCCATGTCCCTCCTACAGTCTAGTACTGAGACTAGTAGAACAGCCATGTCCCTCCTACAGTCTAGTACTGAGACTAGGAGAACAGCCATGTCCCTCCTACAGTATAGTACTGAGACTAGTAGAACAGCCATGTCCCTCCTACAGTCTAGTACTGAGACTAGGAGAACAGCCATGTCCCTCCTACAGTCTAGTACTGAGACTAGGAGAATAGCCATGTCCCTCCTACAGTCTAGTACTGAGACTAGGAGAACAGCCATGTCCCTCCTACAGTCTAGTACTGAGACTAGGAGAACAGTCATGTCCCTCCTACAGTCTAGTACTGAGACTAGTAGAACAACCATGTCCCTCCTACAGTCTAGTACTGAGACTAGTAGAACAGCCATGTCCCTCCTACAGTCTAGTACTGAGACTAGGAGAACAGCCATGTCCCTCCTACAGTCTAGTACTGAGACTAGTAGAACAACCATGTCCCTCCTACAGTCTAGTACTGAGACTAGTAGAACAGCCATGTCCCTCCTACAGTCTAGTACTGAGACTAGTAGAACAGCCATGTCCCTCCTACAGTCTAGTACTGAGACTAGTAGAACAACCATGTCCCTCCTACAGTCTAGTACTGAGACTAGTAGAACAGCCATGTCCCTCCTACAGTCTAGTACTGAGACTAGTAGAACAACCATGTCCCTCCTACAGTCTAGTACTGAGACTAGGAGAACAGCCATGTCCCTCCTACAGTCTAGTACTGAGACTAGTAGAACAACCATGTCCCTCCTACAGTCTAGTACTGAGACTAGTAGAACAACCATGTCCCTCCTACAGTCTAGTACTGAGACTAGGAGAACAGCCATGTCCCTCCTACAGTCTAGTACTGAGACTAGTAGAACAGCCATGTCCCTCCTACAGTCTAGTACTGAGACTAGGAGAACAGCCATGTCCCTCCTACAGTCTAGTACTGAGACTAGTAGAACAGCCATGTCCCTCCTACAGTCTAGTACTGAGACTAGTAGAACACTGAAAGGTGTGTGAGAGAATAGTATTGAGATTGGCGTCTCTGTCTCATACCTTTTTGTCTGCCGACGGTACGCCACTACCCTCCTCGCCCTCTGTTGTACTGACGGTGGCAGGAGAGGAGCGGGCGTTGTGGGTGGAGTAGCCCCCCTGACTGTTGCCACTCAGCATGTACCCCCCCTGGATCACATAGCTGCCCCCGCTTCCATTAGCCCCCGCCCCTTCCCCAGTCCCATTGGCTGTTCCCCCTGTCGCCACCACCGTTGCCCCACCCCCAGAGGTGGCCGCCGGATTGGCCACAATCTGGCCTGTGCCAGCCACGTACATAGACACACCACCGGTGGAGCCCGTTGTCACGGAGACGGTCAGGGGTGTGCCGGTGGTGGGGACCTGTGAGCCAGAGGTGGGAGGGGCTTCGTAGTAAGGGGCGGCGGTGGTCTGAGTGTACAGAGGGGTGTCTGTGTAGGTGAAGCTGCCTGAACGACTGGAGTGAGGGAGGAGGTGGGAAGAGGGAGGGATGAAGGGAGCAGGGGAGGAGAGAATGACAGTTATTTTCAAATTCAGCAGTATAACTGTTGTCTTGAAAGATGAACCACTGCATCACAAAAATAGCAGTCCCAGATCTGTCTGTGCTGTCTGGCTTACTCCACTGTCTAGTTTTAGAAGTTGAGGTGATCAAGCTAGCTAGTTAGCAACAGTTAACAAACTATATAAGCATAGTGGCATAGCATTATATCACCATAGACAGTGTTCAGAGAGAGTAGTGGAGAGGAAAGCTTACATTGTGCTGGTGGTGTAGTTGTTGTCTCCCCCTTCAACATACTGCACCTGATTGGTGTACACATGCTGCACTGGCACCTGCTGGAGCTGCTGCTGCACCTGGGACACACACACACACACACACACACACACACACACACACACACACACACACACACACACACACACACACACACACACACACACACACACACACACACACACACACACACACACACACACACACACACACACACACACACACACACACACACACACACACACACACACACACACACACACACACACACACACAGAGTCAGTCAAAACACTAATCTACTCCCCCTCCTCCAATTTCCTTTGAAGTGTGTTCAAATATTTCAACCGTAGTCAATCATGAGGCATACCACATCAATCACAGGCTCATTCACTTCAATGGGAAAACGACCTTGACTTGCAGGCTGCTCCCCTTACCCTTCACATTGCTCCTTCACCTACTGTGTTGTCTCTGCCTTAATCCCACTCCACTCTGTTACCCACTGACAGCCTCTCTAGGATACCTAACTTCCATTTAAAGTTGCAATAAGTCATTTTGGGGCGACCCGATTCCATTCACATATGTGTGTTATGGATCTGTCATTCTCACTGAAAACAAGTCTCAGAAGTGGTAGATCTGTTCTATGTATTTCTCTGCTTCCTGTTCATAAGTTTCTTTTTTGCGTCTTTTACTAGGTTTTGTACACCAGCTTCAAACAGCTGAAAATACCATATTTCTGATTACGGAAAAAATATTTCACAGCGGTTTAGATGGTACAATGATTCTCCACACTTATACCTGCTTGTTTTGTCACATAAACTGAAATCAGGCAAACTATTTTTTATTTAACTTTTATTTAACTAGGCAAGTCACTTAAGAACAAATTCCTATTTACAATGACGGCCTACCCCGGACGACGCTGGGCCAATTGTGCAGCGCCCTATGGGACTCCCAATCACAGCTGGATGTGATACAGCCTGGATTCGAACCAGGGACTGTAGTGACGCCTCTTCCACTGAGATGCAGTGCCTTAGACCGCTGCGCCACTCGGGAGCCCGGAAATGGCGGAGCAATTTCTGTATAGTGCATCTTTAAACTGCACTTAGTAGTGGGAGACTAAGACTATTCTACCTAATTGACCTACTCTGAGGGCAGAGGCTGCGTCAAACAGGAGTGGCTGTCCTTGGGCTGTGGTGACCGTGGGGTAGCCTCCCATCTCCATCCCCTCCCAGCCCAGCGAGAGCACCGACAGGGACAAGGCGAAGGGAGGGAAGGTCAGGGGGAGGGAGAGGGGGAAGTAGGAGGGGTACTCCTGGAGGCTGTGTCCGTCTGTCTGCATGTCTGGGTGTCTGTCTGACGGCACCCATGCAAAGTACTGTGCGTCTGTCCTGCTCTGCTCTGCTGTTGTCCACTCCTCCTCTACCTCTCGGTCTCTCCCTACGTCTGTCTCGTCCCTCTCTCTCTGTTTGCTATGCGAACTCTGGAACCAACCAACCAGGAGGGAAATGTTGTGATGTTTATCTGGCTCAGCAGTACCAAATGAATACATAATACAATGCAATACAGCGTGTGGTTGTTGAATTATATATACTATCTTTAGCTCAAAGGATGGTTATGTGTGTGTGTATATTTCTGTGTTATGTGTGGTGTTCTGTTTATGTCTTTTACATGTGTGTTATGCATTTTTGAGAGTGTGTGTGTGTGTGTGTGTGTGTGTGTGTGTGTGTGTGTGTGTGTGTGTGTGTGTGTGTGTGTGTGTGTGTGTGTGTGTGTGTGTGTGTGTGTGTGTGTGTGTGTGTGTGTGTGTGTGTGTGTGTGTGTGTGTGTGTGTGTGTGTGTGTGTGTCTTACCTCCTGAGTGAGGTGGACAGGCTGCAGATTGGTGACACTCAGCTGGGTGGTGATACCCTGTTCAGTCTTGGCTGTGATCTGGGACGTTGCCTGCACCACTGACCTCTAAGGACGGAAAACACAACACAGATAGATTCACACAGTGTGTAGCAAAGACAATAGCGTCTGGTAGCTAAGATAATAGCCCTGTTACATCAGCTCAAACTGGGTGTGACGAGAACTGAACATTTTTCCTCATGCTTCCCATGTCCTGACTTGTCCAACAGACGTTTCACACCGTACTACTATGGCTGACCCTGTAAAACAACACATTTCACTGCACCTATCCAGTGTGTGACAATAAAACATCTGAGTTACTGTTTTGCCATCTGAGAGCAGTTAGACACCATAGGCTTGAGAAACTAGTAAGTATTTTGAGCTATTTCCGGCCAAGTTCTCTCGGGGAACAGCAAATGCTAGTTTCGATACTTTTTCCTCAATTCTTGGTTTGTTCAGAGGTTGTTACCGTAAACCCATAACTGCTGAGACTATCACTTCTCATTTTCCACATAATAGTGCACCAATGCTGGACACCAAATAGCGAAGAGATGCATAAATACTTTATGTCAGCACTATTTTGGCTTCACCAAGTCTTATGATGAGTTGCGAATAATAAACAGTTTTTTTCTGTGTGGTTTCAAGTTGCAATTGTTGCAATATCATGTGTCTACCAGGATCATGTTCATTAGGGCATGAAAGAGAAAAAGTTCAGATACTCACCTCTCTGTTTTAATCTGTTTTCTTCTTAGTGCCTAATGAACATGACCCAGGTGTGAATGAGAGAGGGGAAGGGACCTCTACCTGCTGTGTTTTAATCTGTTTTATTCTGTTTGGTGCCTAATGAACATGACCCGAGTGTGAATTTTTACCTTTATTTAACCAGGTCGGCAAGTTGAGAACAAGTTCTCATTTACAATTGCGACCTGGCCAAGATAAAGCAAAGCAGTTCGACAGATACAACGACACAGAGTTACACATGGAGTAAAACAAACATACAGTCAATAATACAATATAAACAAGTCTATATACAATGTGAGCAAATGAGGTGAGAAGGGAGGTAAAGGCAAAAAAGGCCATGGTGGCAAAGTAAATACAATATAGCAAGTAAAACACTGGAATGGTAGTTTTGCAATGGAAGAATGTGCAAAGTAGAAATAAAAATAATGAGGTGCAAAGGAACAAAATAAATTAATTAATTAAATACAGTTGGGAAAGAGGTAGTTGTTTGGGCTAAATTATAGGTGGGCTATGTACAGGTGCAGTAATCTGTGAGCTGCTCTGACAGTTGGTGCTTAAAGCTAGTGAGGGAGATAAGTGTTTCCAGTTTCAGAGATTTTTGTAGTTCGTTCCAGTCATTGGCAGCAGAGAACTGGAAGGAGAGGCGGCCAAAGAAAGAATTGGTTTTGGGGGTGACTTGAGAGATATACCTGCTGGAGCGTGTGCTACAGGTGGGAGATGCTATGGTGACCAGCGAGCTGAGATAAGGGGGGACTCTACCTAGCAGGGTCTTGTAGATGACATGGAGCCAGTGGGTTTGGCGATGAGTATGAAGCGAGGGCCAGCCAACGAGAGCGTACAGGTCGCAATGGTGGGTAGATTATGGGGCTTTGGTGACAAAACGGATTGCACTGTGATAGACTGCATCCAATTTGTTGAGTAGGGTATTGGAGGCTATTTTGTAAATGACATCGCCAAAGTCGAGGATTGGTAGGATGGTCATTTTTACAAGGGTATGTTTGGCAGCATGAGTGAAGGATGCTTTGTTGCGAAATAGGAAGCCAATTCTAGATTTAACTTTGGATTGGAGATGTTTGATATGGGTCTGGAAGGAGAGTTTACAGTCTAACCAGACACCTAAGTATTTGTAGTTGTCCACGTATTCTAAGTCAGAGCCGTCCAGAGTAGTGATGTTGGACAGGCGGGTAGGTGCAGGTAGCGATCGGTTGAAGAGCATGCATTTAGTTTTACTTGTATTTAAGAGCAATTGGAGGCCACGGAAGGAGAGTTGTATGGCATTGAAGCTTGCCTGGAGGGTTGTTAACACAGTGTCCAAAGAAGGGCCGGAAGTATACAGAATGGTGTTGTCTGCGTAGAGGTGGATCAGGGACTCACCAGCAGCAAGAGCGACCTCATTGTTGTATACAGAGAAGAGAGTCGGTCCAAGAATTGAACCCTGTGGCACCCCCATAGAGACTGCCAGAGGTCCGGACAGCAGACCCTCCGATTTGACACACTGAACTCTATCAGAGAAGTAGTTGGTGAACCAGGCGAGGCAATCATTTGAGAAACCAAGGCTGTCGAGTCTGCCGATGAGGATGTGTTGATTGACAGAGTCAAAAGCCTTGGCCAGATCAATGAATACGGCTGCACAGTAATGTTTCTTATCGATGGCGGTTAAGATATCGTTTAGGACCTTGAGCGTGGCTGAGGTGCACCCATGACCAGCTCTGAAACCAGATTGCATAGCAGAGAAGGTATGGTGAGATTCGAAATGGTCGGTAGTCTGTTTGTTGACTTGGCTTTCGAAGACCTTAAAAAGGCATGGTAGGATAGATATAGGTTTGTAGCAGTTTGGGTCAAGAGTGTCCCCCCCTTTGAAGAGGGGGATGACCGCAGCTGCTTTCCAATCTTTGGGAATCTCAGACGACACGAAAGATAGGTTGAACAGGCTAGTAATAGGGGTGGCAACAATTTCGGCAGATCATTTTAGAAAGAAAGGGTCCAGATTGTCTAGCCCGGCTGATTTGTAGGGGTCCAGATTTTTCAGCTCTTTCAGAACATCAGCTGAATGGATTTGGGAGAAGGAGAAATGGGGAAGGCTTGGGCGAGTTGCTGTTGCTGTGAATGAGAGAGGGGAAGGGACCTCTACCTGCTGTGCTGCTTGCACCTGCTGCACCACCTGTGTGGGAACCCCAGTCTGCTGTACCACAGCTGGAGGAGGGCTCGAGTCAGACACAGAGTCACTTGAATGGAGAGAGCCCTCTGTGGAGAGAGAGTGAAAGAGAAAGGGAGAGAGAGAGAGAAAGAGAGAAAGGGAGAGAGCGAGAGAGGGGGGATAGAGAGAGAGAGAGAGAGAGAAAAGGGAAAGAGAGAGAGAAAGGGAAAGAGAGAGAGAAAGGAGAGAAAGGAGAGAGAAAAGCACAGAGAGAGAGCGAGACCTGTTAATATGAAATTGTGACTTCTCTCTGAGCCACTACACCCACATATTACAGTACACAACCTCTTCATGATAAGCAAGAGCACAGGGACAGAGTTCACAGCAATCAGAGACATTCCACTCTGCAGGTTTTTAGATTCATTTGGTAGAAACTGTGAATCAGAACGGCTCTCTTAAGATCAAGAACAGAGCTTGAACAGGAAGCTATGAGAGTTGTTACTTCCTCTCTCTCAGGCCCATCTAAGAACGTGACACCAAAGTAATCTGATTCTAATTTATCTTTAGTTATATAATTTATAATCTCTGTAAAGCATATCATACCTATTCTAAGCTAAAATAATGTTTGCACCATGTTTTGTGCTTTCATTTTATTTTTAATCCCAGCCCCCATTTCCGCAGAAGGCCTTTTGGTAGGCCATCATTGTACATAATAACTTGTTCTTCACTGACTTGCCTAGTTAAATAAAGGGTCAATAAAATTAAATAAATACAAATTGTCAGGTTTCTGAATGAAATGCCGCAAGAATGTAGCCTGGTCCCAGGTGTTTGTGCTTTCTTGCCAACTCTTATGGTCTGCGTGACAATCACCATAGGAGTTGTCAAACAGATCTGGGACCAGACTAGTGTCGGTCATGACTTCAGATAAATTAAGTCTACAGTCAGTAGTAGCATGTGATGCTGAGCTCGGCTCACCTGTGACAGTGACTACGATGTACTGGGGGGCGTTCTGGGCGTTGTTGGCCTGTGATGAGGAACCCTGGATCTCAGCCGTCACATACTGGGTCTGGGGGGGAGGAGCCTGTGTGGGCGCCACCTGGACAACTGATACAGACACTAGGGTTCATTTATTGCATGATACACATTGTCATAAGCATCTGAATGGATACATACCTATAAGAAATGACTCAAAATGCCATAAAAGTACATAAATGTATCAATGAAACAATATAAATATTTATTTATACATCGCAATTAATAAATGTATTACAATCAAATGAAAAACTATACTGGCAGAAACAATACCTGCTGTCTTCTGTGCAGCTGTGGGTGTGGCTTGTGCAGGGGGTGTGGTGTGTCCTGCTGCGGCTGCAGGAGCCCCCACTGTGGTCTGAAGCTGAGCCAGGAACTGCTGCGTAGGAGCTACCACGGTGTGTGGGGCAGCGGATGCTGAGGACTGTCCAGCCACCGTCACACTCCCACTCGCTGCCCCTTGGGGCTGGGTCGTCACAGGCTGCAACTCCCCAACGTAGCCTGTCGTGGTCATCACGAGAACTGGGACTCAGACACTGAATATGTGAAAAATAAAATAAAATCTTGTTAGCTGAGAGATCGAGCTAAAGCCTGGGTGCCAGTCTTTTTCTGCTCTCTTGCCTATTCCTAACGGAATTCTTGTGTTTGGCTTGACAATGACAGCAATGTTGTTGGAAAGAGCACAAACAGATCGGGGACCAGGCTAATCTACAATGAATAAAAAATATAAAAGCAACATGAAACCATTTCAAAGATTTTACTGAGTTACAGTTCATATAAGGAAATCAGTCAATTTAAATAAATTCACCAGGCCCTGTGGATTTCACATGGCTGGGAATACAGATATGCATTCGTTGGTCACAGATACCTATTATTTAAAAGGTAGGGGCATGGATCAGAAAACCAGTCAGTATCTGGTGTGACCACCATTTGCTTCATGCATTGAGATGCCTCCTTCGTATAGAGTTGATCAGGCTGTTGATTGTGGCCAATGGAATGTTGTCCTACTCCTCTTCAAAGGCTGTGTGAAGTTGCTGGGTATCAGCGGGAACTGGAACACACTGTAGTACACATCAACCCAGAGCATCCCAAACATGCTCAATGGGTGACATGCCTGGAGAGTATGCAGGTCATGGAAGCACTGGGACATTTTCAGCTTCCAGGAATTGTGTACAGATCCTTGTGACACGGAGCTGTGCATTATCATGCTGAAACATGAGCTGATGGCAGCGGATGAATGGCACGACAATGGGCCTCAGGATCTCTTCACATTATATCTGTGCATTCAAATTGGCATTGATAAAATGAAATTGTGTTCGTTGTCCGTAGCTTATGCCTGACCATACCATAACCCCACCCCCACTATGGGGCACTCTGTTCATAACTTTGACATCAGCAAACCGCTCGCTCACACAATGCCATACACGCAGTCTGCCATCTGCCCAGTACAGTTGAAACCGGGATTCATCCATGAAGAGAACACTTCTCCAGCGTGCCAGTGACCATCGAAGGTGAGAATTTTCCCATGTCGGTTACGAAGTCGAACTGCAGTCAGGTCAAGACTGCAGTCAGGTCAAGACTGCAGTCAGGTCAAGACCCTGGTGAGGATGACGAGCAAGCAGATGAGCTTCCCCGAGACTGTTTCTGACAGTTTGTGCAGAAACTCTTCAGTTGTGCAAACCCACAGTTTCATCAGCTGTCTGGTGAAGAAGCCAGATGTGGAGATCCTGGGCTGGCGTGGTGACACATGGTCTGTGGTTGTGAGGCCGGTTGACAAATTCTCTAAAACGACATTAGGGCGGCTTATGGTAGAAAATTAACATTCAATTCTCTGGCAACAGCTCTGGTGGACATTCCTGCAGTCAGCATGCCAATTGCACGCTCCCTCAAAACATGACACATCTGTGGCATTGTGTTGTGTGATACAACTGCCCATTTTAGAGTGGCCTTTCATTGTCCCCAGTACAAGGTGCACCTGTGTAATGATCCTACTGTTTAATCAGCTTCTTGATATGCCACACCTATCCGATGGATGGATTATCTTGGCAAAGGAGAAATGCTCACTAACAGGGATGTAAACAAATTTGTGAACAAAATTTGAGAGAAATAAGCTTTTTGTGTGTATGGAAAATTTCTGGGATCTTTTATTTCAGCTCAAGAAATATGGGACCAACACTTTACATGTTCTGCTTCTTTACACATATTCTGTCTGGGCCTAATAATGAGTCAATTCACTTATGACTGAGATTTCCCCTCCAAAGACTGTTAGTGGTACAGCTAGAGAAGAGGTGTGGGGAAGGAGAAGGCTTGAAGGGAAAGAAAGGCATGTATTTGGTGTCCCGTTACCTGTAATGCGATCAGTCATCTCTAATGTGACTGCTGCTGCTACAGGCCAGAAGGCTTTTTAGATTTACATTTGTCATATTTAGCAGACACTCATATCCAGAGCGCCTTACAGTAGTGAGTGCATTCATTTTAATACTTTTTTTGTACTGGTCCCTCGTGGGAATCGAACACACCAACTGATCTTCACGGGACTGCAACATGAGTAAAGTGGGGAAGCCAGTCTCCATTCTGCTTGTCTATTGACACTGCGTAAAGCATTGGTATTGTTTTTACTTTTAGTTCACTTGTAATTTACATGGTTAATGAAGGGTTAATAACATGGTGTCTGGACGAACTACAGAATTTAGGCCACTCTTTTAGAATCGAATATCCAGCCTCTAGCTTTGACATGTCTATTTCTCCCTAAAGTACCAAACCCTTCTCTCCCTCGCACTCTCTCATATACAGAAGATACACTGCTCTGTGGAATTTATAACATTATAGCAGGTTTACAGATGTGAAGCAAAATGTTTTCAAGAACACTACCATTTCACCCCTTTTTAGCCTATTCAATAGTATGGGTTTTATTGAGTAGCCAATACTCAGCAAATAACTATATGACCTTTGCGGTTGCCAAAATGAGACGAAGATATACATTACTGGACAAAATTCAGTTTAGCTATTAGCTATCCAAGTGAATGAGTTACTGTTTGGAATTAACGCAAATGCCCCCCCATGTTTCAAGGTCCTTGCCACTGTAACTTACATCTGCATAATATAGTCAGTCGCGCCCCTCACTGACACGCCCCTCTTCACATTGCTTGCTTGACTTCACTTCCCAGTGCCACCTTTCTTGCCTTCGTACCGGCTTGAGAACTAAAACCTCTGCCCGGCCATTTCTTCTTATTTACCAGATTACAATGCATCTTTGGTTAGCTTTTTAATTTGTTTTATCCAGGCTATTACTATCAGCTCGCAGTGAGATTGGCTAGCAGCAACTAGCTAGCTAACGTTGGTTAACGAGTCAACCTCTGTCTCAGCCAGACAGAAGGACATTTTGCGTTAAAGCTGATAAGATGGGTAAAGTTAGAACATTATTTGACAGATGCCACTGTGGTTTTCCACGTAGCCTGGCTAGCTAACATTATCTTCGAGCTGGTCAGCAAGCTGCATGTCAACAGCAGAGCTAGCTAACGTTCGTTAGCTTGTCTCGCGTATCTACAACACCCGCCATTTTGTACCCATATCGTGCATTTGACATCGCCATAACAACGGCCTGTGTATTAAAGCGTCATGTCAGGCATAATGTACTCAGACACCGCATTTCAAGAGACACTATTGATGAGCCAACAAGCAAGTTAGCTAGCTAGAGACGTTGGCAACCAGTTTGCTATAAATGGCTACTGAAACAGGCAAAGAAAAACAGCAGCATCCAACATAATGTTTCATTTGAAATGTTAGAAGCACACGTAAACTATCTAATATGTTTAGAGTTTCACCTCTGATTCCAAGTGAATTTCCCACCGGTATTTTTGTTTTTATTTTTTTCAAGGATTCAGGCTGTTGTTGTTGATTCTCGTTGCTGGGTTCTTGTCGCCAGGGCTACCGTGGCTATGGCGCTTCGTCCTCACCGGGGCAACTGTTGCTACCCACCCGCTTTCTTCCCTCCCCCTCATTCGTGCTGATTGGCAGACAACTCCCAACATGTTTTAAAGTGGTAGTACCACATCATTTGTCGATACAAAGCACTTCTTCACATCTGTGAGAAACCCATGTCCAGTTTGAACATGAAATTAAACAACGGAGGCGGTTCCCAAATCCGGGATAGAAATTTGATTATTCTAATGTCAATCAACTAGTGATTTGGTAGTAACACTGTATCTCAGTTTGAACACCGTTTTATTTGATCAAATATGTTCAAATAAAATGTTACATTAAGTTAGACAATGCGACCTCAATGTCACCTGGTCTGCAAGCATGCAACCTTATTATTGTGTAGGCCTAGACCTAGTGTAGCAAGCTCTTTTAGAGCAATTAGGTTAAGTGAAAGTGACATAACTATTATATTGCAGATGAGTGATCAGTGAATTTAGTTGTCTGAAACAACAACGCTGTATATGAACTCTGAATGAAAATGAGTAGTTTAACATGGATTCTGTTCTCTCTCCTGCTCTCTCACACATTTAATGTAAAGGGATTTATTGGCGTGGTAAACAGTGAAATACATGTGTCTATGTTTTTGGTTGGATAGGTTTCTTAATTTCTTATGTTTTTGCATTCTTCATCAAACCATTTGTTATTGTTGTTAATTTTCTTAGGTCGTCTGCTTGACATTTTTAGATTTGATAAGGCAGCTGAAAGGTCAAATATACTTTAGGCTTTGTAATAACAAGTTGAACTATTTCAGTGAAACGTTTTCTAAAAGGGATTGAATTTGTTGTTGCCCAATTTCTTTGGGTTGGATGTTATAAGGTGAATGCACCAATTTGTAAGTCGCTCTGGATAAGAGCGTCTGCTAAATGACTTTGTAAATGTAAATGTACACTACTTTCCTTCCATCGATAGCATGTCTTAGTATTATGTAGTCCCTTTGGCTTTGATGCCTCATGATTGAATATTGAGCTTTTCAAATAGACTGTGATTTTGCTGTGATCTGATACAGGTGTAGGTGTGTCAGTGGGCTGACTGTGAATGCTCTGAGAGACTCGGTTGGGATCAGTGATAAAGCAATCTACAGTACCACTGCCAAGGGATGAACTGTAGGTGTACCTACCACAGGAGTCACCTCAAAGCTTACCAGTGACTAAGTACAGACCCAGCGACCGACATAGCTGCAAGAACTGTGACCAATTTTTGTTAGTTGTTTTGCAGTAGTTATGTCTTGCACACACACAAACATAAACTCAGCAAAAAAAGAAACGTCCTCTCACTGTCAACTGCGTTTATTTTCATCAAACTTAACATGTGTAAATATTTGTATGGACATAACAAGATTCAACAACTAAGACATAAACTGAACAAGTTCCACAGACATGTGACTAACAAAAATGGAATATGTGTCCCTGAACAAAGGGGGTGTCAAAATCAAAAGTAAGTCCGTATCTGGTGTGGCCACCAGCTGCATTAAGTACTGCAGTGCATTTCCTCCTCATGGACTGCATCAGATTTGCCAGTTCATGCTGTGAGATGTTACCCCACTCTTCAACCAAGACACCTGCAATTTCCCATTTCTGGGGGGAATGGCCCTAGCCCTCCGATCCAACAGGTTCCAGACGTTCTCAATGGGATTGAGATCCGGGCTCTTCGCTGGCCATGGCAGAACACTGACATTCCTGTCTTGCAGGAAATCCCACACAGAACGATCAGTATGGCTGGTGGCATTGTCATGCTGGAGGGTCATGTCAGGATGAGCCTGCAGGAAGAGTACCACATGAGGGAGGAGGATGTCTTCCCCGTAACGCACAGCGTTGAGATTGCCTGCAATGACAACAAGCTCAGTCGATGATGCTGTGACACACCGCCCTAGGCCATGACGGACCCTCCACCTTCAAATCAATCCTGCTCCAGAGCACAGGCCTCGGTGTAACACTCATTCCTCGTTGTAACATGAATCTGACCATCACCCCTGGTGAGACAAAACCGCGATACACACACACGTATACAGACAAAGTCTACATACTGGCAACAAACAAATGATTCAAAAAGCAACACATTCAGTCGCCATCAATGTCGCTCTCTTAACCTGCTCACCTGGTCACTCACCACTAGACAATGTGCAAATGAGTCTCCAACGTCCCCCTGAAATACCATGTTGTTCGCATTGTTATCAACCTATTAATTACTTATTCACAAATCCATTGTCAATTCTGAAACGGGAGACCTTTACCTATGCGTTGACACAGATAGGGTCCCAGTCTTTGTTTGACTCAGATGATGACTTCCATGTTATCTGCCTTTGAAAATGTCACCCGCTTTGCCTCATTCCGTCGCACGCACCCCCTACTCCTTGATGTGTGAACCCCCCACCTGTGACTTCATCCCTCTTTTTTCAGAGAGAGAGAGATGGAGAAATATGAGGGGAGAAGCAAGTCATGGGAGAATAATCAGAGCTGGGGTTACAGAGTCAACACTGAAAAGGTGTGAAGTGGTATAGGAGAAGAGTCTAAGTTTTACTTGAAAGTAAGTTCTATATAATAATAAAAATATATATTTTATTTAGTGCTTTTCATTACAAGCAGAATCTCAAAGTCACTTTGAAAACAAAATGTAACCAGAAACTATTTAACAAAACAAAGGTAGGGATCTGTCAGTATGTTGGCGATGGTCAACTTTAGAAGATAGGCAGTTCAGAAAGGTAATATCTTGAGAGGAGGGAGCATAGATGTAGAGACATCTGACAGACAGGCCATGGAACACCTCAATGGGCACCTCGTCGTCGTCCGCAGTCACAGCTCCTCCTCCGTCGGTAGGCTGGATCTTCCACTACTGAAATGTAGCACACATGTACATTTGTAGTATACTGTATGTACTAAACTGGGTATTTGTGTTTGAGAAAACATGTTCTTGATACCGACATTTTGACACGTTGGCATCACACTTCTGAACTGTGTCATCATACCCAACATTCATTTACATTTACATTTAAGTCATTTAGGCATCAGTATGTACTTCTGGTGTATTTGTGTTTGATCAGAGCCTGGAGGTACTGAGGTGCCGTTCCCCTCAAAGAGAGCGGAGGAGCGGGGTGACGTGAGAGAACTTGGGAAGGTTGAACACCAGACGGGCTGCGGCGTTCTGGATGAGTTGTAGGGGTTTAATGGCACATGTTCTGCCTGATACCGGATGTTGTAGAGCATGAACCTACAGGAACGGGACACCGCCTTGATGTTAGTTGAGAACATTTTAAACACATGGAACGTCCTTCCCCGGGAGGAAGAGGAGCTGGCATCACAGCATAGCAATGATAGGAGAGACCATTCTGGTGAGAGCGCGTGGTGAGGAGACAGATTCTCGCCACGCCACCTGGTAGGAGCGACCTGTCAGGTAGGACTGGGCCGCGCCGGAGATGCCCAACTCGGAGAGGGTGGAGAGGAGGATCTGATGGTTCACAGTATCGAAGGCAGCCGATAGGTCTAGAAGGATGAGAGCAGAGGAGAGAGAGTTAGCTTTAGCAGTGCGGAGCGCCTCCGTGATACAGAGAAGAGCAGTCTCAGTTGAATGACTACTTCTTCTACTGTACCTCTGTAGAAGATTTGATCAAGTTTAAATATGTATTTTTAAGGTGTTTTGACACTTTATTCAGATAGTGAGGAAATAAACAAGAGGGAGAAACAGTGGGAAGGGTGGACACAGGTATTGAATCCTGGTCTCCGGATGGGATTTGTATGTAACATGTGTTAGGGAGTGTTACCACTACACCGTGGCTCTGCACATTAACACTTGCTTTGCATGAGCAGAAATGTCTGGTGATCAAGTGAGTTTGAGGTGGGTGATGACCACAAAAAAGGTGTAGGTGAGGATTCAAATGAAACGTGGTTTGACATCCAGAAAATTCATTTTTCTGTAATCAGATTACAAACTACTCTGACGTCATTGTCGCGTTTTGAGCAGTATTGGCTAATTATGCCACCTTTGGTCAGTGCTTTGTCTCCATAAAGGTCTCTGGGTCTATCTCTCTCTCCTATCTATGACTGTCCTGGTTGGGAGGGTGTGCATGTGCAAGTTCCATGTCTACCTCGTATGGCTGAGGACCCATTTATAAACCAATACCAGGTCACTGGGGAAGTCACACAACACTCACGACCACAGAGAGACAGAGAAAAACACCTGCTCCAAACAGCCCAGTCTACCATTGAAGAATCTATTCTCTCTCCTCCTTTTTTGCTCACTCGTTCATTTACCTCCTGGGACATGATGTGGAAACCACTGGTATTAGCTGTGTGTCTGTTAGTGGCTGGGGTGCAGGGGATGGAGCGCCCCGTGTATGGAGTGAAGCTATGTGGCCGGGAGTTCATCCGGGCGGTCATCTTCACCTGTGGAGGATCTCGCTGGAGACGGTCACTCGGGAGTGCAGGTGAGGCATGCCAGCTGGACAAGCCTTTTATTGGGTCATTGTGTTTCTAAATTGTGCACATTTTGATTCTAGCCAAGCAGTAATGCACCTGATTTAAATGTATCAGTGATTTATGGTTTGTTGAGTAAAGGGAAAGGACTATGTTGGCTTTTTTTGTACCACTGGCTTTGTCCATTGGAATGTATTATATCCGCACAGTCGATTACGTCCACCTAGTCGATTACATTTTTTTTCATTTAAATGTATTGTGCATTGGTCCAAACACATCAAGACAGTAGTCTCCCTCTCAGGAGACTGAAAGTATTTGACATGGGTCCTCAGATCCTCAAAAAGTGCTACAGCTGTCCCATCGAGAGCATCCTACTGGTTGCATCACTGCCTGGTATGGCAACTGCTTGGCCTCTGACCACAAGGCACTGCAGAGGGTAGTGTGTACGACACAGTACATCACTGGGGTCAAACTTCCTGCCATCTGGGACCTCTATACCAGGCGGTGTCAGAGGAAGGCTCAAAAATGTGTCAAGAACTCCAGCCACCCTAGTCATAGACTGTTCTCTCTGCTACTGAGTGTCAGTCGGTACCGGAGCACCAAGTCTAGGTCCAAAAGGCTTCTAAACAGCTTCTACCCCCAAGCCATAAGCCTCCTGAACAGCTAATCAAAGGGCTACCCAGACTTTTTGCATTGCCCCCCCTTTTTACGCTACTGCTACTCACATTGACTCTGTACCGGTACCCCCTGTATATAGCCTCGCTAGGGTTATTTTACTGCTGCTCTTTAATTACTTGTTACTTTTATTACATTTTTTTAAACGTATCTATTTTTTACTTGTATTTGGCACGTTACACATAACATTTTCTTTGAAATAGAAACACAGTAATCTTTGACTTTTGAATGTATAAATTGAGCAGCACTGAGAGTCAATATCACATTTCAACACTCCTACTATAAACTGCATTTCAGGAGACTTCCCTCAGGACCCTTTCAGCTCCCATGACGAGGACTCGTCTGAAGGCTGGAACTCAGACTCCCAGGTCCCAGAGGGTCCCTTCCAGCATGTCCAGGAGGGTGGTGTGTTCATCAGCAGGCCAGCCCGCTCCCTCATCTCAGAGGAGATACTGGAGGCTCTCCGTATGTCAGACCGTAAGGGCCGTGATGTGGTGGTGGGCCTGTCCAACGCCTGCTGCAAGTGGGGCTGCAGCAAGGGAGACATCAGCTCCCTTTGCTGAGAATCCACCCCATTCTCTCTCCTCCCATGCACACACATAGCCCTACACATACCTGGTATTTTCTCATATCTCTCTCTCTCGGTTTTTCTAACTGCTCTCCAGAGTGTTTCCGAGTTAAAGTATCATGTTAACTGTGCAGGGAGAATAGAACCTTATTCTCCATATAGACCCAGTCGGTATTAGATTGAACGTCATGACACTACCTGCCTGTAAAACAACCTGTGTTTACCTAGGTTTCCCCATTGACTCACAGCAAAAACGTTATCTTTTTTCAAACGCAATTTTCTTATTGTCTACTTGTTTTAGTCAATTACAAAACTCCATTTACAAAAAGTACAACATGTCTAAAGATTACTTTTCAATATTGCCTCTCCCTAGCGTTCTTACTACTTAGAAAAAGGTAATATTGTGGGGCTTCCCTTATTATGCCCTTTTCCATGACAATGCTAGCAGCAACTTGAGTGACAGCTAGCTACTGACCGGAACATTAAGCTAGCCAAGAACAATAACACAAACAATCTGACTATCCAGCTAGTGGAATTACAAACGGACAGTATGAGCTAAACAAGTTAAATGTGTTAACCGTGATGAAATGTTTTCCACACACATACCTACGTATAGCCTTCTTGGACACCGCGTCCCCACATTTCCCACACCGAATAGCCTGAAGCCCCAGGCTCGATTTCCCAACGTGGGACCATTGCGAACCATTGATCGGAATCTCAGCGGGTTTTCCCCAATTTATGGGCGTGGTCTCGGGGAATTCCTTATTATTATGTCATTACCGACTGGGACTGAATACCGATATCTTCCTGTCTCTATACGTGTGGAATGTGGCTACCTGTGATGAAATGTGGTTTCCAGACCACTTTCTCCATTGCTGTTTTTGGATCCTTCCTACTTTTTGTCTCACTGTCATCATTCACATGGCCCTTATTTTTTATTTTTAAATCTGTCAAATCTGTTTAATTTTGGATTATGAACCTGTTATAAAGGTTTTAATAAAGATTTGATTTGCTTAACATTCTGACTCTTGGTATGTTTTCCCACCAGCCACAGATACGGCCAATGCCAGAATCATGACATAGGAAAACATAGGGCCATAGGACATAATGGAGTTGGCCTATGACATGTGTAAAGGAACTTTTAATTCTACTGCACAAAAATATTGCGTTTTGAATAAAATGACTCATTCAAATGGAGTACAATCGTACAGGAATAAAACACACTTGACCCCTCAAAAGAGCCCATAAGGGAACTGAACAAAACGGATGCAATCTGGAAGTGGCAGTGGCCTACATAAATTACAGCATCATTTAATCTGTTGTTATTCTGATACTATTTATGATGTTACCAATACTATTTACATGGTCAAATTATATTCTGATTACAATTACTATCTCTCATCTTTTCACTAAATGCAATCTATTCGCTTCCAAAATGTAAGTAGGTTTAAGGTATATCTAGCTGTCTGATAACACCTGATTGAAATGGCTCCGCCTGCACTTTCAAAAACCCACAGTGCATTAAGTGAATGTTGGAAAAAGATCTTGGTTCCCTTCTGAACATAGAAATGTGAATTCAGAACGGATTCGGCTACAAAATAGGTGAAGTGAACTGACAAAAGAGTTTCTCATTCAAAGGAAAGCGCAGTGTGAAAACAAAGAGAACTGAGATATTTAGCTTTTTTTTACCCCAGAGTTCACTTTAAATAGGACTGAAATCAGTTATTTTAAAGAGGACTGACTATATGTGAAAACACCATTATAATGTAGGTTAAAATTGATGCAATAGAGGATCGCTGCCAAAGGCAATTTAAGCGGGTCATAGTAGGCGGGTCATAGACAGATCACAGAGCCTTTTAGAGATGTGTCCATACCCCTTCCGGGCTCATTACACTCCGCTTTGCGGATCATAGACAAGTTGGATGTGTGAGAAATAGTTAGATCTACACACACATCCAATCTAGTTTCTGCCATATTGCTTTCACCTATTCAGCCTAATCATTTCGGTGAAAGGGAGTGAGCGAGGAGGCAAGGGAGGAAGCATCGTTTTGGAATGAAATATAGCCAGTGTGCGGCGAAAAACTCCCAAACTTCTGCGCACGTAAACATCGCAAACATTTATTCAATGTACAATAGAATGCTGGCGAAAGATGGAAGTTCCGTTGTTTTGAAGTCTTTCTTGACGACGAGGTAATAGCTCTTATTTTTCGAACCACTTATTTTTCAACATAACTTACAGTTTGCGGAAATCATATTGTTCACTAGGCCTACCAGTATAACGTTTTTAGACTTGAAATGATACAAGACTTTGAATGTTCACTCTCATCTCTATACTTATGGCTATGGTAAGCTAATTTGCATCATAACATGACAACAATGGTTAATAGAAACCAGATGCTTTTATCATCCTGTGCTTTTGGCTTAAAAACATGTATGTAGGCTACACAATACACAGAGTGGCAGATATGTCAGTGGCGAAGACAGTGACAGATATGTAACCAATGATGTATATAAACCCTGGTTTGCTGATTGTTACGTATTGGCCACTGAGTGAAGCCACTCAATGGTAGGAACATTAATCTATAGGAATGAATGAAATTCTACAGTATTTCCATTAAATGTTTCAAGGACGAAATTACATGTATTTGTGTCATTTTTGTTGTTGTAGTGGGTCAGTAACATTAGTCATCTAAAACTTGTACTTTTAAGGAAAACATTTGTATATATTTCAAATGTTTATGTTAAGCACACATAATATAATTTTAAAGTATGTGTTATTTTACTAGGCAAGTCAGTTAACAACAAATTCTTATTTTCAATGACGGCCTACCGGGGAACAGTAGGTTAACTGCCTTGTTTAGGGGCAGAACAACAGATTTTTCTCTTGTCAGCTAAGGAGTCTATAATAGAATACATGTGGCAAAAACGAACGTTGACATTAATACATACATTTTTATGGCTTCCAAAGTATTTTTTTACAACAGTAAGGGAGGAAGTGCCAAGCTGGAGGCACATTGGCTTCAACACATCGCCCCCTAGCAGTCATCTAGTGTATATATAAATCATTGGCTGTAACACTGAAAAGGTTTGCACGTTACTGTGTGAACGACACCTATCACCAAAGATCAGTCTTGTTTTACTCCAATGTTTGTAAACAATGTAAATGTAAACAAACCCTGTCTAGCCTCAAAGCATGGTTAAAACTGTAATGTTGATATCATGCATGGGCAGTCCTTGCATCCATAGCCCTGTCTATGAATTTGAGAGTGGTTACATTTCTCCAGGCCCATCCTTCATCTTTTTACCAAAACAGAGGCTGTTGACCACTTTGTTATTATTTCAATTAAGGACTAAAGGCCCAGTGCAGTTATGCTCCTGTGTTTTAAATATATTTCCACACTATGAGGTTGGAATAATACTGTGAAATTGGGAAAATTATGATAATGTCATTTTAGTGTAAGAGCTGTTTGAAAAGGCCACCTGACATTTCAGTCTGTTTTGGTGGGATGGAGGTTTGGCCTGCCTGGTGACATCACCTGGCGTTAAATGAGTTAATAGACCAATAAGACAGAGAGTTTCAAACCTCTCTGCCAATTTTCCATTCCCTACTCAGATCACTCCCAGACAAAATTCTTGCTTTGTAAATCGCTCTTTGCTAAGAAGCTATGCTGCTGTTGTTGATCACATTTTAATTGAAAACAATCATAGTAAGGTACTTTTTATTTGTTTCCCAGAAATTATTTGATTTTGATATTAAATCTGGCTGCATTGGACCTTTAAGGGTGTGTGTGTGTGTGTGTGTGTGTGTGTGTGTGTGTGTGTGTGTGTGTGTGTGTGTGTGTGTGTGTGTGTGTGTGTGTGTGTGTGTGTGTGTGTGTGTGTGTGTGTGTGTGTGTGTGTGTGTGTGTGTGTGTGTGTGTGTGTGTGTATGTATGTGTGAATGTATATGTATGTATGTATGTGTGTGTGTGCGTGCGTGTGTGTCCGCATCTGTGTGTGTGAGAATTCTGAAACATTCATACACCTGCCATTCACCACTCATTTGGTGTGTGTGTGTTTTCCATAGCTGCTGATGGCATAGTGGTGTGAGTAATGGCATGGCCCAGAGTCCCATGCCTCCTGCTGATCCTGCTGCTCCTACTACACACCTGCTTACCTCAACCAGGTGAGTCCTTCACACTGGACTGATCCCAGATCTTTTTCCTGGTAAAGTCATGTGACCAGGATATTCTCCTTGTGACTATTTATAATCTCTATTTGACACACCCTCAGATCCACCATTCACTGATCAGCTCTGGGGTTTCTTCAAATAATTCAGATGGACTAAACCGTAATGCTGATCTATATGTTTGATCTGATTGTCTGTCAATGTTATTAGTTCATTCTTCTTATTAAACACTGGACCGTATCTTTTATACTGTTTTTCACACTGTGTATTCATGTACTGTATTCTTCACATATCTCATTTTAATATATCTGCTACTGTACATTGCATTTTTGTTATACTGTTTAAACATACTGTGTATTTACAGTACATTTGGAAAGTATTCAGACCCCTTGACTTTTTCTACATTTTTGTTAAGTTACAGCCTTATTCTAAAATGTATTCAATTAGTTTTCCCCTCATTAATCTACACACAATACCCCATAAAAATATCAGAACTGAAATATAACATTTACATAAGTATTCAGACCCTTTACTCAGTACTTTGTTGAAGGACCTTTGAAAGTGATTAGAGCCTTGACTTTTCTTGGGTATGACGCTACAAGCGTGGCACACCTGTATTTGGGGAGTTTCTCCCATTCTTCTCTGCAGATCCTCTCAAGCTCTGTCAGGTTGGATGGGGAGCGTTGCTGCACAGCTATTTTCAGATCTCTCCAGAGATGTTCGATCGGGTTCAAGTCCGGGCTCTGGCTGGGCCACTCAAGGACATTCATAGACTTGTCCCGAAGCGACTCCTGCGTTGTCTTGGCTGTGTGCTTAGGGTCGTTGTCCTGTTGGAAGGTGAACCTTTGCCCCAGTTTGAGGTCCCGAGTGCTCTGGAGCAGGTTTTTCATCAAGAATATTTCTGTACTTTGCTCCATTTATCTTTCCCTCGATCCTGACTAGTCTTCCAGTCCCTGCCGCTGAAAAACATCTCGACAGCATGATGCTGCCACCACCATGCTTCACAGTAGGGATGGTGCCAGGTTTCCTCCAGACGCTTGGCATTTAGGCCAAAGAATTAAATCATAGTTTCATCAGATCGGAGAATCCTGTTTCTCATGGTCTGAGAGTCCTTTAGGTGCCTTTTGGCAAACTCCAAAAGAGCTGTCATGTGCCTTTTACTGAGGAGTGACTTCCGTCTGGCCACTCTACCATAAAGGCCTGATTGGTGGAGTGCTGCAGAGACGGTTGTCCTCCTGGAAGTTTCTCCCATCTTCACAGAGGAACTCTGGAGCTCTGTCAGAGTGACCATCGGATTCTTGGTCACCTCCCTGACCAAGGCCCTTCTCCCCTGATTGCTCAGTTTGGCCGGGCTGCCAGCTCTAGGAAGTGTCTTGGTGGTTCCAAAATTCTTCCATTTAAGAATGATGGAGGCCACTGTGTTCTTGGGGACCTTCAATGCTGCAGAAATGTGTTGGTACCCTTCCCCAGATCTGTGTTTCGAAACAATCGGAGCTCTAAGGACAATTCCTTAACCTCATGGCTTGGTTTTTGCTCTGACATGCAATGTAACACACGCATTTCTCTGCACCCGCTATAACATCTGCTAGACTTTATGCATCCCCATTTCCTTCATTTTATTCAACACAACCTTTCATAGAGATCATATCAGTACCAGTCTTAATTAATGCGTAGGGGACCAAGAGGTAAATGGTTCCTAATCACCACCCTGTTAGTCATATCACATATGCTATGGACCTCGTGTTGTGTTCATTATAGTAGGCAATGGTAAACATTTTGAAATGGAAAACGTTTATGATTGTTTCTTATTGGACAAGTCCAGGTAGTTCCTCCCTGTTTCAGATGTTTTTCGTCTGTTTGCTGCCTAACGAACACAACCCTTGGTGTGTGGTTATGATTTTATGTTTCATACTGATACTAGAAGAGGAGAGGAACTCTGAGAGAGGAAGGGTGTCATCACCTTGCAAGATCTCTGTCTTGTTATCATTTCCTGTTTGGGCTTCATGTTCCTTGAAACGCTCTCATTGTGTGCTTGTGGTTTCAACGTTGTGTGTGTGAGGGGGGGTCTAGGGTAAAGAGGATGCCAATAACAACAGAAGGAACGCTAAGCTGTTACAGTTCCTTTAAAGGTGAATGCCATCTGGATTTTATTTCTCTCTTTCTCTCTCACTATCTGTTTATGTGAAACCGCCACGCATGTCTCCAACTCAATCATCAAGTTTGCAGACAACACAACAGTGGTAGGCCTGATTACCAACAACGACGAGACAGTCTACAGGGAGGAGGTGAGGGCCCTGGTGGAGTGGTGCCAGGAAAATAACCTCTCCCTCAACGACAACAAAACGAAGAATAGCGGAGAGAGCACGCCCCCATCCACATGGCTGCAGTGGAGAGGATCAAAAGCTTCAAGTTCCCCAGCGTGCAAATCATTTAGGACCTGAAATGGTCAACAACGCCTCTTCAACCTCAGGAGGCTTTTTTATTTTTTTATTTTAGGAGGCTGAAGAAATTCAGCTTGGCCCCTAAGACCCTCACAACTTCTGCAGATGCACCACCTAAATGTTCTGTATCACCGCCTGGTACGGCAACTGCACCACCCTCAACTGCAGGGCTCTCCAGAGGGTGGTGCAGTTTGCCCAACACATCACATCAACACATCATGCCCTCCAGGACATCTAGAGCACAGGTGTCACAGGAAGGCTAAGAAGCTCATCAAGGACCTCAGTCACCGAACCATGGCCTGTTCACCTCTCTACCATTTAGAAGGCGGAGACAGTACAGGCACATCAAAGCCTGGACCGAGAGACTGATAAACAGCTTCTCCAGGCCATCTCGATCTGTTAAACAGTCATCACGAGCCGGCCTCCTCCCAGTTCCCTGCCCTGAAACTTAGACACTGTCACTAGCCGGCTACCACCCGGTACTCTACCCTGCACCTTAGAAACTGCTGCCCTATGTACATAGAGTCATTGAACACTGGCCACTTTAATAATGTTATTATTATAAAAAATGTTTTACCCCTTTTTCTCCCCAGTTGGTAGTTAAAAGTCTTGTCCCATCGCTGCAACGTCCGTACGGACTCGGGAGAGGCGAAGGTCGAGAGCCATGCGTCCTCTGAAACACAAACCTGCCAAGCCACACTGCTTCTTGACACACTGCTCTATTATCCTGGAAGCCAGCCGCACCAATGTGTCAGAGGAAACACAGTACAACAGGCGACCGTGTCAGCGTGCATGCGCCCGGCCCACCACAGGAGTCTCTAGAGCGTGATTGGACAATGGCATCCCGGCCGGCCTAACCCTCCCCTAACCCGGACGACGCTGGAACAATTGTTCACCGTCACGGCCAGCTGCGACACAGCACGGGATCGAACCTGTGCCTTAGACCGCTGCGACACTCGGGAGGCCAATGTAATAATGTTTTACCCACTTTATATTTAGATACTGTATTCTAGTCATGGCTCATCCTATATAACTATTCCTTCCAGTTCTCTGCCGACAATTACTGGAATTAATTGCAAAAATCACTGAATGGCATATATCTCCCTCACTAACATTAAGCAGCAGCTGTCAGAGCAGCTCACGGATCACTGCACCTGTACACAGCCCATCTGTAAATAGCCCATCCTACCTAACTACCTCATCCCCATACTGTTGTACATTTTTTGCTCCTTTGCACCCCAGTATCTCTACTTGCGATCACTCCAGTGTTTAATTGCTAAATTGTAATTATTTTGCCACTATGGCCTATTTATTGCCTTACCTCCCTAATCTTACCTCATTTGCACACACTGTATATATACTTTTTTCTCTATTGTGTTATTGACTGTATGTTTGTTTATTCTATGTGTAACTCTGTGTTGTTGTTTGTGTCGCACTGCTTTGTTTTATCTTGGCCAGGTCGCAGTTGTAAATGAGAACTTGTTCTCAACTGGCCTACCTGGTTAAATAAATGTAAATAAAAAAAATACAAAACTACTGCTGTACAGACCTTTTCTATTTACATACTGTACATACTGTCTATTCACACCATCATATTCATATATATATAATTTATACTCCGGACTCTGACATTGCTCGTTCTGATATCTCTCATTTTTTTAGCTTTTGGATTATGTGTGTATTGTTATTGTACTGCTAGATATTGTTGCATTGTTGGAGATAGAAACTTAAGAATTTTGCTGCATCTGTGATAACATCTGCAAAACTGTGTACATGACAAATAAACGTTGATTGGATTTGTCTCTTTTTGCCGGTCTCTTTTTCTCTATCACTTGAAATTCACTTCTACCTCCCTCCTCATTGTCTCCCTCACTCTCTGCAGGCCCTCCATCTCCTCCCTCCGCTCCCCAGTGTCACATCCCCTATACGGAGGGACAACAGGCAGATATCCACTGTTTCTGGGATCCAGGACAGAACCCACAGATCCCCACCTCCTACAGCCTGCACTGGAATTCTACAGAGGGGTAAAGACATGTCTACTATAGCCTGTATACATCCCATCTTAATACAGTATATACAGGACATCTATAATCATATTCACAAATGACCCAGACATAGGCTATCATAACTATCATATACTGTTCCTACACAGATGCAAGAATAGCTGTTTATTCGCTGTGTTTGGAAACCCGCGGTGACTCGTGGTGTTTAGAAACTGATGGATTAATGCTGCGTTTGTAACCAAGCAGGAAGTGGGAATTTACCACCAAAACGTTAGATAGAGGACTCTATATGGATAAAACCCATTTGACATGGACATTGTCATCAAAGGATTCACCATTTTAAAGTAGTCAACTGGGTGGGACTTCCTATGAGTGAAGGAAGGATCACATGATTCCATCCGGGTCATCAGGAGGGATCAGCCAATGAATTATACTCATGAGTAAACATTCCATAACTGTAGGTGGTAGTAAATCACCATCCTTGGCTTTATACCTGTTGAAACAACACACTCTAGATGGCAGTATGCACCCTTTCAGTTTGTTTGCCAACTCATAGAAGTAGTAGAAGAAGAAAATGGACTTATTCAAAATGGAGATGGCTCAATGGTTCTGCCCGTGCCAGGGCCGGACTTATGTGCCTTACCGTACACCCTTGTCAGTCCAAATAAAATATTGAAATAGTGATAATTTATTTGACAGAGAGGCCACGGACAGAAAGACGTATCAATCTCAGATAAAGCATTCAAGCAAGCGAATACAGAGAATGATAGAGATATTATCTTTATTTATGTCCCATTATGGCATCTGTGAGCGCTCGACCCGGTACTGGTACCCCGTGTATATAGCCAAGTTGTTGTTACTCATTTTGTATTTATTATTACTTTTATTATCACGTGTCATTACTTTTCTAAGCCCTCATTGGCAAGGTCCATGCCAAAAACGGCTTTAATGCATCATGATTCCTATATCTAACCCTATGGTGGTAAATTCCCACTTTCCACTTGGTTACAAATGCAGCATAAGAGGCAGACTCTTATGCTGCATTCGTAACCAAGTGGGAAGTGGGAATTTTGCTTTATTTTCTGCGGTGGTGGGGTAATGTGCATTCACAATGCTAAGCTGCAACTAGGGCTGGCATTGTTCCTGTCTCTGTTTGCACCAGATAGGCTGTTTAGGTTTTTTATGTTTATTGTTTTTGTATACTGTTCATCTTTATTAAAGATGTATACAAGTAACCACGCTGCGTTTTGGTCCGCCTCTCCTTCAACTCAAGAAAACCGTTGTGGTTGAGTCCGTTTCTGCAGTAACATGGACTCTTAACATCATGAAACTTCATTGTTCTTTGCTGAAACAAGCAAGGTGTTGTAGCAAACAAGTCTTCGGTTGCCTTGGCAAAACCTTTCTCCCTGCAGCAGCAGCACATACAGAAATACTGTAGAATGAATAAACAGGCTTGGAACCACTAACCCTGGCAAGTTGACTGGGAAACTCATGGGTTCTGTCGCAATGGCTGCCTTCTGTTGTGATGCAATAATTTCCATGGTAATGTAACATTTTTATTCTAATGATTTTAACTGATGTGGCTCATACATTGGAATGTCAGTTGAGTTTAATCAACAAATCACAGCACATACTGATGGGTACGCGTCCTGCTTCCTGCTTTGCTCCTAGGTTGAAGATGGGAAGGATAACGTCACAATAATGCGAAAGTTGTACCGCTCTGAATCAACCATGGGACCAACTCAAGCAGTGTAGCTTCGGTGTCTAGGCAGAATGCAACCGGTCTGAAGCATATCATAAGGCTGGTGAAAAAAATAAGCACTTTATGCTAATGCAAGAAAAAAATACTATAACCATCTAGCCAACATATAGGTTGAAGATTAAGGTTAAGACAAGTGTTATAATTTACCATAACTCTTTGCAATTCATGGAACCAGTGTGTAACGGTTTTCTTCCGTTGAAGGAGAGGACCAAAATGCAGCGTGGTTAGTGTTCAACATGTTTAATAAGGACAATAAACGTGAACACAAAACAAACATGAACACAAAAAAACCACAAAACAACAAATGTGAAAAAACTCACAACAGTCCTATCTGGTGCATAAACACAAAGACAGAAGACAACCACCCACAAAACCCAACATAAAACAGGCTACCTAAAAATGGTTCCCAATCAGAAGCAATGACTAACACCTGCCTCTGATTGAGAACCATATCAGGCCAAACATAGAAATAGACAAACTAGACATACAGCATAGAATGCCCACTCAGCTCACGTCATGACCAACACTAAAACAAAGAAAACAGAAAAGAACTATGGTCAGAACGTGACACAGTGTTGCTAGTTAGCAATGGTGCTGATCCCATGAATTTTTCTTTTCAAATGCTTCTGCATGGAATTATTACGATGCCTTAATCTTTGTATTTTCTTACCTAGACTAGCAGTCTCGGTTAAAAAATAAAATACAAGCACAGAGTTTCTAAACCCAGACCCACAATATCGCAAACTTCCGGGAACGCTTGAGAAACAAACCAAACAGACTAGGCGTGGGGTTTGAGAAGTCAATGAGAGAAGTGACAAATTCTTCCTTTAGTTGTTAATTTTATTGAAATCGAAAGGCACAACCTAGATTCGAGCCAATCTCTTAAAGATGCACTATGTTTGCTAAAATTCTAATAGCTTGCCCAATTTCAGTTTGTGACAAACCAAGCAATTATAGTGTGGAGAATCATTGCTAATATCTTTTCCACAACAAACAATATGGTATTTTCAGCTGTTTGAAGCTTGTGTACAAAACCGAAAGTAAAAGACTCAAAAATGAAACTTAAGACCGGGAAGCATAGACATAGTGCACATAGAACATATGTACTTTTTCTTAAACTTCCTTTAGATGAGAATGACAGATCTATAACACTAAATTCTATGTAAATTTGATCCGGTTGCCAAAAAATTACATATTGTAGCTTTAAGTAGTTGAACTTGTTATTACGCAAACTTCGTGAAGGTGGCAAACTGACACGTTTTAATTTCAGTCAAAAACGAGTTCATATTGAAGGAGTGCCTTTGATTTGACGGCTTGCACATGCGCAGTTCGACGCGAGACGACCGCGTTTAAAAATAAATATATATATTTTTTAATTGTTTTATTAACAAATATCAACAAACAATAGACGGATAGTCACATGCAAACAAGCATACATACAAACTATTTACATTTCCAGGAATCCTAAACAAACAAATTGTCACATTCGTTGAATGGAGGAGACCAAGGTGCAGTGTAATTTGAATACATCTTCTTTAATGAAGACGAAGAACACTTAAACAAACTTACAAAACAACAAAACGAACGTGAAGCTATATATGATAAGTGCAGACACAGGCAACTAACACATAGACATACAAAACCCCTAGACAGGAACAAAAACACATGCATCACCCATGTCCCACCCTAACCTAACCAAAATAATAAAGAAAACAAAGAATACTAAGGTCAGGGCGTGACAGTACCCCCCCAAAGGTGCGGACTTCCGGCCGCACACCTAAGCCTATATGGGTGGGTCTGGGTGGGCATAACTCCGAGGTGGCGGTTCTGGCTCGGGACGTGGACCCCGCTCCACTTCTGACTCGTCACACTTACTTAATATCTCTTTTTATATTTTTTCTTTATTTTTTCTTTCACCTTTATTTAACCAGGAAGGCAAGTTGAGAACAAGTTCTCATTTACAATTGCGACCTGGCCAAGATAAAGCAAAGCAGTTCGACAGATACAACGACACAGAGTTACACATGGAGTAAAACAAACATACAGTCAATAATACAGTATAAACAAGTCTATATACAATGTGAGCAAATGAGGTAAGAAGGCAGGTAAAGGCAAAAAAGGCCATGGTGGCAAAGTAAATACAATATAGCAAGTAAAACACTGGAATGGTAGTTTTGCAATGGAAGAATGTGCAAAGTAGAAATAAAAATAATGGGGTGCAAAGGAACAAAATAAATAAATTAATTAAATACAGTTGGGAAAGAGGTAGTTGTTTGGGCTAAATTATAGGTGGGCTATGTACAGGTGCAGTAATCTGTGAGCTGCTCTGACAGTTGGTGCTTAAAGCCTGTGAGGGAGATAAGTGTTTCCAGTTTCAGAGATTTTTGTAGTTCGTTCCAGTCATTGGCAGCAGAGAACTGGAAGGAGAGGCGGCCAAAGAAAGAATTGGTTTTGGGGGTGACTAGAGAGATATACCTGCTGGAGCGTGTGCTACAGGTGGGAGATGCTATGGTGACCAGCGAGCTGAGATAAGGGGGGACTTTACCTAGCAGGGTCTTGTAGATGACATGGAGCCAGTGGGTTTGGCAACGAGTATGAAGCGAGGGCCAGCCAACGAGAGTGTACAGGTAGCAATGGTGGGTAGTATATGGGGCTTTGGTGACAAAACGGATTGCACTGTGATAGACTGCATCCAATTTGTTGAGTAGGGTATTGGAGGCTATTTTGTAAATGACATCGCCAAAGTCGAGGATTGGTAGGATGGTCAGTTTTACAAGGGTATGTTTGGCAGCATGAGTGAAGGATGCTTTGTTGCGAAATAGGAAGCCAATTCTAGATTTAACTTTGGATTGGAGATGTTTGATATGGGTCTGGAATGAGAGTTTACAGTCTAACCAGACACCTAAGTATTTGTAGTTGTCCACGTATTCTAAGTCAGAGCCGTCCAGAGTAGTGATGTTGGACAGGCGGGTAGGTGCAGGTAGCGATCGTTTGAAGAGCATGCATTTAGTTTTACTTGTATTTTAGAGCAATTGGAGGCCACGGAAGGAGAGAGTTGTATGGCATTGAAGCTTGCCTGGAGGGTTGTTAACACAGTGTCCAAAGAAGGGCCAGAAGTATACAGAATGGTGTCGTCTGCGTAGAGGTGGATCAGAGACTCACCAGCAGCAAGAGCGACCTCATTGATGTATACAGAGAAGAGAGTCGGTCCAAGAATTGAACCCTGTGGCACCCCCATAGAGACTGCCAGAGGTCCGGACAGCAGACCCTCCGATTTGACACACTGAACTCTATCAGAGAAGTAGTTGGTGAACCAGGCGAGGCAATCATTTGAGAAACCAAGGCTGTCGAGTCTGCTGATGAGGATGTGTTGATTGACAGAGTCGAAAGCCTTGGCCAGATCAATGAATACGGCTGCACAGTAATGTTTCTTATCGATGGCGGTTAAGATATCGTTTAGGACCTTGAGCGTGGCTGAGGTGCACCCATGACCAGCTCTGAAACCAGATTGCATAGCAGAGAAGGTATGGTGAGATTCGAAATGGTCGGTAATCTGTTTGTTGACTTGGCTTTCGAAGACCTTAGAAAGGCATGGTAGGATAGATATTGGTCTGTAGCAGTTTGGGTCAAGAGTGTCCCCCCCTTTGAAGAGGGGGATGACCGCAGCTGCTTTCCAATCTTTGGGAATCTCAGACGACACGAAAGAGAGGTTGAACAGGCTAGTAATAGGGGTGGCAACAATTTGGGCAGATAATTTTAGAAAGAAAGGGTCCAGATTGTCTGGCCCGGCTGATTTGTAGGGGTCCAGATTTTGCAGCTCTTTCAGAACATCAGCTGAACGGATTTGCGAGAAGGAGAAATGGGGAAGGCTTGGGCGAGTTGCTGTTGGGGGTGCAGTGCTGTTGACCGGGGTAGGAGTAACCAGGTGGAAAGCATGGCCAGCCGTAGAAAAATGCTTATTGAAATTCTCAATTATGGTGGATTTATCAGTGGTGACACTGTTTCCTATCTTCAGTGCAGTGCGCAGCTGGGAGGTGTTCTTATTCTCCATGGACTTTACAGTGTCTCAGAACTTTTTTGAGTTACTGTTGCAGGAAGCAAATTTCTGCTTGAAAAAGCTAGCCTTGGCTTTTCTAACTGCCTGTGTATAATGGTTTCTAGCTTCCCTGAACAGCTGCATATCACGGGGGCTGTTCGATGCTAATGCAGAACGCCATAGGATGTTTTTGTGTTGGTTAAGGGCAGTCAGGTCAGGGGAGAACCAAGGGCTATATCTGTTCCTGGATCTACATTTCTTGAATGGGGCATGTTTATTAAAGATGGTTAGGAAGGCATTTAAAAAAAATATCCAGGCATCCTCTACCGACGTGATGAGATCAATATCCTTCCAGGATACCCCGGCCAGGTCGATTAGAAAGGCCTGCTCGCTGAAGTGTTTCAGGGAGCGTTTTACAGTGATGAGTGGAGGTCGTTTGACCGCTGACCCATTACGGATGCAGGAAATGAGGCAGTGATCGCTGAGATCTTGGTTGAAGACAGCAGAGGTGTATTTAGAGGGGAAGTTGGTTAGGATGATATCTATGAGGGTGCCCGTGTTTATTAAGGTGTTGGGGAGGTACCTGGTAGGTTCATTGATAATTTGTGTGAAGATTGAGGGCATCAAGTTTAGATTGTAGGATGGTTGGGGTGTTAAGCATGTTCCAGTTTAGGTCGCCTAGCAGCATGAGCTCTGAAGATAGATGGGGGGCAATCAGTTCACATATGGTGTCCAGAGCACAGCTGGGGGCAGAGGGTGGTCTATAGCAGGCGACAACGGTGAGAGACTTGTTTTTAGAGAGGTGAATTTTTAAAAGTAGAAGTTCAAATTGTTTGGGTACAGACCTGGATAGTCGGACAGAACTCTGCAGGCTATCTTTGCAGTAGATTGCAACACCGCCCCCTTTGGCAGTTCTATCTTGTCTGAAAATGTTGTCGTTTGGAATTAAAATTTCTGAATTTTTGGTGGTCTTCCTAAGCCAGGATTCAGACACAGCTAGAACATCCGGGTTGGCAGAGTGTGCTAAAGCAGTGAATAGAACAAACTTAGGGAGGAGGTTTCTAATGTTAACATGCATGAAACCAAGGCTATTACGGTTACAGAAGTCGTCAAAAGAGAGCGCCTGGGGAATAGGAGCGGGAACCCTCACCGCCGTCCACGGACTATAGGACGCCACTGGACTGATGGTCGAGTCTGAAGTGAGTGGCGCCTCTGGATTGGAGGGAGATTCTGCGGATCCGGACTGGAGGGAGACTCTGGCGGATCTGGACTAGAGGGAGACTCTGGCGGATCCGGACTGGGGGGAGACTCTGGCGGATCCGGACAGGAGGGAGACTCTGGCGGATCCGGACAGGAGGGAGATTCTGGCGGATCCGGACTGGAGGGAGACTCTGGCGGATCCGGACGCTCTGGACTGGGTACTGTAGCCGGACGCTCTGGACTGGGTCATGTAGCCGGACGCTCTGGTCTGGGTACTGTTGCCGGACGCTCTGGACTGGGTACTGTTGCCGGACGCTCTGGACTGGCGAGGCGCACTGTAGGCCTGGTGCGTGGTGCCGGCACTGGTGGTAGTGGGCTGGGGACACGCACCTCATAACGAGTGCAGGGAGGAGGAACAGGTCGTACTGGACTGCCGAGGCGCACTATAGGCCTGGTGCGTGGTGCCGGCACTGGTGGTACCAGGCTGGGGACACGCACCTCAGGGCGAGTGCGAGGAGCAGGAACAGGGAGTACTGGACCCTGGAGGCGCACTGGTGGCCTGGTGCATGGTGCCGGCACTGGTGGTACCGGGCTGGAGACACGCACCTCAGGGCAAGTGCGGAGAGGAGGAACAGGGCGTACAGGGCTCTGGAGACGCACAGGAAGCCTGGTGCGTGTTGTTGGCACTGGTGGTACTGGGCTGGAGACACGCACCTCAAGGCAAGTGCGGAGAGCAGGCACAGGAAGTACTGGGCTGTGGAGGTGTACTGGAGGTCTGGAGTGTAGAGCTGACACAACCCGTCCTGGCTGGATGTTTATACTTGCCCTGCAAATGCAGGGCGCTGGCACAGGACGCACAGGGCTGTGCAGACTCACAGTACGCAGAGCCAGGATATCCTGGTCCATGGAGGTATACTGGAGACCAGGAGCGCTGAGCCGGCACCCTCCTTCCTGGCTGGATGCCCATAGACACCATGCGTTCCACCGCATAACACGGTGCCAGACCAGTAACACTCTCCCCACGGTAAGCACGAGGAGTTGGCTTAGGTCTCCGACCTGACTCAGCCAATCTCCTCGTGTGCCCCCCCCCCCCAAAATCCCCAAACCCCTAGACAGGAACAAAAACACATACATCACCCATGTCACACCCTGACCTAACCAAAATAATAAAGAAAACAAATAATACTTAGGTCAGGGCGTGACACAAATCATATTCATTAATAATACAACAAGTTTTATTTGCCTTTTTGTTTTTCCTTTTAGTTAAAGTAGTGCCATATTGTTTAAATTCATTTATAAAGTGAAAAATGTTTGGTTTTGAATTAGACCATTTGCATTTGTGAATATGAAATTTACCTACTATTATTAGCAGTTGAATTAGATATACGACATCTTTATCTATGTCAGAATTTCTGAAATAAATCATTGTATCAAAACCATTAAATAGTACAACCTTTCCTATTTTTTTTGTAACAAAATGCTGTATGTCAATCCAAAACATTCTACTATAAATACAGGCAAAAAGCAAATGCAAAATGGTCTCTTTCTCCATTCCACAGAAATCACAGTTAAAGTCAATATTTAGCTTGAATCTTTCCAAAACATGTTTCACAGGATAAATTCGATATAACATTTTAAATGAAACTTTCTTTACTTTGTTACTGATACAATATTTGTTAGCAATTTTCCATGCTTTCCCCCGATGTATATCACCATAGATATTTGACCAAAAGAGTCTTGCTGAGGGAATTGTAAGATCACAAACAATATTCCTAATCTGTTTATTACTACATTTATCTTTGATGTTAATATTGCCAATGAATTATTTTCATGTAAATCTATGTTACATCAACCAGAGGAATTTCAAAGAGATACAACCCTCCTTGGAATCACATCAAAAACAATTGCATATTATTTTGGGGTTATTGGAATTTTAAACTTATCCAGAAATTCCCCATATGAGAGTAGATATTCCTCCTCATTCATTAACTGACCAACCAAAATCTTTTTATTCTCAGACCACTTACGAAAAAAGAGACATATTTTTAAATCGTATATCTTTGTTGATCCATATAAAGTATGTGTTTGTGTTTATGCGCTAACATCCAAGCTAAAATTGCCTGCTCATGGAATTTGGCCAACTTTACTGGGATTTTATCAACATCAAAATTACACCGAAGCAAAACATTCTAAACCAGCAACAGAGTCAAATAAATACTTAGGGAAGACATTCCAAATACTGTTCTGGTTCTAAACATACTTCAGGATCCAATTTATTTTAAAATTATTATTTAGAGTATTGAAATCTAAAACCTCAAGATCTCCTTGTTCTTGGGTATTAGTGAGAATATATTTTCGTAGAGAGTGAGGCTTGTTAGCTAGATTACTTGTTGGTTATTACTGCATTGTCGGAACTAGAAGCACAAGCATTTCGCTACACTCGCATTAGCATCTGCTAACCATGTGTATGTGACAAATAAAATTTGATTTGATTTGTTCCTCCCCCAAAAATGATAAAGAATCTTATCTAAGTCCTTTACAATTTTAGGTGGTAAGTCAAGTGATAACGAGACATAAACCGATCTGGATAACCCTTCAGCTTTGGACAATAAAACCTGGGACGGTGTGTCACAGCATCATCGTACTGAGCTTGTTGTCATTGCAGGCAGTCTCAACGCTGTGCGTTACAGGGAAGACATCCTCCTCCCTCATGTGGTGCCCTTCCTGCAGGCTCATTCTGACATGACCCTCCAGCATAACAATGCCACCAGCCATACTGATCGTTCTGTGCGTGATTTCCTGCAATACAGGAATGTCAGTGTTCTGCCATGGCCAGCGAAGAGCCTGGATCTCAATCCCATTGAGCACGCCTGGGACCTGTTGGATCGGAGGGTGAGGGCTAGGGCCATTCCCCCCAGAAATGTATGGGAACTTGCAGGTTCCTTGGTGGAAGAGTGGGGTAACATCTCACAGCAAGAACAGTCCATGAGGAGGAGATGCACTGCAGTACTTAATGCAGCTGGTGACCACACCAGATACTGACTGTTACTTTTGATTTTGTTCAGGGACACATATTCCATTTCTGTTAGTCACATGTCTGTGGAACTTGCTCAGTTTAAGTCTCAGTTGTTGAATCTTGTTATGTTCATACAAATATTTACACATTAAATTTGCTGAATATTTCGTAAATTTGCTCTGGCCATCTTCTCCGTTTTCAGAGCGCTCTCATCTCAGTGTGCCTAGAGCGCAGAATAACTGAACAATTTACGAACGCCCTACAGCATTGAATATTGCCGGTGTAATTAAGCGTGATTAAAGTGTTGCCAGCAGCACAGTTACAGTCACCAATGCTTTGGATAACATGGGAAAAATGCTCAGTGAGGTGTTCTCTCATTTTTGTCTGGAAGTAGCTCGCAAGCTAGCTAACTTTATCCAGTTAGCTTGGGTGCTTGACTGCCATTGTGAGGCCAGAAGGCTCGGATCACCAACTCCTCCGCCAGAGCGTCCAGTGTGTGCTCGGAACGCTCCGAGAGCGAAACGCTCTGAATTTACGAACTGACAATCTGACAACTCTTTGAATTTACCAACGCCCAGGGCGCGCTCTCTGGCTCTCCAGAGTGAATTTACGAACACAACCCTAGCTTTACACTCACAATGTCCGCCAGTCCACCCATTATGTCATCATTGACTTGATGGGGACGCCCGTTTTATTCATTCTATTTCTATGGCAGCGCATGCAGTCAGGAGCAGCGGAGAGTAGAAAATGTGTGTCTTTTATTTTGCTATGTGAACAGTTGTTACGGTGACCTCAGTCATTTAACTGGCCAATAACCGTCATCCAAAATTCCATGACTGTCACAGCCCTACCCGCAGCCCTCTGGCATGCTCGGTGTGTTGGAGCTAGGTCTGTGTTGTAAGACTGTATGTCTGCACAGTGCTGTCAGATGTGGTGTTTGAGTGGTGTGTATTTATGTGTCCTGCAACTTCCTTTTCAGCATTAGCAGCGTGGTGGAGGGCACCAATGTGAGTGGCGTGATCCCTCGTGAACTTTACACCAGTTACAGTGACCTGACTGTGTTGGTCAAAGCTGCGAACCAGCATGGCTCTGCCACATCTACAATGGCTGCCTTCAACACTGGAGATATCAGTGAGTCAGGGATGACTCTTCTCTGTACATTCCCTATTTATTCAGAGGGACAGACATGACACTTTCAGTTTCTGTCTCTCTCCAGCTGTCTTACTGACTCTCTTTTGTGCTCTCTATCTCCCCCCACCCTCTCTCTATCTCCCCCACCACCACCCTCTCTCTATCTCCCCCACCCTCTCTCTATCTCCCCCACCCTCTCTCTATCTCCACCACCCTCTCTCTATCTCCACCACCCTCTCTCTATCTCCACCACCCTCTCTCTATCTCCACCACCCTCTCTCTATCTCCCCCACCCTCTCTCTATCTCCCCCACCCTCTCTCTATCTCCACCACCCTCTCTCTATCTCCCCCACCCTCTCTCTATCTCCCCACCCTCTCTCTATCTCCACCACCCTCTCTCTATCTCCCCACCCTCTCTCTATCTCCCCCACCCTCTCTCTATCTCCCCACCCTCTCTCTATCTCCCCCACCCTCTCTCTATCTCCCCACCCCTCTCTATCTCTACCCTCTCCTATCTCCACCACCCTCTCTCTATCTCCCCACCCTCTCTCTATCTCCCCACCACCCACTCTCTATCTCCCCCACCCTCTCTCTATCTCCACCACCCTCTCTCTATCTCCCCACCCTCTCCCACCACCCTCTCCCCCACCCTCTCTCTATCTCCCCCACCCTCTCTCTATCTCCACCACCCTCTCTCTATCTCCACCACCCTCTCTCTATCTCCACCACCCTCTCTCTATCTCCACCACCCTCTCTCTATCTCCACCACCCTCTCTCTATCTCCCCACCCTCTCTCTATCTCCCCACCCTCTCTCTATCTCCCCCACCCTCTCTCTATCTCCACCACCCTCTCTCTATCTCCCCACCCTCTCTCTATCTCCCCCACCCTCTCTCTATCTCCCCCACCCTCTCTCTATCTCCCCCACCCTCTCTCTATCTCCCCCACACTCTCTCTCTATCTCCCCCACCCTCTCTCTCTCTCTCTTTCTTTCACTCTCCCACTCTGTCCTCTCTTCCCTATCCATTCCTCTACCAGAAAAGCCACCCACCCCTGAAATCACTCACCATTGCCCTCAGCCCCTGGAGATCTACTGGATTGTGCAGTGTGAGGATCAAGGCAGCTCTGACCAACTGTGTGAGGTCCAGTATCGCCCCCAGGACCAGCAGGGCTGGACTCAGGTGAGTGAGCTGAGCATGGCTGGGGTTTTGTTCATTTCCCCAAGTGTGCACTTTTTCACTTCCATTCATGGATTTAAAGTAAAATGACCGGTATAAGAAATCTTTTGGAAACTCCCTCCCGCCCAAACCTACACCAATCCAATGCAGGGATTACTGTGCACTTCAGGACAGAAGACAGGGTATTTTGGGAGTGGTCGAAATGTACCCAATGATGTTTTTTCAATTTCAGTCGGGGAGGGTTTAGTATTTTTTTTATTTAATCCAGGGGAGGGTCATGTAATTTGTAATCAATTAAATGTCATATTGAGAATGAGTTGCTTATTATATCTGGATGTGTGCTTGATGCTGCCCCTCATCCCTGATTCTCTGCTGGGCGCGCAATATCAAGTGCAACTAGTGTGGTCTCAATCAAATGATCCATAGCCTATGCTGTAGGCCTAGGCTATACGGAGAGAAGCACAGGGCAAAGTTATATTTCTCAGAAAATGTACTCTTTTTCCTGAGTTTATCTGCTGCTGGGATGGTGTATATAAAACTAGCCTACACTGCATTACTAGGCCTACTGATGTCCTGTTTGAGAGGGAGAGGGCAGGAGGACTGCTATTCTGCTGGAATTGATTCTAATAAAAACAATATGTTTCGTTGCCCATAAATGAAGGTATTTATCAGAGTTATTGACCTTCCAATAAGCCATATTCAAGTAATTTACACAGATTTTTTGGAACCGATTAGGTTATGAAAATGTGAAAAAAATACTTTGAATTAAAAAATAAATTAACCAAAAATGTCTTATTAGGCTATGCAGTCATTCTACACTGCCTTTGAATTCACTTTTAGAACCACGAGTTTGGCCAGTCTTGTTGGTTTGAGGATCATGCGATGAGCTATCCATGGCTAGTTTGTTCATTTAGCCTAGCAGTGGTCTTCCCATGCTCTAATCACAGTCAACACACATCTATTTTGGAACAACAATATCATGGAATAAAATAGAATCTATTAGAAAATGATAGTTTACCAAATGAAGAAAAGTTACTCGTGCATTTAGGAACAACAATATCATGGAATAAAATAGAATCTATTAGAAAATGATAGTTTACCAAATGAAGAAAAGTTACTCGTGCATTTAGGAACAGCGGGGACTGTGAAGCAACACAAACGTTGGCACAGACACATGCTCCCACACGATAACATACGCACTATACATACACATGGATTTAGTACTGTAGATGTGGTGGAGTAGGGGCCTGAAGGCACAGTGTGTTTGAGATCTGTGAATGGAATGGAATGTTTTTAAGCTTGTATAAACTGCCTTCATTTTGCTGGACCCCAGGAAGTTAGCATGCTTCCACTTTGGCAGCAGCTAATGGGATTCATAATAAATACAAATAGGCCTACCTGATGATATGTGGTTAAAACAATGCTGTGTTAAAAAAATGAATGGCTTTTTCTGTACTTCATTGATGATCAGGTATTCCGGTTGTAACTGGTTCTGTTGCGTTCAATTTTTGCAGTTGATAGACAACTTTGGCTACTTTGCCATGTAATGCTTACAAAACTAAGAACAGTTTCTAAAACTGCATATCTAAGGCTCTGGTCTGACCTAGGAGTGAGGGTAAATGATAATCATGTTCTCTGCTATCCACTTTGTTGTAATTATTATTTTGGGTATAGGGGAGGGTCATTTGTTTATTTTTTCAAACATTCAGTCCCTTAGATGTAAGGAATGAAACATTGAAATACCATTGTCTCTCGATTATCTGTGGGAATTTCGTACTGGGAATGTTGTCCTTCTGAGTTAGGGATGGGTAACTTTTTGAGGCTCGAGGGCTGCATGCACAGATTCTTTTGGGACCAATTTCTTGTCAAAATCTATTTGCGTGCAGAAAAGGCCAGGTATTTCAAAATAATAAGCTCCATTATAATTGTACTTTCTATAAGCTATTAAATGTGCAATGTAGCCTGGAGTTGCTTTTTAATCCAAAAGAATCCCTCACCCCCCCATCCCTGCGGCCGCCTCTTGCCCATCCCTGTTCTTTTGTGTGTCATTCTTTCATGTCCTGCTCAGGAAGAGGACATCCTACGCAGCTTCCTACTCCTGACTCCACGGCCCTACACTGTTTATGAGTTCCAGGTGCGCTGTGCCTGTGAGGGCCCTCAGGCCCCGATGAGTGACTGGAGCTCAGTCTACAAAGCATGGAGTTCTGAGTCAGGTCTGTCAGTGGGTGCTGATGGGTAATGTAATCCTGTGGTCTCCACAGCTTGAAAATATTTGTTCACTTATTCCGTGGTGATAGATGATTAAACTATTGCTCTCTCGTTCTCAGCGCCTGTGAAAGCATTGGATGTGTGGAGTGACTGTGGAGTCACCTCTGAGCTTTCTCAATGTGTCCTTATGTGGAAGGTATGTTAACACAACATCCCATCATAATAGGTCATATATATATACACTGCTCAAAACAATAAAGGGAACACTAAAATAACACATCCTAGATCTGAATGAATGAAATATTCTTATTAAATACTTTTTTCTTTACATAGTTGAATGTGCTGACAACAAAATCACACAAAAATGATCAATGGAAATCAAATTTATCAACCCATGGAGGTCTGGAGTTAGAGTCACACTCAAAATTAAAGTGGAAAACCACAATACAGGCTGATCCAACTTAGATGTAATGTCCTTAAAACAAGTCAAAATGAGGCTCAGTAGTGTGTTTGGCCTCCACGTGTCTGTATGACATCCCTACAAAGCCTGGGCATGCTCCTGATGAGGTGGCGGATGGTCTCCTGAGGGATCTCCTCCCAGACCTGGACTAAAGCATCCGCCTACTCCTGGACAGTCTGTGGTGCAACGTGGTGGTGTTGGTGGATGGAGCGAGTCATGATGTGCTCAATTGGATTCAGGTCTGGGGAACGGGCGGGCCAGTCCATAGCATCAATGCCTTCCTCTTGCAGGAACTGCTGACACACTCCAGCCACATGAAGTCTAGCATTGTCTTGCATTTGGAGGAGCCCAGGGCCAACCGCACCAGCATATGGTCTCACAAGGGGTCTGAGGATCTCATCTTGGTACCTAATGGCAGTCAGGCTACCTCTGGCGAGCACATGGAGGGCTGTGCAGCCCCCCAAAGAAATGCCACCCCACACCATGGCTGACCCACCGCCAAACTGGTCATGCTGGAGGATGTTGCAGGCAGCAGAACGTTTTCCACAGCGTCTCCAGACTCTGTCACGTCTGTCACATGTGCTCAGTGTGAACCTGCTTTCATCTGTGAAGAGCACAGGGCGCCAGTGGCGAATTTGCCAATCATGGTGTTCTCTGGCAAATGCCAAATGTCCTGCACGGTGTTGGGCTGTAAGCACAATCCCCACCTGTGGACGTCGGGCCCTCATACCACCCTCATGGAGTCTGTTTCTGACCGTTTTAGCAGACACGTGCACATTTGTGGCCTGCTGGAGGTCATTTTGCAGGGCTTTGGCAGTGCTCCTCCTGCTCCTCCTTGCACAAAGGCGGAGGTAGCGGTCCTGCTGCTGGGTTGTTGCCCTCCTACGGCCTCCTTCACGTCTCCTGATGTACTGGCCTGTCTCCTGATAGCGCTTCCATGCTCTGGACACTACGCTGACAGACACAGCAAACCTTCTTGCCACAGCTCGCATTGATGTGCCATCCTGGATGAGCTGCACTACCTGAGCCACTTGTGTAGGTTGTAGACTCCGTCTCACGCTACCACTAGAGTGAAAGCACTGCCAGTATTCAAAAGTGACCAAAACATCAGCCAGGAAGCATAGGAACTGAGAAGTGGTCTGTGGTCACCAACTGCAGAACCACTCCTTTATTGCCTATCATTTCCACCTGTTGTCTATTCCATTTGTACAACAGCATGCAGGTGTAAAAGCACGGTGGCTAAAAACCTTATGTGGGGTGGCCAGTCCTCTTCTGGCTGTGCCGGGTAGAGTTATAACAGAACATGACCAAGATGTTCAAATGTTCATAAATGACCAGCATGGTCAATCAGTGTTGCTTCCTAAGTGGACAGTTTGATTTCACAGAAGTGTGATTGACTTGGAGTTACATTGTGTTGTTTAAGTGTTCCCTTTATTTTTTTGAGCAGTGTATGTTCACACACTACCATTCAAAAGTTTTCTTTCAAAAACAAGGTAATTTCTAAGTGACAACAAACTTTTGAACGGTAGTGTGTGTGTGTGTGTGTGTGTATATACAGTATATATCTCTCAAACTGTACCATATAATCCGGTTAGACAAGTGATTCATGTTTCAAAAGATTATGCATTTTCTAATCATAAGAACGTATCCAGAGCGACTTACAGGAGCAATTAGGGTTAAGTGCCTTGCTCAAGGGCACATGAACAGACTTTTCACTGAGTCGTCTCAGGGATTCAAACCAGCAACATTTCGGTTACTTACCCAATGCTCTCAACCACTAGGCTACCTGCCTCCCCAAAACACCCACTTCCCTATAGCCTGCTATAACTAATACCCCTGTCTGGTATCTATCCTCAGGAGATGCCCACCTGGTTGGCTCAGGGGAAGGTGCTGGGGTACGTGGTGACATTATCATACAGTAACGGGACAGTGGCGGTTGTGAACGTGTCCATGTCAAAGCCTGGTGGCCTTTGTGTCTGTCAAGAGAAGAGATGCCGCTTCACACCCTCTCTGTGGGGTGTATCAGGGGTGGATGTGTCCGTCTACAATTCCCAGGGTGCCAGCAAACCTGCTCCCCTAGCTCTACCCACATCAGGTAAGGGAAACCACCATTAAGTTTCCGGATGACACAACAGTGGCCTGATCACCGACAACAACGAGATAGCCTATGAGAAGGAGGTTAGAGACCTGGCCGTGTGGTGCCAGGACAACAACCTCTCCCTCAACGTGATCAAGACAAATGAGATGATTGTGGAATACAGGTAAAAGAGGACCGAGCACACCCCCATTCTCATCGACGGGGCTGCAGTGGAGCAGGTTGAGAGCTTCAAGTTCCTTGGTGTCCACATCACCAACAAACTAACATGGTCCAAGCACACCCAAGACAGTCGTGGAGAGGGAATGACAAAAACCTATTCCCCCTCAGGAGACTGAAAAGATTTGGAAATGGTCCTCAGATCCTCAAAAGGTTCTACAGCTGCCCCATCGAGAGCATCCTGACTGGTTGCATCACTGCCTGGTATGGCATCTCCTCGGCCTCCGGCAGCAAGGCACTACAGAGGGTAGTGCGTACGGCCCAGCTGCCTGCCATCCAGGAACTCTATTCCAGGCGGTGTCAGAGGGAGGTCCTAAAAATGGTCAAAGACTCCAGCCACCCTAGTCATAGACTGTTTTCTCTGCTACCACACGGCAAGTGGTACCGGAGCACCAAGTCTCGGTCCAAGAGGCTTCTAAACAGCTTCTAACCCCAAGCCATAAGACTCCTGAAAATCTAATCAAATGGCTTCACAGACTTTTCACATCACTCCCCCTCTCTTTTCTGCTGCTCTATGCATAGTCACTTTAATAACTACCTATATGTACATATTACCTCAATTACCTCGACTAACTTGTGCCCCCCACATTGACTCTGCACCAGTACTCCCTGTATATGGTCTCGCTATTGTTATTTTACTGCTGCTCTTTAATTATTTGTTACTTTTATTTCTTATTGTTATTTTTTTTAAACTGCATTGTTGGTTAGGGCTGGTCAGTAAGCATTTCACTGTAAGGTCTACTACACCTGTTGTATTCGGCGCATGTGAGAAATACAATTTTATTTTATTTGAAAGGTGTGTGTTAGTGTGATAATAGTGTAGGTTTGTATGTTTCTCTTTCACTTAGGTCTACAGGTGCCAGAGCTATCCTTCACTGTGAACCAGGATATATTGAGCCTCAATGTATCCTGGTCCCTGCCACCCCAGCCCATTGAAAACATGCATGAGTATGTGGTGCAGTACAAGCAGGTGGGACTTCCTCCGACACAGGGCTTTGATTGGATTATAGTGCACCAAAATCATACGTCAGTCATTTTAAGAGGTTTGTGTGGCTTAAACTGATCTATGATACCATTTCTTTCTGAACATATTTATTGATATTTTGTAATGTTTCAAAGTGGTTTCAAGATGACAGCATGGCTTTTGTCTCTGTCTCCACCTACAGGTGATTTTGAGAACCACACTGCCTACAATGTGTCATTGTTTGCAGTGTTCATCAACAGTAGCTGCCTGCTTGCGTCTGCAATCTCGTATTCTCTTCATGGACGTAAGTATATTAGAGCATGGAAATACAAGTCTTTATAATGTACTTGCCAGTATGTAATCAGTGCAATTAGTGCACATGACCGATTTTCAGTGGAAAACTTGAAATATCACGTCTTTACCTAATGTTAATTTGTCCGGCCTTTTAACTCACTGTAAAATGTTTTATTTATTGTTTATTTTTCTGCTACTTTTGACTATTCCTCTACCCATTTCACCTCCATTTCCTCCTCTCTCAATCACTCCTCAGTCCCACCCAAAGTGACTGAGTTCAAGGTTCAGCACATCTCTGACTCTCAAGTGACTTTGTCCTGGCAACACATCTCCCTGACCCAGAGTAAGGGCCTCATACTGTGCTATCAGCTGGTATTAAACAACGTTACAGGTAAACAACACAAAGACAGTGGATAAACTGGGATAAATATTTTGTTGCTACAATGCTATATTGTTAGAATAAAAGTGCAGTCTCCACTGCCCGTTGTGTACATTAGCATAAAATATAGCATTACATTGTAGTAGCTTAAATAGTATGAAATATTTTTGCCTGTTCCCAGATCTGTTTGTTCTGTCTTGCCAACCCCTATTGTCATTATTGGCTCCAGAGTGGCGCAACGGTCTAAGACACTGCATCTCAGTGCAAGAGGCATCCTTGGTTCGATTTCAGGCTGTATCACATCTGTCTGTGATTGGGAGTCCAATAGGGCGGCGCACAATTGGCCCAGCGTCGTCCGGGTTTGGCCGGGGTAGGCCGTCATTGTAAATAAGAATTTGTTCTTAACTGATTTGCCTAGTTAAATAAACACAGTACAAACAGATCTGGGACCAGACTGTCCACAGGCTACCGTGCTGCACACTCTCGTTCCCACACATCAGTGGCCTTGCTCACAATCATTAAACCTTTCCTTCATCTGCAGTGTACAACGTGAGTAGGGACCAGAACAGCCTCCATCTGTTAGGACTTACATCTGGTCACCACCAGGTTTGGATCAGGGCTGAGACTAAGGCTGGACTGGGACCCAGTGAAACCATCAACTTCTCTACTGAGAACAGCCATGGTATTCTACCACTATGCCATGTAGTAATTTGATAATGATGACAAGAAGCGTATAGCTGTTATAGGTTCTCTAACAACCGTGATGAGATGTATTCAGTGTTTATGTACCTAACTGGTGACACAGAGGTCATGTATAACACTAATTATTATTTATTATTAAACAAACTAGAAATATTATTATAGGTTGTGTATAATACTGTATATAACATCACCTTTAAAACAGAAAGGGTCCTGAAGTTCCTTAGAAAATAATAACAGTGTAATATTGAATGCATGCTTTGTTTGAAATAGACCTTTGTGCTACAGTATGTGATTATGAACATGGATTGCGGTCTAATTGGTCATTTTGCCTTCTGACCTCCCCCATCTCTCTCCCTTTGTTGTCACAGGTTTCCTCAAATATCTGGTGCCAGGAATAATAGCAGGGATGTTGCTATTGATCATCATAATGTGAGAAACTGGATTCCCATACTTCAACCCAAATAGCCTGATTCTGATTATTTTCTCATTGTTTTGAACCATGGCCATGTTCATTAGGGCACACTGATGCAAAAAAATGTAAAAGGCTTTGCAACGTTTCGTGCCGACTGAACACATACAGGGTGTGGTGCTCTCATGTCTCCTTCCTCTCTCTCTCTGAAAGTTCACGCCAGAAATAGGTTTACAAAAGGGGAAACACTTGAGGAAGTGGAAATGAGATCGGGCAGTTGAGTTGGGCTTTCAATTATGCCCTCCATAACAATGGTCTTGATCAAAAACATAAAACAAACAATATGCTATACCCCTTTCAACTAAAACAATGGATCAAATATTTCTACCACTTTTAGGGTGATATACAAATGAACATGTCAATTGAAGGAACACAACTCTTTTGGTGTGCAGTATGTCAATGATACTGTTGTGTATTTTCTGTAGTGTACAAATGAAGACTTGTGCGAAAGTGCCTGACCCCAGCAACAGCAAACTGCTCCAACAGATGAAGTTGCAGGTGAGTGCAGGGCAGACTATCACTATGTGGCTGTGACTGACTAATCTAGTATCAGTCTGATATTAGTTAGTCTTATAGTATTCTAGTTAGTGGTGGACGGAGCCCCAGGCAGAGGCCCAGAGTTCATCATGTCTTCCTGCCTGGTTTGTCTTCAGCCATTTGGGTCAAGGGAACACACTACCTATAGATATGGATGGTATCTTATTTGTAATGTTCCAGTAAGAACCTGTTGTAAAATAAAGAATGTGCGTACTACATGAACCTAAATGTTGATTATACCACATACAGTAGCAGGGGCTGTATTGGGCTAGTAATATACCATTCCCTTGAGTAATATTATCACCAGTCAGAGGCATAACATACAACCATAGAGGAATAAATGAATGTTTCTGACACCCTGCCTGTCGTTGCTCCAGTTTAACAGCTCCTTGACGGCGATCTTCTCTCCTCTGGAGTCTAACCCAAAGATCTCTGAGCTGGAGGTGGTGGAAAACCCTTTCTGGGATGCCAATGCCTGTCCTAGGAAAAGGTCCAGCCCTGATGGACAGACAGAGGGGGTGGTGGGAGAGGAGCGCACACACATAAGGACTGATGAAGAGGCGGAAAAGGAGGAGGATGCTGACAAGGGTTACAGTAGAATTATTGATACTGACGAGGAGGAGAGGGATGGGGGAGAGTCCGGAAGCTTGTTGGAGGACGATCAGTTTGTTTCGGACTATGAGAAGCATTTCATGCCTGTGGTTGAATGACCCTACTGTCTGTCTGGTGTGGTGCTACTGAACAACTCTTTTGGTGTGTGTATGTTCTCCTCATTGCAACGACAAGACAGCCATTGTTCAGTTGGAACCCCAAGGGCCAAACAGGTCAATTGTGTGCTATTGTGCTTGTTGATCTAGATGCAGATCACTACTAATTACTAGTTTGCAGCTAGAGTTTATGTCGACTGAATGCAAAGACCGACAACCGCCAAAACATTTATTCTATAAGAACATTTCTGGACTCTGAAGTATCCATTCTAACCACAAAAGACTCCAGGGATGTAAAGAGAAGTTTGGATGAACTTTCCAACAGAAAGACGGACGATTCCAACAGAGATCATGACGACACACTGAACATAAATATATATATTGATTGCAATTATTCCCGAATGAGTGAGCGTTTATGTGCAAAGGATTAGCATTTCAATTGTTATAATTATCAACCGTGTAGTGTCTTTTGTCTTTCGTGCCCTTCTCAGTCCCTTTGTCTACCAAGCCGCGATACCGGTTTAGCCCACTAGGGCACATCCCTTATCGTTTCCTTGTAACCGTATCTTCTGTTTGTTTGTTATGCATGTCTGTGATTATTTAGTTAGTAACTTAATTATTAAGACAATTGATGTATGGATGATTCATAGTGAAGGCTGGGTTTGTGCAGATAACCAACCATTTACGATGTTTGGAATGAGACTAACGTGAGATAAATAATAATTCATTAATTAGAAGACTAATTGATCAGATATTGAAAATATCTGAAAAGTTATATTAGGAAAATGATAACTTTGTAATCGGAAGATTTTCCTTGGTGCCCCGACTTCCTAGTTAATTACATTTACATGATTAGTTAATCACATAATAATAATTACAGAGAATTGATTTGATAAAATAACAGTCTTCAATTTAATGATGCCAAAGACACAACACAATGTCTACATTGTTCAGTTTGAACTACAACTGTCAATCATGTCTGCTCATGAGGTCAGATGAAATGCTATTTCAGAATAGCATAGTTTAACTTTTTTATACAAAACTGTTTTTGAAAGTTAATTGCTGTTATTTTAATTTTAAATTTGTATATCTAGCTAAATAATAACTATTTCCCTTTTGAGACACCTTAAAAAAAATGAAACTGGCCTCTCACCATGGTCAACTTGAAGTTCCCTTACTTCGACAAACGTCTATGGAAAGTGAATGGGAGAAGATATTGAAGCCTGAGCCTTGCAATTCAGTCGGACTGACGTTTTTGGAGAAAGTGGACCTGTTTTTTACCGGACCCATATGTGGTTTCAGGATGGGTGGGAAACAGGTGGAAAAGTATCCGTTGTCATACTTGAGTAAAAGTGAAGATACTTTCATAGAAAATGACTCAAGTAGATGTGAAAGTCACCCAGTAAAATACTACTTGAGTAAAAGTATTTGGTTTTAAATATACTTAAATAACAAAGTAAATTTAAATTCCTTATATTAAGCAAACCAGACGACACCATTTTCTGGATTGTTTTATTTATGGATAGACTGAGGCACACTCAGCACTCAGACATCATTTACAAACAAAGTATATGTATTTAGTGAGTCTGTCAGATCAGAGACAGTAGGGATGACCAGGGATGTTCTCTTGATAAGTGTGTGAATTGCACACTTTTCCTGTCCTGCTAATCATTCAAAATGTAATTTTGGGTGTCAGGGCAAATGTATTAAGTAAATAGTACATTATTTTCTTTAGGAATGTATTGAAATAAAAGTACATAAAAAAAAAATGTTAATAGTAAAGTACTGATACCCCACAACCTACTTAAGTGATATTTTTGGCCTTCCTGTGACATCAGGTGCTGTTGGTGTCCTGGAGGGCGGGTAGTTTGCTCCCGGTAATGCATTGGGCATACAGCACCACCATCTGGAGAGCCTTACGGTTTCGGGAGGTACATTCGCCGTACCAGTCGGTGATACAGCCCGACCGGATAGTCTCAATTGTGCATCTGTAAAGGTTTGTGGGGGTTTTAGGTGCCAAGACAAATTTCTTCAGCCTCCTGAGCTTAATGATGAGCTTTGAGGGTTATATAATGTTGAATGCTGAGCTATAGTCAATGAACAGCATTCTTACATAAGTATTCCTTTTGTCCCGATGGGATAGGGCAGTGTGCAGAGTGATGGCGATTGCATCGTCTGTGGATCTTTTGTGGCGGTAAGCACATTGAAATGGGTCTAGGGTGGCAGGTAAGGTAGAGGTGATATGATCCTTGACTAGTCTCAAAGCACTTCATGATGACAAAGATGAGTGCTACTGGGCAAAAGTCATTTACAGTACATATGAGATGTTACCTTTGCTTTCTTGGGTACAGGAACAAAGGTGGCCATCTTGAAACGTGTAGGGACAGCAAACTGGAATAGGGAGAGATTGAATATGCCCGTAAACACACCAGCCAGCTGGTCTGCGCATGTTCTGAGGATGTGGCTAGGGGTGCCGTCTGGGCCGGCAGCCTTGCGAGGTTTAACACGTTTAAATGTTTTACTCACGGCGGCCACGGAGAAGGAAAGCTCCACAGTCCTTGGTAACAGGCCGTGTCAGTGGCACTGTGTTATCCTCAAAGCGGGCGAAGAAGGTGTTTAGCTTGTCCAGAAGCAGGATGTCGGTGTCAGCAATGTGGCTGGTTTTCCTTTTGTAGTTCGATGTAGCTGGTTTTCCTTAGGTAGCTCATCCATATATTTATATGTACATATTCTTATTCCATCCCTTTACTTAGATTTGTGTGTATTAGGTGGTTGTTGTGGAATTGTTAGATTACTTGTTAGATATTGCTGCACTGTCTAAACTAGAAGCACAAGCATTTCACTACACTCGCAATAACATCTGCTAACCATATGTATGTGACCAATAAAATTTGATTTGATTGTCTGATGTTGAGTCTTTACCCGACAAATTACTGGTAGGATATATCAGTTATCCTGTGTGAGCTTTAGGGCCGAACCCACTACGGTGTTTCAGGTGCCATGTGTATGGTCATGTTGCAGCAGTGTGTAGGAGGAAGATTCCTAGGTGTGAGAAGTGTACATACAGGAGGGCTTGAGTCAAAGGATTGTGTAATATCAGTGAAAGAAGTGGTGTGTGTAAACTGTAGGGTGGACCATGTTGCTGGGGATCAGAAGTGTCCGGTGCGGGTTGAGAGGCGGGTTGAGATTGCCATGGTCAGAGTTGTGGAGAAAGTGTTGTATGCTGAGGCAGTGAAGAAAGTAGAGGAAGCTGGGTCAGGGGTGAAAGATACTAAGAGGCTCCCAGTAAGTAGTAGAATTTTGCCAGTACAGAGTGATAGGCATACGAATTAAAAGTGCTTCAGTAAGGTTGGCCTTTTAGCGTTCATTGCTATGGTTATTAACTGTACCATAGGTATCAAATCAAATCAAATGTATTTGTCACATACACATGGTTAGCAGATGTTAATGCGAGTGTAGCGAAATGCTTGTGCTTCTAGTTCCGACAATGCAGTAAGAACCAACGAGTAATCTAACCTAACAATTCAAAAACTACTACCTTATACACACAAGTGTAAAGGGATAAAGAATATGTACATAAAGATATGAGTGATGGTACAGAACGGCATAGGCAAGATGGTATCGAGTACAGTATATACATATGAGATGAGTAATGTAGGGTATGTAAACAAAGTGGCATAGTTTAAAGTGGCTAGTGATACATGTATTACATAAAGATGCAGTAGATGATATAGAGTACAGTATATACATATACATATACATATGAGATAAATAATGTAGGGTATGTAAACATTATATTAAGTAGCATTGTTTAAAGTGGCTAGTGATATATTTTCCATCATTTTCCATCAATTCCCATTATTAAAGTGGCCAGAGTTGAGTCAGTGTGTTGGCAGCAGCCACTCAATGTTAGTGGTGGCTGTTTAACAGTCTGATGGCCTTGAGATAGAAGCTGTTTTTCAGTCTCTCGGTCCCTGCTTTGATGCACCTGTACTGACCTCGCCTTCTGGATGATAGCGGGGTGAACAGGCAGTGGCTCAGGTGGTTGTTGTCCTTGATGATCTTTATGGCCATCCTGTGACATCGGGTGGTGTAGGTGTCCTGGAGGGCACTACCCTCTGGAGAGCCTTACGGTTGTGGGCGGAGCAGTTGCCATACCAGGCGGTGATACAGCCCGATAGGATGCTCTCGATTGTGCATCTGTAGAAGTTTGTGAGTGCTTTTGGTGACAAGCCGAATTTCTTCAGCCTCCTTCTTCACGATGCTGTCTGTGTGGGTGGACCAATTCAGTTTGTCTGTGATGTGTACGCCGAGGAACTTAAAACTTACTACCCTCACCACTACTGTCCCATTGATGTGGATTGGGGGTGCTCCATCTGCTGTTTCCTGAAGTCCACAATCATCTCCTTAGTTTTGTTGACGTTGAGTGTGAGGTTATTTTCCTGACACCACACTCCGAGGGCCCTCACCTCCTCCCTGTAGGCCGTCTCGTCGTTGTTGGTAATCAAGCCTACCACTGTAGTGTCGTCCGCAAACTTGATGATTGAGTTGGAGGCGTGCACGGCCACGCAGTCGTGGGTGAACAGGGAGTACAGGAGAGGGCTCAGAACGCACCCTTGTGGGGCCCCAGTGTTGAGGATCAGCGGGGTGGAGATGTTGTTACCTACCCTCACCACCTGGGTATGGAACGTAAAGTCACAGAAACAAGTGTTGCTGTTGCAGTTATGGAGAAGTATTTGGGATTACAATATTTTACTGCAGAATAGTTAAAGGGGGTGTTGAATGGTAGTGTCCTGTCCTCCCAGGCCGTTGGCCTGGTGTTGATTAGATCAGGTTAAATTAACGGAATGGGATGGTGTTTCTTTTTATGAGTAGGATTAAAAATGAGCGGGATAATTTGTATTTGTTATATCACAGAGTATAATGACTTTATTCTCCGGTTCAGTTGGTTGCGGTAATGCAACATATCGGCTGCCAACCGCCGTTAAACCCCACCAAAGAAGAAGAAAGTGAACGGAAACCGGAAAGGGTCAGTGGGTCCTACAGAATCGGCGTGTTCATTTCAAACCTGTAGTACAAGAGAGGACGAGCACGAGAAAGAAGCTTCCCCGTCGAGAAACTTCAGTCTACAAATCAACATTGTACGTAGGGTGTAATGTGTTTATCTAAGTATATTAAATAAAATAAGACGAAATATGATTGATATCTGAATAATTGGTCACATTAGCAAGCAGGTAACGTTAAGCGTTGGGAGTCGAAATAGCTTAGTTAGCATTAGCTAGCTAACAAATTGACAATTTCGGCTAGTGAGCTAGCTAACGTTAGCTTATTAGCTAGCGAGAGCACATGAATGCATTGGGCCACACTAGCAAGAAATCGCAACATCAACGAATTTACCGTTTGTCGATACTCGATGAGATTTAGCTATGGATTCTTGTGAAGTTGGCTACTAACAAAATCAAAGTAGCCCACTGGCCAAATTTGGAAAGATATGTTATTATTTCGTTTGGTTAACGTTTGTAGCCATGTTTAGCAGTAGAGTAGCTAGCCAAACTTAGGAGCTAGTAACTTTTTTTAGATTACTTCTCAGTCGGTGTTAATTCTCTGCCATGTTAAATCGAATAATATATCGACTGCCTTAGTTTTATAGCGTTAGCTAACTAACCCATCTTTGTACTCCTTGGTAGTGTCGAGGCCGCATACTTGGCCTTTTTTTACTGCATTTGTGTGGCTGAAGCCGGGGACTGCCGTGGTGAGAAGGGTTACATTCAGTGGCGTTGATCCGAATAGCTACCGAATGGACAGTACTTTGTTTTTTTTTCCGTGACTAGTTATAGTTAGAACGTCGGAATTAATATAACCATAGAGCCAACGTTAGTCGGATGGTTGTCCAGTTTGTTAAACTTCCCACTATCAGATCGTTTTTGGTGTTTAATATCCGCTTGTTAGCGTTACTTGTGTTGTGTCCAAAGAAAGTTGTAGGGCGGCAATTGTTTTAAGTCGCCCAAGTCCAAGGATCACTAACTATATTGCAGCACACCGGCAGAAGGGAACCGGGTGTCGTGGGGGGTGGGGCAGGATTAGGGCGGTTAAGCTGGGTCACGGAGATATTTTACTCCTTGTCTAAAGTAGAGCATCGCCTCGTTTTATTTGCCACAATCTGATTCCAAATTTAAACTCCAGCTCCCACACATTTTGTGCTCTGTTTGCACAGCCTTATAGACCCGTTTCCGGGTAGAAGCAAGCTCATGCTCCTGGCAACGAGTGCAAATGGCGCTTTTTTTGTTGCCCTGCTCTGGCCATGTGCATGGCTCACCTTCAATCGCATAATGCCACTGAATTCCAAATCATTAGTGAGCACATGGCGTTTAGTCTGGCAGTCGATATTTTAATCATAGAATTCCTCAATGTTCAATTTGGGAATCTGGCTGCAAGAGCATGTAGATTTTGTAGCCTGTTTTTTTAGATTTGCATATAAATCTATTGATTTGTTTTGTCATATATCTCAGTGCCAATCTGTGCCACACCACAAGAAGCATCTGTTTATAAACCCTCATACATTATTTAAACTATAGAAAGGTCAGTCAGCCCATGGTTACTTCCCTAATTGCACCGTATTCCCCATGGTGCACCATGTTGGTCAGACCTGTATGGGCCATGGTCAAAAGTAATGTACCAGTAAGTAATAGGGTGCCATGTATGATGCAACCCTGTCTCATTTTGGCAATGCTATTTACACTAAGTTTACTGTAGAATTCTGAGACCACTTGACCCACAGGATATGATGCACACTTAAAATGCATATCTTAATGATGGTGTTAGTATTCATGCAGTCTGTTCCAGAGCTCTCTCATAGTCATATTCCTATACTCTCTCTGTCCCTGCAGACTGACTGTCTTCTAGTAGAACTCTATCTCTACTTTTCCTTGTGTAGTATCTTTTATCAGTAACTGGGGACATAATTCCAATATCTGTAACTTTGTGTGTGTGCTCCCCATGCAGGATGGAGTGGCAGCCGGATGAACAGGGACTCCAGCAGGTCCTCCAGCTCCTCAAGGACTCCCAGTCCCCCAACACGGCCACACAGAGAGCAGTGCAACAAGTATCCTCATGTACAGACACTGACTGGAGGGTGGGGTTAGTGGAATGGCAGTGGTACTTCTGTGGTCCTCAGTTGGTAGAGCATTGCGCTTGCAACACCAGTATAGTTGGTTAGATTCCTGGGACCACCCATACGTAAAATATATGCACACAATACTGTAAGTTGCTTAGGATAAAAGCGCTTGCTAAATGGCATATTATTCTATGGTTATTGCATCTAGTTCAGTTTGCATTGATCTGTCTATGGGGCCTGTATTGACAATGTATTAAAGTGGAGATGGTGTTATAAGACAGTCACATGGACTGTCCTCCCCTCTGGATATGATGCATTCTATGTAACTCCTGACTGTTAATGATGGTGTTAGTATTCATACTGTCTGATCCAGAGGTCTCCTACAGTGACTTCTCTACTCTGTCTGGTCCTATAGATTTAGCCTCTGTTAGGATCGCAGATAATCTTAACCCTCCAATCCATAACTCCCACTGGCCAATTTATTACTTAAACCCTTGTCCTCATTAGGAACCATGGGTAACGCTACTTATAACAGCAGTTATTTCAAAACCGTTCATATGGTACAACCTATACAAAGGTGCGGAAACCATTTCTGTAGCTTTAGAATTAAACTTAGCCGGTATGTGACGAAATCACAGATCCGTTGCATTCCAAACTCTGTCACATTCCTAACTTATGAAATAAGCGCCTCACTTAGTATTTCAACAAGTGGTATTTTTCCTCTGTCTAAATGTCACCCTGGTTATTTGTTTGAGTTGAGCACCATGTGAGATGTCTGTGATGTCATATTTCCCTTAACCGCTCTGTCAGAAACTTGAGCAGCTCAACCAGTTTCCTGACTTCAACAACTATCTAATCTTTGTGCTCACAAGACTGAAAACTGAAGGTGAGAGCCCTGTCTGAGTTTATATGTTCTAGTTGAGCATCTGGTAGCCTGAGTCGTGTTCATTAGGACACACACATTACTTCTGAGCTCAAAAAGTCCTTTTGGGTTTCTTTGTCTGTTTCCATTCTTTGGTCAGCATGCCGTCATTATCTGCTAGCCTTGTTATTAGTGGTTCTCTAGGCTGCTGCGTGTCATTCTGAATGCACGTTGCTGTGGCCTTCGTCTGCATCTCTGACATTCTTTTTTTCTTCCTCTACCCCATGACCTCATCATTCCTTCCTTCTCCCCCCCAACCTCATCCTTTCCTCCCCGCACCTCATCCTCTCCTGCTCTCCCTCTCCAGATGAACCCACTCGTTCTCTGAGTGGTCTGATCCTGAAGAACAATGTGAAGGCCCACTACCAGAACTTCCCCCCGGCCGTGGCTGACTTCATCAAGCAGGAATGCCTCAACAACATAGGCGACCCGTCGCCCCTCATCCGCGCCACTATCGGTGAGTCAGTGTGTGAGCTCTGGGTGACTTGGGGTGGGGTCTTGACATGCGTTACATCTGTGTCATTGTCTCAGGTAACTGCCGTCCTGTGGCTTTAATGTGGCACATTTTTCTCACTGTCTCTCCCTTTAGTAGCTACAGTTGAAGTTGGAATTCAATGTCAGGAATTGTGAAAAACTGAGTTTAAATGTATTTGGCTAAGGTCTATGTAAACTTTTGACTTCAACTGTATCTTCACCTCATCTCCCCACAAATAAATTTGTCTCACCCCCCTATCCTGCCCTCTGGATATGATGCATTCTTTATAACTCCTGACTGTTAATGATGGTGTTAGCATTTCTCTGTCAGATCCAGAGGTCTCTGGATTCCTTAAATCTCTTGTACATCCCTGTTTCCCTACATCTGGTCTGACAAGACAGCATAGGTGGAAGCCTTCAGGAGGGTTTACGTTCACCTGTCCACTTCTTCCAGATCAGTGGGCTCAAACGTTTTGCTTTGCCTGGTGCCCTGAATGGGTGGAGATTTCACATAAGGACCAATGGAATGGTCTAAAATGTGTAAACTCCGCCCACCCTAGTCACTGGGCAATGCAAAATGAACGTGCCCAGTGAGAATGGCAGTGTCCCTTCCAAGAGAGTATTAAGACCAGACCACCCTATGATTGTTGGTTCCTAACCTCTCTCTTCATCCCTCTCTCGCAGGTATCCTGATCACCACGATCACTTCTAAAGGGGAGCTGCAGACCTGGCCAGAGCTGCTGCCCCAGCTGTGTAACCTGCTCAACTCTGAGGACTACAACACCTGTGAGGTCAGAGCTACCTACCTACCACACACTCACATCTTTTTCTAGCCTCTCCCCCTTTCTCTTCCTCCTTCGTCTGTCACCCTTCATTTTTCTTTCATTTTTTTGTCCTCCCTGGCTTTTCTCTTTTCCCCTCATTCCCTGTCACACTCTTTCCCCTCATTCCCTGTCACCCTCTTTCCCCTCATTCCCTGTCACACTCTTTCCCCTCATTCCCTGTCACACTCTTTCCCCTCATTCCCTGTCACACTCTTTCCCCTCATTCCCTGTCACACTCTTTCCCCTCATTCCCTGTCACACTCTTTCCCCTCATTCCCTGTCACACTCTTTCCCCTCATTCCCTGTCACACTCTTTCCCCTCGTTCCCTGTCACACTCTTTCCCCTCATTCCCTGTCACACTCTTTCCCCTCATTCCCTGTCACACTCTTTCCCCTCATTCCCTGTCACACTCTTTCCCCTCATTCCCTGTCACACTCTTTCCCCTCATTCCCTGTCACACTCTTTCCCCTCATTCCCTGTCACACTCTTTCCCCTCATTCCCTGTCACACTCTTTCCCCTCATTCCCTGTCACACTCTTTCCCCTCATTCCCTGTCACACTCTTTCCCCTCATTCCCTGTCACACTCTTTCCCCTCATTCCCTGTCACACTCTTTCCCCTCATTCCCTGTCACACTCTTTCCCCTCATTCCCTGTCACACTCTTTCCCCTCATTCCCTGTCACACTCTTTCCCCTCATTCCCTGTCACACTCTTTCCCCTCATTCCCTGTCACACTCTTTCCCCTCATTCCCTGTCACACTCTTTCCCCTCATTCCCTGTCACACTCTTTCCCCTCATTCCCTGTCACACTCTTTCCCCTCATTCCCTGTCACACTCTTTCCCCTTACCTCCCCTGTCCCTTTTTTCTTCCTTCCATCTTCATATCCCTTCTCCTTTACCACTCTCTACCTCTAAATGTTTCAGTAGCGTTCTCTCCACATCCCATGCCATCTGGATATGATGCAGAACACCTTGACAGTGATTGCCAGTGATGCTTTTGTATTCATACTGTCTGATCCAGACCTGTAGCCTATTGCCTCCAATCATCCTACTTCATTCCCCTCTGTTGCTCTGAGTTTGACTCGGTCTGTCTGTGTGTGTTCTCTTGATCAGGGCTCGTTTGGAGCCCTGCAGAAGATCTGCGAGGACTCATCGGAGCTGTTGGAGAGCGACGCACTCAACCGCCCGCTCAACATCATGATCCCCAAGTTCCTGCAGTTCTTCAAGCACTGCAGCCCTAAGATCAGGCCAGTCCCAGGTCCCCTGTACCTCCAGACTATCCTGGTCCCAGATCACTTTGTGCTGTCTTGCCAACACCTATGTTCATTGTTATGCCAGTGACTAGATGTTGGCAAGACACCACAGACATATCTGGGAACAGGCTACAACCAGACGCCACTGGTTGTTTCTCTGTTCTCACTGTTGTGTCCAGTAGAGCATAGCACACCATAGCAAAACGTTTTGCACCGGATTACACATCTGTGTTCTTATTGGACCAGCTTAGGTCGTTGCGTGGAACTTTGTCATTTTCAAAATGTTTCCACCTACTATCCCACTGTTTTCAAAGACATTAATTTGCTCCCTTTGTAAAACTCTGTTACTCATGGTGCTATTCTCTGCCTGTAGATCTCATGCCATCGCCTGTGTGAACCAGTTCATCATCGGCAGAGCCCAGGCCCTGATGGACAACATCGACACCTTCATAGAGGTGAGCATCAGGCAACGCACAACACTGTTGACCATAGAAATATAATCACCGTGGTCAGATGGGCTATTCCCATTCTAGTAGTTCTACTTCTATGGTGGTGACGCTGAAGAACACTGATCTGCTCATCTGGCTATGTTGCAGAACACCTTGACAGTGATGGTTATTGATGCTTGTTGTATTCATACGGTCTAATCCAGACTCTACAGCCTCTTACATGTCCATCGTCTAGACAATGGTGTGTACTGTGATCAATGGTGTTGAGGGTAGCTGTAGATTCAAGACTGACATCTGTCTCATTTTCTTCTCTGGTCTCTCTCTCTCTTCGTGTCTCCGTCTCTCAGAGCCTGTTTGCGCTGGCTACAGACGAGGACTCTGAGGTGAGGAAGAACGTGTGCCGGGCTCTGGTCATGCTGCTGGAGGTCCGTATCGACCGGCTAATCCCTCACATGCACAGCATCATACAGGTGAGACGACCACTTCCTTATTTAGTCTCCCACTGACCAATCAGCATGTCCGACACTAATGTCATACCCCATCATCCAATCCCTGACACGGCTGTGTCTATCTCTCCCCCATCAGTACATGCTGCAGCGCACACAGGACCCGGATGAGAATGTTTCTCTGGAGGCCTGTGAGTTCTGGCTCACCCTGGCTGAGCAGCCCATCTGTAAAGAGGTGCTCTCTGGACACCTGGTGCAGTGAGTAATCCTAAACATACCTGTAACATACAGCATCACCTGGACGTGATGTAGAGGGCATGGGGACGGTGTGATGTTCAGAGGAACAGAATGTTGATGACAGTTAAAGGGTTGGCTAGCTGCAGTACAGACATCTCATGACCTATTAGGTGTGATGTTCAGAGGAACAGAATGTTGATGATAGTTAAAGGGTTGGCTAGCTGCAGTACACACATCTCATGACCTATTAGGTGTGATGTTCAGAGGAACAGAATGTTGATGACAGTTAAAGGGTTGGCTAGCTGCAGTACAGACATCTCATGACCTATTAGGTGTGATGTTCAGAGGAACAGAATGTTGATGATAGTTAAAGGGTTGGCTAGCTGCAGTACAGACATCTATTATCTCATGACCTATTAGGTGTGATGTTCAGAGGAACAGAATGTTGATGACAGTTAAAGGGTTGGCTAGCTGCAGTACAGACATCTCATGACCTATTAGGTGTGATGTTCAGAGGAACAGAATGTTGATGACAGTTAAAGGGTTGGCTAGCTGCAGTACAGACATCTCATGACCTATTAGGTGTGATGTTCAGAGGAACAGAATGTTGATGACAGTTAAAGGGTTGGCTAGCTGCAGTACAGACATCTCAAGACCTATTAGGTGTGATGTTCAGAGGAACAGAATGTTGATGATAGTTAAAGGGTTGGCTAGCTGCAGTACAGACATCTCATGACCTATTAGGTGTGATGTTCAGAGGAACAGAATGTTGATGATAGTTAAAGGGTTGGCTAGCTGCAGTACAGACATCTCATGACCTATTAGGTGTGATGTTCAGAGGAACAGAATGTTGATGACAGTTAAAGGGTTGGCTAGCTGCAGTACAGACATCTCATGACCTATTAGGTGTGATGTTCAGAGGAACAGAATGTTGATGACAGTTAAAGGGTTGGCTAGCTGCAGTACAGACATCTCATGACCTATTAGGTGTGATGTTCAGAGGAACAGAATGTTGATGACAGTTAAAGGGTTGGCTAGCTGCAGTACAGACATCTCATGACCTATTAGGTGTGATGTTCAGAGGAACAGAATGTTGATGACAGTTAAAGGGTTGGCTAGCTGCAGTACAGACATCTCATGACTATTAGGTGTGATGTTCAGAGGAACAGAATGTTGATGATAGTTAAAGGGTTGGCTAGCTGCAGTACAGACATCTCATGACCTATTAGGTGTGATGTTCAGAGGAACAGAATGTTGATGATAGTTAAAGGGTTGGCTAGCTGCAGTAATCTCATGACCTATTAGGTGTGATGTTCAGAGGAACAGAATGTTGATGACAGTTAAAGGGTTGGCTAGCTGCAGTACAGACATCTCATGACCTATTAGGTGTGATGTTCAGAGGAACAGAATGTTGATGACAGTTAAAGGGTTGGCTAGCTGCAGTACAAAGACATCTCTCATGACCTATTAGGTGTGATGTTCAGAGGAACAGAATGTTGATGATAGTTAAAGGGTTGGCTAGCTGCAGTACAGACATCTCATGACCTATTAGGTGTGATGTTCAGAGGAACAGAATGTTGATGATAGTTAAAGGGTTGGCTAGCTGCAGTACACACATCTCATGACCTATTAGGTGTGATGTTCAGAGGAACAGAATGTTGATGATAGTTAAAGGGTTGGCTAGCTGCAGTACAGACATCTCATGACCTATTAGGTGTGATGTTCAGAGGAACAGAATGTTGATGATAGTTAAAGGGTTGGCTAGCTGCAGTACAGACATCTCATGACCTATTAGGTGTGATGTTCAGAGGAACAGAATGTTGATGATAGTTAAAGGGTTGGCTAGCTGCAGTACAGACATCTCATGACCTATTAGGTGTGATGTTCAGAGGAACAGAATGTTGATGACAGTTAAAGGGTTGGCTAGCTGCAGTACAGACATCTCATGACCTATTAGGTGTGATGTTCAGAGGAACAGAATGTTGATGATAGTTAAAGGGTTGGCTAGCTGCAGTACACACATCTCATGACCTATTAGGTGTGATGTTCAGAGGAACAGAATGTTGATGACAGTTAAAGGGTTGGCTAGCTGCAGTACAGACATCTCATGACCTATTAGGTGTGATGTTCAGAGGAACAGAATGTTGATGATAGTTAAAGGGTTGGCTAGCTGCAGTACAGACATCTCATGACCTATTAGGTGTGATGTTCAGAGGAACAGAATGTTGATGACAGTTAAAGGGTTGGCTAGCTGCAGTACACACATCTCATGACCTATTAGGTGTGATGTTCAGAGGAACAGAATGTTGATGACAGTTAAAGGGTTGGCTAGCTGCAGTACACACATCTCATGACGTTTAACCTCTGCCCTTCCCATGCTGTCTGGATATGATGCATAACACATTAACTGTGATGGTCAGTGATGCCTGTTGTATTCATACTGTCTGATCCAGACAGCTGCAGCCCACTTGCCACATCTGACGCTCTGTAACTTCAATCCATTATTATATGGAACCAAGAACTGCAGTGTTGCTGATTGACCAACAGTCGGAAGACTGCTTGACTAATGGTGTCTTTTCTGTCTCCTCCTGAAGGCTCATTCCTATCCTGGTGAACGGCATGAAGTACTCTGAGATAGACATTATCCTGCTGAAGGTGAGCCTGTCTCTCAGTTCTGGGTGTGAATGATGACACCACACCTATTTCCCCCCACCAGGGTTGTGTTCATTAGGGCACACGAGCAAAACGTTTTGCAACGGGGAAACGAAAAGGACCAGTCAAGACAGTACCTCCCTGTTTCGGACCATTTGTTCAGTTGTGTGCTTAATGAACATGACCCAGAAGTCTTTCCTCCCACCCTCTCTTCTTACTGGTAATCTTGGTGTGATGGCAGCTTTATGCTTTGAGACTCGACTGATGTTTGACGTATTCGTGCTCTCTGACCTAAGTGTTGTATCTGGTTAATGCCAGTTAATACTGTAGCACAGTTCTTCCCTCGGTCAACTGTCCACACATTCCCAGTTCCACAACACAACACCCAGGCTAACCCACAGGAGATTTCCCTGCAGGCACTCCTTACTCTGACTCCTAGTCCTCGGTCATAAAGTCACAGTTACTTATTTGACTGCATTAATACCCTTCTGGCTGTTTCTGGCACTAAGCTGTGTCCATATGTCCATGGTTCAGCATGCTTTTTAGAGTGAGAATGTCTTAGCCTCCTGAACTGAAAACACATTTGGCATAAGTTATTAAATATTAGCCTGTATAGCCATCACTTATGCGTGCTGTCATGTTTCACAGCACAGACCTCGGACCAGAAAAATAAAACACAGCAATGATGCATCTCTCTCTCTCTGTCCAGGGTGATGTGGAGGAGGACGAGGCTGTGCCAGACAGTGAGCAGGACATCAAGCCCCGCTTCCACAAGTCCCGCACCGTCACCCTGCAGCACGAGGGCGGAGAGGGCGAGGAGGGAGAGGACATCGATGAAGACGACGATGATGATGACGATACATTATCTGACTGGAACCTACGTGAGTCGGGTTTGACTTAAAGCCGACAGTTACTGAAACCACCGCAGCCAGGGTGGAGATGCGTTAGAGGAAACACATTGATACGGTAGATGAAAGGAGCAGGAGGGTTGTGTCTGCTGCAGGCTCTACGAGAGTCTTGTCTGCTGCGGGCTCTACGAGAGTCTTGTCTGCTGCAGGCTCTACGAGAGTCTTGTCTGCTGCAGGCTCTACGAGAGTCTTGTCTGCTGCAGGCTCTACGAGAGTCTTGTCTGCTGCAGGCTCTACGTGAGTCTTGTCTGCTGCGGGCTCTACGTGAGTCTTGTCTGCTGCAGGCTCTACGTGAGTCTTGTCTGCTGCAGGCTCTACGTGAGTCTTGTCTGCTGCAGGCTCTACGTGAGTCTTGTCTGCTGCAGGCTCTACGTGAGTCTTGTCTGCTGCAGGCTCTACGTGAGTCTTGTCTGCTGCAGGCTCTACGTGAGTCTTGTCTGCTGCAGGCTCTACGTGAGTCTTGTCTGCTGCGGGCTCTACGTGAGTCTTGTCTGCTGCGGGCTCTACGTGAGTCTTGTCTGCTGCGGGCTCTACGTGAGTCTTGTCTGCTGCGGGCTCTACGTGAGTCTAAACTGCCGCAGGCTCTACATTTGAGTCCTGAGCTGGAGGTGCTGATTGGACAGTGTGAACTCCTGATCCATGTGATGACAGGCTGATGCTCGGGTCTTTCTGGTGGAGTGGCAGAGATCTCCAGAACAGTGGAGTCCCTGTCTGCAATGGTGTCTCATAGAACTAAAGTCTGGACTGCTGCAGAGGCACCAGAACAGAAGACCCTGTCAATGCCAGTCTATAGAACTAAAACAACATGGACGTGGTGATGCTCACCAGCTGCTGAAGACCCTGTTACCACAATGAGTCTTGAACTAAAACAACATGCATTGCAGAGATGCACCAGAACGGTGGAAGACCCCTGTTACCACAATGGTGTCTATAGAACTAAAACAACATGGACGTGGTATTGCAGAGATGCACCAGAACAGTGGAAGACCCCTGTTACCACAATGGTGTCTATAGAACTAAAACAACATGGACGTGGTATTGCAGAGATGCACCAGAACAGTGGAAGACCCCTGTTACCACAATGGTGTCTATAGAACTAAAACAACATGGACGTGGTATTGCAGAGATGCACCAGAACAGTGGAAGACCCCTGTTACCACAATGGTGTCTATAGAACTAAAACAACATGGACGTGGTATTGCAGAGATGCACCAGAACAGTGGAAGACCCCTGTTACCACAATGGTGTCTATAGAACTAAAACAACATGGACGTGGTATTCTGTATATGAGTGTTATTTCACGTAGCCTTTACCCAAATGATTGAGCTTTTTAGCGGTGTCATAACTAGACTACAAGGTGGATAATTCTTAGACATTATTTTATGGAAGTTGCTGTGTCATTGCTTCAGGGCTGTTGCTAGTCTCGTCAGCCAGACGCCAACATCAATGACATTCTGCTGAAGGACAATCTGGTATGTTGGGGAAAAGCCTAGAACTCCTTAAGTGGCTGGTAGACTGTTGCTAGTGTGTGTGTGTGTTTAGAGACTGCAGAATGACTTTGTGTTTAGCTGCTGCTGTGGAAGTGATGACATGTTCTCATCTGAACATATATGATGCTAATTAGAGATCGTTTTCTGATCCACAGCAGTATATTGGTGGGACTGGTCTCCTTCAACACCTTTGTTTTATTTGGAGAATCTGTTACTGGTCAGACCTGTACAACGTGGCCCAGATTCAGTAGTGTGAAAAGAGTATTAAATGGCTCGTTCACTCTAAAACCGTCTTTAGTATTTTGTTCACTGTTAATGAAATCCCTGCAGTCAAGTTTTCAACATAGAGCACTTCGGTGCAGAGTTTGAGTGAACTATCCCTTTAAAGGTTTGTCCCTCTTATCTCCCCGTAGGCAAGTGTTCGGCGGCAGCGCTGGATGTGCTGGCCAATGTGTTCCGAGACGAGCTGCTGCCTCACCTGCTGCCCCTGCTCAAGGGCCTTCTCTTCTCCCCTGACTGGGTCACCAAGGAGTCTGGCATCCTGGTGCTGGGGGCCATCGCTGAGGGTAAGGACTAGGAAATCAATCAATCACACTGTTGACACTTCACATAGATCTCTTGCTCAGTCTCTCTCCTTCTGTTTGTCTCCCTCTCCACACTTTGGACTCTTTCTCTCTTGACACCATCTCTATCAGATCTCTCTCTGTATGCTATTCTCTGCTCTGTTGCTCTCCTCTCTCCTCGCTCTCCTATGACATTCAGTACAGTGGTTCTTTCTCCTCTCTCACTCCATTGAGAGTTGACTGTCTCTCTGGATATGATGCATTCTATGTAACTCCTGACTGTTAATGATGGTGTTAGTATTCATACTGTCTGATCCAGAGGTCTCCTACAGTCAGACTTCTCTACTCTGTCTGATCCAGAGGTCTCCTTCAGTCAGACTTCTCTCCTCTGTCTGATCCAGAGGTCTCCTTCAGTCAGACTTCTCTACTCTGTCTGATCCAGAGGTCTCCTTCAGTCAGACGTCTCTCCTCTGTCTGATCCAGAGGTCTCCTTCAGTCAGACTTCTCTCCTCTGTCTGATCCAGAGGTCTCCTTCAGTCAGACTTCTCTCCTCTGTCTGATCCAGAGGTCTCCTTCAGTCAGACTTCTCTCCTCTGTCTGATCCAGAGGTCTCCTTCAGTCAGACTTCTCTACTCTGTCTGATCCAGAGGTCTCCTTCAGTCAGACTTCTCTACTCTGTCTGATCCAGAGGTCTCCTTCAGTCAGACTTCTCTCCTCTGTCTGATCCAGAGGTCTCCTTCAGTCAGACTTCTCTCCTCTGTCTGATCCAGAGGTCTCCTTCAGTCAGACTTCTCTCCTCTGTCTGATCCAGAGGTCTCCTTCAGTCAGACTTCTCTACTCTGTCTGATCCAGAGGTTTCCTTCAGTCAGACTTCTCTACTCTGTCTGATCCAGAGGTCTCCTTCAGTCAGACTTCTCTACTCTGATCATTTTGCCACTCTTTTTAGATCTAGTCTTGTCTTAGTCATTTTGACTAAAATATTACAAAGTCACATTTTTGTCATTTGAATAATGATTTAGTGTAGCCATTGTTAAAATTACAGAAATAGTGGGCCATTTTAGTCCACTAAATGTCTTTATATTGTAGTCCTATTTTAGTCATCACATTTTTCATGCCTTATTAACCGATAGTTAACACACATCACTGACTTCCATGTGCACAAACATACATAGCCTTGTCCTACCAACATATCGTTCTGCATAACATCCTATCACATTATTCTCTTCCCAATAGCCCAATTGGCAGAAAAACACATTACTCTGCAGCAGGTAAAAAAACAAGTGATTGTAGTCAGTATTTAGTCTCGTTTTCATCAACGTAAATGAAAAATAATTTTGGTGAATTGTAGTGTTTTCTGGGTCTGTTTAGTCAGTTATCGTCTTGTCTTTTGCCACTGAAAAATAGGTGTCAATGAAATGAACACTGCTCTCTCTGTCCCTGCGGTCTCTCTGCTAGTCTCTAATATCAGTCTAGTTCCTTGTTGCGTTAGATCAGTTCAGATTGACTTAGCAGTGGTGCTGTCGGCCCTTTTTGTCAGTGTCTGCTCTATTGTCTCTCTCCACTGTGATTTAGCTCTACTGTTTCTCTCTCTCTCCACTGTGATTTGGCTCTACTGCCTCTCTCTCTCTCCACTGTGATTTAGCTCTACTGTCTCTCTCTCTCTCCACTGTGATTTGGCTCTACTGTTTCTCTCTCTCTCCACTGTGATTTGGCTCTACTGTTTCTCTCTCTCCACTGTGATTTGGCTCTACTGCCTCTCTCTCTCTCCACTGTGATTTGGCTCTACTGCCTCTCTCTCTCCACTGTGATTTAGCTCTACTGTTTCTCTCTCTCTCCACTGTGATTTGGCTCTACTGCCTCTCTCTCCACTGTGATTTGGCTCTACTGCCTCTCTCTCTCTCCACTGTGATTTAGCTCTACTGTTTCTCTCTCTCTCCACTGTGATTTGGCTCTACTGTTTCTCTCTCTCTCCACTGTGATTTGGCTCTACTGCCTCTCTCTCTCTCCACTGTGATTTGGCTCTACTGCCTCTCTCTCTCTCCACTGTGATTTGGCTCTACTGCCTCTCTCTCTCTCCACTGTGATTTGGCTCTACTGCCTCTCTCTCTCTCCACTGTGATTTAGCTCTACTGTTTCTCTCTCTCTCCACTGTGATTTGGCTCTACTGCCTCTCTCTCTCTCCACTGTGATTTGGCTCTACTGCCTCTCTCTCTCTCCACTGTGATTTAGCTCTACTGTTTCTCTCTCTCTCCACTGTGATTTGCTCTACTGCCTCTCTCTCTCTCCACTGTGATTTGGCTCTACTGCCTCTCTCTCTCTCCACTGTGATTTAGCTCTACTGTTTCTCTCTCTCTCCACTGTGATTTGGCTCTACTGTTTCTCTCTCTCTCCACTGTGATTTGGCTCTACTGCCTCTCTCTCTCTCCACTGTGATTTGGCTCTACTGTCTCTCTCTCTCTCCACTGTGATTTGGCTCTACTGCCTCTCTCTCTCTCCACTGTGATTTGGCTCTACTGCCTCTCTCTCTCTCCACTGTGATTTAGCTCTACTGTTTCTCTCTCTCCACTGTGATTTGGCTCTACTGCCTCTCTCTCTCTCCACTGTGATTTGGCTCTACTGCCTCTCTCTCTCCACTGTGATTTAGCTCTACTGCCTTTCTCTCTCTCCACTGTGATTTAGCTCTACTGTTTCTCTCTCTCTCACTGTGATTTAGCTCTACTGTTTCTCTCTCTCACTGTGATTTAGCTCTACTGTTTCTCTCTCTCTCCACTGTGATTTGGCTCTACTGCCTCTCTCTCTCCAATGTGATTTGGCTCTACTGTGACTCTCTCTCTCTCCACTGTGATTTGGCTCTACTGCCTCTCTCTCTCTCCACTGTGATTTAGCTCTACTGCCTCTCTCTCTCTCCACTGTGATTTGGCTCTACTGCCTCTCTCTCTCTCTCCACTGTGATTTGGCTCTACTGCCTCTCTCTCTCTCCACTGTGATTTGGCTCTACTGTTTCTCTCTCTCTCTCACTGTGATTTGGCTCTACTGCCTCTCTCTCTCTCCACTGTGATTTGGCTCTACTGCCTCTCTCTCTCCACTGTGATTTGGCTCTTTCTTGCCTCTAAACTCTCTCTCCACTGTGATTTGGCTCACTGCCTCTCTCTCTCCACTGTGATTTGGCTCTACTGTTTCTCTCTCTCTCCACTGTGATTTGGCTCACTGCCTCTCTTCTCTCCAATGTGATTTGGCTCTACTGTTTCTCTCTCTCTCCACTGTGATTTGGCTCTACTGCCTCTTCTCTCTCCACTGTGATTTAGCTCTACTGTGATGGTTAAACTGACCTCTCTCTCTCTCCACTGTGATTTGGCTCTACTGTTTCTCTCTCTCTCCACTGTGATTTGGCTCTACTGCCTCTCTCTCTCTCCACTGTGATTTGGCTCTACTGTTTCTCTCTCTCCACTGTGATTTGGCTCTACTGCCTCTCTCTCTCTCCAATGTGATTTGGCTCTACTGCCTCTCTCTCTCTCCACTGTGATTTGGCTCACTGTTTCTCTCTCTCTCCACTGTGATTTGGCTCTACTGCCTCTCTCTCTCTCCAATGTGATTTGGCTCTACTGCCTCTCTCTCTCCACTGTGATTTGGCTCTACTTTCTCTCTCTTCTCCACTGTGATTTGGCTCTACTGTTTCTCTCTCTCTCCACTGTGATTTAGCTCTACTTTCTCTCTCTCTCCACTGTGATTTGGCTCTACTGTTTCTCTCTCTCCACTGTGATTTGGCTACACTTTTTCTCTCTCTACTATGATTTGGCTACACTTTCTCTTTCTCTCTCTACTGTGATTTGGCTACACTTTCTCTTTCTCTCTCCACTGTGATTTGGCTACACTTTCTCTTTCTCTCTCCACTGTGATTTGGCTACACTTTCTCTTTCTCTCTCCACTGTGATTTGGCTACACTTTCTCTCTCTCTCTCCACTGTGATTTGGCTCTACTGCCTCTCTCTCTCTCCAATGTGATTTGGCTCACTTTTCTCTCTCTCTCCAATGTGATTTGGCTCTACTGCCTCTCTCTCTCTCCACTGTGATTTAGCTCTACTGCCTCTTCTCTCTCCACTGTGATTTGGCTCAAATTCAAAACAACAATCTCATAATTGATTTGGCTCATCAAGCATACAAGTATTTCTCTCCACTGTGATTTGGCTAAACTGCCTCTCTCTCTCTCCACTGTGATTTGGCTCTACTGTTTCTCTCTCTCTCCACTGTGATTTGGCTCTACTGCCTCTCTCTCTCTCCACTGTGATTTGGCTCTACTGTTTCTCCACTGTGATTTGGCTCTACTGCCTCTCTCTCTCTCCACTGTGATTTGGCTCAGATGACACTCATAGGACTTCATGTTACTGTGATTTGTATGTTTTGTTCACTGTGAAGCTCTCTCTATTTTTACTCTCTCCACTGTGATTTGGCTCTACTGTTTCTCTCTCTCTCACTGTGATTTGGCTCTACTGTTTCTCTCTCTCTCTACTATGATTTGGCTACACTTTCTCTTTCTCTCTCCACTGTGATTTGGCTACACTTTCTCTCTTCTCTCCACTGTGATTTGGCTCTACTGCCTCTCTCTCTCTCTCACTGTGATTTGGCTACACTGCCTCTCTCTCTCTCCACTGTGATTTGGCTCTACTGTTTCTCTCTCTCTCACTGTGATTTGGCTCACTGCCTCTCTCTCTCTCCAATGTGATTTGGCTCTACTTTGATCTCTCATCTCACTGTGATTTGGCTCTACTGCCTCTCTTCTCTCCACTGTGATTTGGCTCTACTGCCTCTTTATCTCTCTCCACTGTGATTTGGCTCTACTGCCTCTCTCTCTCTCCACTGTGATTTGGCTCACTGCCTCTCTCTCTCCACTGTGATTTGGCTCACTGTCCTCTCTCTCCACTGTGATTTGGCTCTACTGCCTCTCTCTCTCTCCACTGTGATTTGGCTCTCATGTGGAATCTCCACTGTGACTCTCTCTCTCTCCACTGTGATTTGGCTCACTGCCTCTCTCTCTCTCACTGTGATTTGGCTCTACTGCCTCTCTCTCTCCACTGTGATTTGGCTCTACTGTTTCTCTCCTCTCTCTCTCCACTGTGATTTGGCTAAAAAAAACTACTGCCTCTCTTCTCTCTCCTGTGATTTGGCTCTACTTTCTCTTTCTCTCCTCCACTGTGATTTGGCTATACTTTTCTCTCTTCTCCACTGTGATTTGGCTCTACTGTTTCTCTCTCTTCTCCACTGTGATTTGGCTACACTTTCTCTTTCTCTCTCTACTGTGATTTGGCTACACTTTCTCTTTCTCTCTCCACTATGATTTGGCTACACTTTCTCTTTCTCTCTCTACTGTGATTTGGCTACACTTTCTCTTTCTCTCTCCACTGTGATTTGGCTACACTTTCTCTTTCTCTCTCCACTGTGATTTGGCTCTGTCTCTGTCTCTCATTCTTCAGCCCTTTATGACCCCTGTCTGTTAGTCAGTAACACACTAATATCGGCAGACAGCAGATGTTGACAGTGAGGGAGACGTGTCCTAATGCAGAGTAGGTGTAATGCCATATATTTTCTGCTGCGCTGACCCAGTTAACACGTCACTAATAGGATGTACACTAATTGGATTCCAGCAGAGTATATTTTATATTAAAAGCTATAAACACTAAGCCAGATGACTGGCTGTCCTTCACATGGCTTTGTGTTGATAATAGACTTGGCCAACAATTGAGTGTTGTCAATAAAGAATTTGCCTCAGGCTCGCTAGATTCAAATTCTATCCAACTTTATCGACATGAAAAGAGGAATTGAATGTTGCCTAAGCGGTGCACAGATGGCAATATTCAATTGAATCTCTTCACAAATACACCAGGGAAAGACAATGTGTCATGGTTAAACTGATCACTTAATATTGAGGTTTTATCTCCAATATGTGCTTTGACCTCATACCCTCCCTACAAAACTGACCCCACCCCCAATCACAAACCAAATATTAAAACAGCGTCATAAGGTAAAGTAAAATTCCATGCGTTGTTGTGCTTTACCTCCCAGAACTCCCCCCCACCTCATCCTGTGTCTGTGACAAAAACACTCTCTCTAACCCCTCCTCCCCTCCAGGCTGTATGCAGGGCATGGTGCCCTACCTCCCGGAGCTCCTCCCCCACCTCATTGCATGCCTGTGTGATAAGAAGGCCCTGGTGCGCTCCATCGCCTGCTGGACCCTGTCCCGCTACGCCCACTGGGTGGTCAGCCAGCCCCCAGACTCCCACCTCAAACCCCTGATGACCGAGCTGCTCAAGAGGATACTGGACGGCAACAAGAGGGTGCAGGAGGCCGCCTGCAGGTGTGTACTGTGTGTGTGGGAGTGTCCTTTTGGCATTGTCAATGTGTTTCAGCTATGACAGTCAGACCTGCCCCCCCCAATTAATTAAGCTGTGCTTGATTGAGCTTGCCTGCTGTGATGGAACCAATGGAATAGTCCCAAAAGTTCAACCCTGGCACTCAAGGCAAGCTCAATTTAAACGCTCAAGATGGGGTGTGTGTTCAGAGACTGCAGTATGACTGGGCATTTGACTTCTGCTGTGGAAGTGATGACATGTTCTCATCTGAACATATATGATGCTAATTAGAGATCGTTTTCTGATCTACAGCAGAATATTGGTAGGACTGGTCTCCTAAAGGGTTGTGTATAGGCCAGCTTGGTTGTTAACCTCTCTGGGAAATGTGGGACGGTAACGTCCCACCTCGCCAACAGCCAGTGAAAGTGCAGGGTGCCAAATTCAAAACAACAATCTCATAATTCAAATTCATCAAGCATACAAGTATTTTACACCATTTTATAGATAAAATTCTCATTAATCCAGCCACAGTGTCCGATTTCAAATAGTCTTTACAGCGAAAGCACCACAAACGATTGTTAGGTTACCACCAAGTCACAGGACGTCAGCCATTTTTCCAGCCAAAGAGTGGAGTCACAAAAAGCACAAATAGAGATAAAATTAATCACTGACCTTTGATGTTCTTCGTCAGATGACACTCATAGGACTTCATGTTACACAATACATGTATGTTTTGTTCGCTAAAGCTCATATTTATACCAAACAATCTATTTTTACATTGGCGCGTTACATTCAGTAGTTCTAAAACACTCAGTGATTTTGCATAGAGCCACAACAATTTACAGAAATACTCATCATAAATGTTGATGAAAATACAAGTGTTACACATGGAATTAGAGATATTACGTCTCCTTAATGCAACCGCTGTGTCAGATTTCAAAAAAACTTTACGGATAAAGCTGACCATGCAATAATCTGAGTACAGCGTTCAGACCCACAAAGCAGCCAAAAAGATATCCGCCATATTGGGTAGTCAACATTAGTCAGAAATAGTGTTATAAATATTCACTTACCTTTGATCTTCATCAGAATGCACTCCCAGGAATCCCAGTTCCACCATAAATGTTTGATTTGTTCGATAATGTCCATAATTTATGTCCAAATAGCTTCTTTTGTTAGGGCGTTTAGTACACAAATCCAAACGCGCGTTCAGGTCCAGCCGAACGTCGGACGAGAAGTTCAAAAAGTTATACTACAGGTTGTAGAAACATTTCAAACTAAGTATAGAATCAATCTTTAGGATGTTTTTTTATCATAAATCTTCAATAATGTTCCAACCGGAGGATTCCTATGTCTGTAGAAAAGCAATGGAACGGAGCTACCTCATGTGGAATGCGAGTGACCAGCGTGTGACTCTCTGCCAGACACCTCACTCATTCAGCTCTCATTCAGTCCCACTTCACAGTAGAAGCCTCAAACCAGTTTCTAAAGACGGTTGACATCCAGTGGACGCCTTAGGAAGTGCAACAGAACCAATATCCCACTATCTCCAATAGGGTCTGAGCTAAAAAAAACTACAAGCCTCAGATTTTCCACTTCCTGTTTGGATTTTTTTCTCAGGTTTTCACCTTCCATATGAGTTATGTTATACTCACAGACATCATTCAAACAGTTTTAGAAACTTCAGTGTTTTCTATCAATACTACTAATAATATGCATATATTATAAGGCATCTGGGACAGAGGAGCAGGCATTTAGCTCTGGGCACCTTATTCATCCAAGCTACTCAATACTGCCCCCCGTGTCACCAGCCTGTGAGTCTGGATTTTCAGTTAAAGCAGATGTTATTGAGTGTCCACTGTATTAACGTCTGTGTGTGTGACATGTCCATTCTCGTACTCTGACCCATTGGCCTTTGCGTCCCTCAGTGCGTTTGCCACCCTGGAGGAGGAGGCGTGTACAGAGCTGGTGCCCTACCTCAGCTTCATCCTGGACACGCTGGTGTTCGCCTTCGGCAAGTACCAGCACAAGAACCTGCTCATCCTCTACGACGCCATCGGAACGCTATATACGCCATTATTTATACTTATTATATACATATATACATTAGTACACCACCTCAACCAGCCTGTGAGTCTGGATTTTCACTTAGTTAGCAAACTAATGACATTCTGCTGAAGGGACAACATGTTGGGGAAAAGCAGCAAGCTGGTAGACTTTGCTAGTGGTGTGTGTTTAGAGACTGCAGAAAGACATTGTGTTTAGCTGCTGCTGTGGATGATGACATGTTCATCCTCTGTTGTAGTGCGTTGATTGCTGTATCACAACCTCCTTGGTTACTTTTCATAGGTTCATCTTTATGCCTCTCTGCTCTCCTCTATGATGAATTCTAAACAGACATTGGAAATCTGAATCACCAGTGTGGATGTATTTTACAGTCTGAGGTTGTTTAGTGAGAAGACACGTGTATAAATCATGTCACATGTTCTCAGGTTGATGAGAGGAAGCGTGGCTAGAAAAGATGGAGCGTCACATGTTCCTCACCCTGGTTGGTTTGGACAACATGTTTTAGTCTTTCTCATGGATATGATGAGAGACAAGTGGCTTAGAAGATGGACTGTATTTATGACTGTTCTCATCAACTGCCCCTATGATGAGAGGACATCCAGAAGATGGAGCTGATTTAGCCTCCCATGTTCTCATTGCCAAATGGAATGAGCTGGCCGGCCGTGGGAGAAGATGGAGCACAAGGATCTCTTTCCACTTCTGGAGGTTATACATTATTATATACATATATACATTAGTATATACATACATTATTATATACATTATAATATACATTATATACAACCATGTTTGGTGCATCACGAGGTGGATCATTCTTAGTTTTGATTTTGTGGTATTTGCAGTCATTGCTTCAGGGCTGTTGCTAGTCTCGTGAGCCAGAGACCAAAAATAATGACATTCTGCTGAAGGACAATCTGGTATGTTGGGGAAAATGGAGACTCCATGTATTTAGTGGTTCTCATCAACGTACCAGATATGACTGTTGCTAGAGTGTGTGTGTGTTATGATGAGAGACTGGCAGAAGATGGACAACATTGTGTTTAGCTGCTGCTGTGGAAGTGATGACATGTTCTCATCTGAACATATATGATGCTAATTAGAGATCGTTTTCTGATCCCAGTGGCAGGCCGTATTGAAGATGGGAACATGTATTTAGTCTGACATGTTCTCAACCTCTTCAGCTGATGAAAGGAACTGGTGCAGATCGGGCATTAGGCTGGTTTTTGATGTTGTAGGTGGAGCATTTTTATTGATTTTTAAAATGATCTTTAGCTGTTCCATCAAAGCATAATATGATGATGGAAAGTGGCGGCCGTGGAGAAGATGGTGACTGTGATGAGAGGAAGCCCAGTGTGCTGTTCCAATGGTCTGTATTATACTGCACATCTTATTGTACCACACATCTTAAGGATCGAAGTGTTGGATAGAACAAAGACTGATATTTCACCGGATGTATCAGTGTGAAGCATCTGCTATGATGAGAGGAAGCCCAGTGGCGTTATGATGAGACCCAGTGGCCGGCCGTGGGAGAAGATGGAGCAACAGATATGATGTTCTCAACTCCGTACCAGATATGATGAGAGGAAGCCCAGTGGCTGGCCGTGGGAGAAGATGGAGCAACATGTATTTAGTCTGACATGTTCTCATCAACGTACCAGATATGATGAGAGGAAGCCCAGTGGCTGGCCGTGGGAGAAGATGGAGCAACATGTATTTAGTCTGACATGTTCTCATCAACGTACCAGATATGATGAGAGGAAGCCCAGTGGCTGGCCGTGGGAGAAGATGGAGCAACATGTATTTAGTCTGACATGTTCTCATCAACGTACCAGATATGATGAGAGGAAGCCCAGTGGCCGGCCGGGGAGAAGATGGAGCAACGTGGGAGAAGATGGAGCAACATGTATTTAGTCTGACATGTTCTCATCAACGTACCAGATATGATGAGAGGAAGCCCAGTGGCCGGCCGTGGGAGAAGATGGAGCAACATGTATTTAGTCTGACATGTTCTCATCAACGTACCAGATATGATGAGAGGAAGCCCAGTGGCCGGCCGTGGGAGAAGATGGAGCAACATGTATTTAGTCTGACATGTTCTCATCAACGTACCAGATATGATGAGAGGAAGCCCAGTGGCCGGCCGTGGGAGAAGATGGAGCAACATGTATTTAGTCTGACATGTTCTCATCAACGTACCAGATATGATGAGAGGAAGCCCAGTGGCCGGCCGTGGGAGAAGATGGAGCAACATGTATTTAGTCTGACATGTTCTCATCAACGTACCAGATATGATGAGAGGAAGCCCAGTGGCTGGCCGTGGGAGAAGATGGAGCAACATGTATTTAGTCTGACATGTTCTCATCAACGTACCAGATATGATGAGAGGAAGCCCAGTGGCCGGCCGTGGGAGAAGATGGAGCAACATGTATTTAGTCTGACATGTTCTCATCAACGTACCAGATATGATGAGAGGAAGCCCAGTGGCCGGCCGTGGGAGAAGATGGAGCAACATGTATTTAGTCTGACATGTTCTCATCAACGTACCAGATATGATGAGAGGAAGCCCAGTGGCCGGCCGTGGGAGAAGATGGAGCAACATGTATTTAGTCTGACATGTTCTCATCAACGTACCAGATATGATGAGAGGAAGCCCAGTGGCCGGCCGTGGGAGAAGATGGAGCAACATGTATTTAGTCTGACATGTTCTCATCAACGTACCAGATATGATGAGAGGAAGCCCAGTGGCCGGCCGTGGGAGAAGATGGGGCAACATGTATTTAGTCTGACATGTTCTCATCGACGCAACATTTGATCTCCATACAGTTTTCTGTTTCTGTTTAGGAGTACAAGGGCAAATTTACTTATTGCACACACTCACTTCAGAGTAGGCATTCCCTCGTGAAAATATGCAAATATGTACAAGAATGTGACAATAGGATCTCACTAGCTGGTGCTTGGCGCTACCCACCTCCTTGCTTGTTCTGCCCACTATGATTGATTTCCTCCCATTGGAAATGACAGGCTCTGGTCGATCTTGGGTTTGTTTATAAAAAATACATTTAAAAAATGTTAACGTCCAGATGTGATTTTGCAAAAAATGTCATGAGATCTAAACGGGGACTGACTGACTTCTGTATCTGAGAAGTTATAAATCAACTCGCTCCATTCCTTTTGTTGATATGAAATCACAGGAACAGCAAAATAATGGTATTTCTTAAAGGGAATTTTAAGAATTTGAGTATTTTTTTTTTCAAATGACCGAGGTATAAAAAAAATACATCTTCAAATTTGTGAACTGTCCCTTTAAGATCGGTGCAGATGAGGGAAAGGACACACTGACAGGACACTACTTTGATCTGTTGATATGCAGGCTGTATTTTTGATGTTTCCGTCCCCCGCCCACCAAACTAACCCTGTCTCTCCCTTTGCCTCCCCAGTGCCTGTCGTCAGTGGCCACGGCCCTGCAAAGTGGCTTCCTGCCCTACTGTGAGCCTGTCTACCAGCGCTGTGTAACCCTGGTCCAGAAGACCCTCGCTCAGGCCATGGTAAGAACCTATAGAGCACGACAGCTTGTTATCCTAAAAACTGGATACGAGTTACCCCAGGTAACTCAGTCGGTTCATTACAATTATGAAGCCTTTATGTGCTTGTTTTCATTGCATTAATAGTGTTTACCAGATAACTTATTTTTGGCTTTTATCCCCAAAAAATGATTAATTTTCCCATAGGCTTTGTCCAACGAGCCATGGTTTTATTTATTTTTATTTTACCTTTATTAAACCAGGCAAGTCAGTTAAGAACAAATTCGTATTTTCAATGACGGCCTAGGAACTGCCTGTTCTGCCTGCGCAGAACGACACATTTGTACCTTGTCAGCTCGGGGGTTTGAACTTGCAACCTTCCGGTTACTAATCCAACGCTCTAACCACTAGGCTAGCCTGGTGGAGTTAGTGACTACAAAAAGACACCATTACTATTGCTCTCTTTAGTACAGTTTATACACATTAAATCACCAGACATGCCTTCAGTGAAGAACCATGTTAATGTATAGCAACAAACTGTTAAAAAATAAGCCAGCTATAGGTAGGTTTCCTTCCAATTGGCGACCAGATTTTCATGCAAATATTCAACACGTGCCATAAAAACATGTGCCTTTTCCCACATGAGATGGTTCCATCCAGTTGACTTGTTGCGTGTAGGTAGCATAGTGGTTAAAAGTGTTGGGTTCACTAAACGAAAGGTGGCTGGTTTGAATCAACGAGCCGACTTGGTGAATAGTCTGTGCCCTTGAGCAAGGCACTTAACCCTAATTGCTCCCGTAAGTTGCTCTGCTAAAGGAAATGTAAATGTAAACGTTTAAATTAAAGGCTGTGATGACGTCGTGCACGTAACTTTTGTGGTTCAATTTCCATGTGCCGGGCCTCCCGGGTGATGCAGTGGTCTAGGACACTGCATGGCAGTGCTAGCTGTGCCACCGGCGAATGTAGGTTCGCGCCCAGGCTCTGTCGCGACCGGGAGGTCCGTGGGGCGACGCACAATTGGCCTAGCGTCATCCGGGTTTGGCTGGTAGGGATCACGCACTAGCGACTCCTGTGGCAGGCCGAGCGCAGTGCACGCTAACCAGGTCGTCAGGTGCACGGTGTTTCCTCCGACACATTTGGGCGGCTGGCTTCCGGTTCGGGTACGGGCTGTGTTAAGAAGCAGTGCGGCTTGGTTGGGTTGTGTTTCGGAGGATGCATGGCTTTCGACCTTCGTCTCTCCCGAACCAGTACGGGAGTTGTAGCGATAGTGACTACAAGCCATAACCCACTGTTCCTAGGCCGTCATTGAAAATAAGAATTTGTTCTTAACTGACTTGCCTAGTTAGATAAAGGTAAAATTAAAATAAAATAAAAATTATGAGGAAGTTCATGTTTAAGCTGTTATTCATCACTGTGACCATTTTGTTCAAAACTTTTAGAAACCAAGTTTTCCGATAAGCTTGTTCTTATTAACAGCTTATTTTTTAATATCAAGGAATATTTAACTTTATAAATTGGTGCATGAGGCAGAAAAAATGCAGTGCGACTTTAGTTTGGCCATCAGCTGGAAGACTGTCCACTTCTCAGTGGAGGGAGGGAGGTAGAGATGGTGAGTCTGGTGAATGGCAGCCTCACTGCTACTCCCTTCCTCCCCTCAGACTGTCCACTTCTCAGTGGAGGGAGGGAGGTAGAGAGGAGAGATGGTGAGTCTGGTGAATGGCAGCCTCACTGCTACTCCCTTCCTCCCCTCAGACTGTCCACTTCTCAGTGGAGGGAGGGAGGGAGAGATGGTGAGTCTGGTGAATGGCAGCCTCACCACTACTCCCTTCCTCCCCTCAGACTGTCCACTTCTCAGTGGAGGGAGGGAGGGAGGTAGAGAGGAGAGATGGTGAGTCTGGTGAATGGCAGCCTCACTGCTACTCCCTTCCTCCCCTCAGACTGTCCACTTCTCAGTGGAGGGAGGGAGGTAGAGAGGAGAGATGGTGAGTCTGGTGAATGGCAGCCTCACCACTACTCCCTTCCTCCCCTCAGACTGTCCACTCTGGAGGGAGGGAGGGAGGTGGCAGCTGGTGAATGGCAGCCACTGCTCCCCTTCCTCCCCTCAGACTGTCCACTTCTCAGTGGAGGGGAGGGAGGTAGTCTGGTGAATGGCAGCCTCACTGAGACTGATGGTGAGTCTGGTGAATGGCAGTCTGGCACTGCTGGAGGGAGGGAGGGAGGTAGAGAGGAGATGGTGAGTCTTCCTCCCCCTCACTCCCTTCCTGGAGGGAGGGAGGGAGGTAGAGAGGAGAGATGGTGAGTCCCTGGCAGACTGTCCCTTCCTCCCCTCAGACTGTCTCAGTGGAGGGAGGGAGGATTGTGAGTCTGGTGAATGGCAGATGGTGAGACTGTCTGGTGAATGGCAACCTCACCACTACTCCCTTCCTCCCCTCAGACTGACCATTAGATGCAGGCCATCAGTCCAGTGAAAAACAAACTCATATTATGCTCACCTTGCTATGCCTCAAGTATTACAATAAATAATTATTATTACAAAAAAATTTAAAAATATATTAAGACAATTGTCAGGGTAATTCAAGCATAGCCAATATGCAGTGATAATGTTTTGGGCCTATAGCCTACTACACAAACCTCATTGCTACAGTGCTGATTTAATTGGTTAATAGTGCATAGGCTTAGGTTTTTTAAGTCGAGGTTAAGAAAAATCTGAGCTGTAGATCTCGGTTTACATTTTCAAACTGCCGTCAAGCGTCTCATCATGTCGTAGTGGGGGGACACATACCTTCAGTATGATGCTATTTCAATATTTACAATAAGTTGTTCCACCGCCATTTCTCGCATAATACATTTTACTGAAGCAGAAAGATTCCACATTGTTTAATGTATTTTTTGTTGTCCACATTTGGAAAGTTGACAGACACATTTTCTCTTTCCATCATGCCTGTCGGGACTGATTTTATTATCCGACATGTCCTTTACACACATGAAGGTTTGGATGGAAGCCTGGTTTCACATATGAATTGTAACTTAGACTAGAAACAAATGTTACTTGCAAATTTATTCTACACCACAAAGCATGAGTTAGTGTAAACTGCGTTTATTAAAGAAATGGTATGTTTTGGCTCCATATCCTAACTGACCAAAAACCCACTGACTCTCTGTCCGTCTTCTCTCACTCCAGATGTACAACCAGCACCCTGACCAGTACGAAGCTCCTGACAAGGACTTCATGATTGTGGCCCTGGACCTGCTGAGTGGCCTGGCCGAGGGCTTGGGGGGCAGTGTGGACCAGCTGGTGGCCCGCAGCAACATCATGACCCTGCTCTTCCAGTGCATGCAGGTACACCGGGACCCCCAAGTGCCAACTGTCAGCGGCCATTTTGAAAATGTGAAATTTGTCGACTTGAATGTTGCCGTACCGCTTGTTGCCGTTCGCAATTTTTTAAAAGTTGATTTTCTTGCTCTTTGGAGTGTCAAGAAAAGTTCAAAATAGTTGTTTTAACCAGATGAGTCTGAGACTAACTGTGCGTTCCTCCAGGACCCTATGCCAGAGGTGAGACAGAGCTCCTTTGCCCTGCTGGGTGACCTGACCAAGGCCTGCTTCCCTCATGTCAAACCCTGCATTGGTGAGTCAACCATAGTAGTGAAGACATTCACTGTCAATGTCATGAAAAGGTACTGGTGCTGAGGTGTGTGTTGGAATGGCTAGTAGTTTATGTATTATTTGTATGTTGGTGTGTTTAATGAACCTGTGTGTTTGTGGGAGTGTGTGTATACCGGTGATTGTGTGACTAGTTGTGTTTAGCGTTTGTATATAAACCTGTCTCTCCCCTCTAGCCGAGTTCATGCCGATCCTGGGCCTGAACCTGAACCCAGAGTTCATCTCTGTGTGTAACAATGCTACCTGGGCCATTGGCGAGATCGCCATGCAGATGGGTGAGTTACTGCTTGCTGTGTGTCCTTACTGCAGTCTTCATTTCTTACACACCCACCCTTTACCTCACAACCACTCTAAAATGTCTCTCACTATCTGTGCTTTTCCTCTCCCTCTAACTCTCATAATAACACACACAGACCACCAACAACCAGCCACTCCTATGATGATCTCTCTTAACAGACTGTCTGAAATGTTCTATGTGGAAGTTGAAGGTCTGAGTGTGACTGAGGTCACAACATAGGGATGAACACACAGATGATTATGGTGCCGCGTGTGTTACGGTGTGTGATGCTAGGGTTTGGTGTCTTTTGGATGGAGCATGTAGCTAACTATGTCCGATTTGATTCGCTGCCCTTGCTCTATAACCCATGAACTCAATGACCCTCTGTCATACGAGAGCCAATCTCCCTTGACTACAGTGTGCTGCAAGATGCCTGAGTGATGGGTCCTGCTACCATTGGACTCTGTAACAGTGAGGCCTGCAGGTGTGTGCAAGCATGGCAGGCCAACCAGCAGTAGTACAGTGTAGTGACATTGTGCTATAATACCTCTACAGGGAGAACTGACAAGAAGGATGAAGGAGATTGCTCAGGTGAGCTAGGGGGAACCATTGCTTACAGATGACGGCCATTTTGGGAAATTGTCCAGAAATCCCGGAAACCCTATTTTTGTAGCAACTTCACCAGATTGACTCCATCAGTAAATCATGTTGGTAGTGGTGATTTGATAGGAATGACTGTAATGACACTATAAATACTCTAAATGACAGTGAATACTTGACAGCGCTGATGTGGGGATTGATTGTAGACCTGGCTTCAAATTCTATTTGAAATACTTAAGCTCTGCTTGATTGTGTTGGAAAGGAGTCAATAGAAAAGTCCCTAAAGTTCAAACCCTGTCCATTTGCTGCTCCAGGCAGGCTTGAGAAAATACTCCAAATATCTGAAAGATTTCCAATAGTAATTGAACCCATGTATGGCGAGCAATGCCATAATTTCCAGCTGGTTGATTGTGGTGTTTTCCTCGGTGCCTGTAGGAGCAGACATGCAACCCTATGTTGGGCTGGTCCTCAACAACCTGGTGGAGATCATCAACAGACCTAACACACCCAAGACCCTCCTGGAGAATACAGGTATGGTACTCACACAGACACGCATGCTTAACCCCGCCACCCCCATAGACAAAACCACTATTTAGGCTTCAGTCCACTCCTATGATGATCTCTCTAACAGACATTCGAAATCTGAAATATTCTATGTGGAAGTTTAAGGTCTGAGTGTGTGACTAACACTTCTGACACTGAAGTGATTGCTCTAAACCCTGTTGTTATGGCCCTGTAGTTATTGCCACATAAATCATCACTCCTGTGTTTCACTTGGGACAGCCATTACGATCGGCAGGCTGGGCTACGTGTGTCCACAGGAGGTGTCTCCCATGCTGCAACAGTTTATCAGACCCTGGTGCACATCGTTGAGGAACATCAGGGACAATGAGGAGAAAGACTCTGCGTTCCGTGGAATCTGCATGATGATTGGAGTCAACCCCGCTGGAGTGGTTCAGGTGAAGGGGGAGGGGCTTCTGAACACTGTTCCACACAGCAACATGTATTTACTGGGTCCGGGACTTGCCTCTTTGCTCTTGTCTATGATGAACTCTAAACAGACATTCGAACTCTAACTAACTAGTGTGGATGTAATTTAGACTCTCAGATAACTGGTGAGAGAAGACACATTGTATCCAACCTAGCGCGTTTGGTGTCATTGAAGGATGATTGGCTGCTAAATGAGCGATAAGGGAATGTGGATGAATGTTGGATGTTGTCATATGAACGTTGGTGTCTCTTCAGGACTTCATCTTCTTCTGTGATGCTGTGGCCTCCTGGGTTAGTCCTAAGGACGATCTGAGAGACATGTTCTACAAGGTAAGCCTCAACAAATCTCACCCGTATGTTTGATCCTCAGAATACGAAGGGTCTAGACTTGGGTTCTAAGTCGACCTAGTGCTCCTCTTTCTCCACAGCCTGTGATGATCTTTATCTACAGACATTCGAAATCTGAACATATCTTGTGGATATTTTAGACTCTGAGACGTGTGGTGCTAAGAAAACAAAAGAGAAGCAGCTTTGCCAGTCGCTGAAGTCCTCTGACCATGTACCTCACCTTGATTTACAAGCTTTGTTGTTTTTGTAGATCCTCCATGGCTTCAAGGACCAGGTGGGCGAGGAGAACTGGCAGCAGTTCTCAGAACAATTCCCCCCTCTGCTGAAGGAGAGGCTGTCGGCCTGCTATGGCGTGTAGTTCCCCTCGCCGACACAGGACACGCCTGTCAGGTAATGACACTTTAGGTAGAACTGATCTAGGATCAGCGTCCCTTCCCCAAATCCTAATGTTATGTTTAGTCCAAGTTCTCTCTGTTCACCTGAATAAATAAAAACATAGTTTCTTCTCCTTCTCTTCCTATTCCCTCTTCTCTCTTCTTATTCACTCCTCTTCCTCCTCTCACCCCCTTTCCCACTTTCTCCTCTCCAGGTTTAATCTACGGGAGGGTTACTGGGGGAACTCATCCATCTGTGTTACTGCACTGCCCTGATCGTGGGGGCAGGAGGAGAGGGACTGGCCCTGGCTCCTGTCCATTCAGACTACAAGTCCCACGACCCTGTGTGTCTCTGTGAGGGTGGGTGGGAGGGAGGGTTACTGGGAGGGAAACTGGGGAGAAAGCCTCTGGATTTCAAACGCCAAACTTAAATCCGACGACATACTCCGATGTAACCAAAGCCACAGGTTTCTGTAAGAGGGGGAGGGAGGGTAGGATAAGCATATGCAGGGGTCGGCTGCGAACGGCCTAAATCCATTCGATAACTCTTTAGATACCAAGGTTAGAGGAGAGCTGTGGTGGGAGGGCGGGCGGGGTGGCAGCAACCCCGGAATAAATAAATTAAGGAGAAATCTAAAAACCAGCCCAGGAGCCACAGTTTAAAAACACAACTCACATAATATGTAGACTGGCACACTTAGACTTAGTTCAGGTAGGGAAGGTAGTTGCCCTGGCCCGAACGACCAATCGGTGCACAAGCACTTTGCATTCATTCTACAATAGTCATTTGATAATCTATACAAAGGCTGTGGGCGGGATACTGAAGTAGCGCTAATGTTTTGTAATAGCTTCCCGAAGGCTAGCCTCAGAGGGGAAAACATGAAATGCTTTTCAACGTAATGACTGGGAGAGTTCTAGAAGAGTCATTTGCACCTTTACTACTCAAGCGTTCACAGTACCATACCTGTTCATATTAGGACATATTCTCTATTAAACAGGTCTATTTAGACAGGTTTTTTTCTTTTTCCCACATTTGCTGAATTCATTTTACTTTTTGAAATTACTTCTAGAGAAATTCTAATTTAAATGTAGTCTTTTTTTTACTTTCATAGTTTTTACTACAACAGACACAATCCTTCCAGGAATCATTTTACTGTAGTGCTGACAAAGGTCATTTTTCCAATAAGGGATTGATTGGTTTGCATGGCAATGATAACCTCTTAAGTGACGTGTATCTCATTGTTACAAGTATTTTTTTTACATTTAGAAACAATGGTAGTCAGCTTATCGTTCCAACGTAACAACACCAGGTTATTTAGCCACCCCCATCGTACTGTGACCAGCCCTCCCCGTCGCCAGACCTAACAAACCGGGCGGGTGGCTTTCTACAGTGTTGAGATCCAGCGATGCCATAGTTCAGAGACGCAAGATTCAATCCATAGAAGAATCACATCCCTGCAACCAGTCATAATCCCTTTTGCTGCTACTTTAGTTTTTCTGTTATTTACAATGGTCTAGAGCATCAAGGCTTCAGGAAGAACTTTAGAATAAATCAGTTGCTGGTTCTAATTGATATTATGCACTTGTAAAAAAAAACAACTGTTATGGCTTGCTGAAGTAAGAGACGATATAAATAAGATATTGTATAAGCAATGGTCAAAATGAGAATTTTAGGTTAAGCCTAACGCCGCCGTTCATATGCTTGGTTTAAAAGTAAGGCATGCAATCAGATGGAATAGATTTAAAGGGTAAGGAGAGGACCATAGATTTAAAGGGTAAGGAGAGGACCATAGATTTAAAGGGTAAGGAGAGGACCATAGATTTAAAGGGTAAGGAGAGGACCATAGATTTAAAGGGTAAGGAGAGGACCATAGATTTAAAGGGTAAGGAGAGGACCATAGATTTAAAGGGTAAGGAGAGGACCATAGATTTAAAGGGTAAGGAGAGGACCATAGATTTAAAGGGTCAATCAGCATTCTGAACAATACCAAACGGCTAATCCGCCACTGATGTGGTAAATAGCTGAGGGATGTGAGGCTGGAGAAATGTAACGACTCTCAACCTCACGGACAGAGTAATGGATACAGGGACTGACTGTCCATTATATCAAGATTATCGTTTTAACCATGTTTTGGGGCTATACAGTGTTTGTATACATTATTAACAAACAGGGCTAAAAAAAGCTTATTTTGGGTTCTGACAGTTGAGCTAAACGCATTAGGCATATGGTATAGTCAGGAATCAATGGGTATGATTTAATTTGGGTTCTGACAGTTGAGCTAAACGCATTAGGCACATGTTATAGTCAGGAATCAATGGGTATGATTTAATTTGGGTTCTGACAGTTGAGCTAAAGATTATATGTTATAGTCAGGAATCAATGGGTATGATTTAATTTGGGTTCTGACAGTTGAGCTAAACGCATTAGGCACATGTTATAGTCAGGAATCAATGGGTATGATTTAATTTGGGTTCTGACAGTTGAGCTAAACGCATTAGGCATATGTTATAGTCAGGAATCAATGGGTATGATTTAATTTGGGTTCTGACAGTTGAGCTAAACGCATTAGGCACATGTTATAGTCAGGAATCAATGGGTATGATTTAATTTGGGTTCTGACAGTTGAGCTAAACGCATTAGGCACATGTTATAGTCAGGAATCAATGGGTATGATTTAATTTGGGTTCTGACCGTTGAGCTAAACGCATTAGGCACATGTTATAGTCAGGAATCAATGGGTATGATTTAATTTGGGTTCTGACAGTTGAGCTAAACGCATTAGGCACATGTTATAGTCAGGAATCAATGGGTATGATTTAATTTGGGTTCTGACAGTTGAGCTAAACGCATTAGGCACATGTTATAGTCAGGAATCAATGGGTATGATTTAATTTGGGTTCTGACAGTTGAGCTAAACGCATTAGGCATATGTTATAGTCAGGAATCAATGGGTATGATTTAATTTGTAAGCTCTTTTTAAAGGGGAAGGACTGCCAGATATGAAGTATTTTGGATGAAATGTACTTCCCACCAGTGAACATTGACCAGCCTTTTCTACGTGAGCAGAATGCTGAGTATGTAGGGGGGAATGAAATGAGTCCACGAAGATGGAAAAAGACCTTGACTAGTCAGTCGGCTATCATAATAATACATAATGCATATCTCGTCCATGGTCCCGAACAACCTTGAGTTGCATGCTTTTCCATAGTCGCTTTATTTGACTATCATCTTATTAAAGGCGGATACATGCCCTTCTAGGGGGACGTCTTTAAGAGCTTCATCAATTGCAACGCACCCACGCATGCTGTGATAATAAAAGTGGGCGGCTATCTTTAGTAGAAGTATGAAAAGTCCAGGTAAAACTGTCTCTAGTCCAGTTGGTGGTGGCTGTTTGCTGTTTTCCTCAACCCGTTGATACTGTGTAGGATATGTCTGGGTATTATACTGATCCTAATTCTCTTTCTGTTTCTCCTGAGGTTGGATACATTAACATTCGTGAGGGAGTGATTGTCTTGTATTTTGTCAATGCCTGGCGGTCTGTCACGTCGGACTATTTCGTTGTGTGTCTGTATTTTACTGTAAGTGTGTGTCTGTATTTTACTGTAAGTGTGTGTCTGTATTTTACTGTAAGTGTGCCGTTTAGACTCAACTTTGCACCGGCCCTCCCGCAAGGTGATGGACATGTAGCTCACACCTGAGATATTGGAGAAACCCTGTGTATCATCAACACTTGTCATATTTTACCATCTCAGTTTGTGATTGCCAGTCGTACATCAGTTCTCTTTCAAAGCTTAGCTGAGATTTAGCGAGTCAATGAAACTATGGAAATCTTTATCTTACGCCGCACCACAAAAATAGATATTCAAAATGTGAAGAAAACACTGCCTTAAGCGTCAGGCGTACGTACCTGTGAAAATGAAATTTCAATGAAGCTGTATACAGATGTGTATTTATCCATATAACGTGGATTTTAACACCAACCCACTTGTACATAAGTGGTTGATTTGACAGTATTTTGAATCTTTACATGCTTTTGTAAACCACTTCCACCCTTAGAGGGTGACACTTTAATCATATCCTAAAGGGGTAAACTGAAATGCAAGTGTTGGTGGATGGGTGTCTGGTCCACCAAGGTTGAGAGTAGGATAGGTGTGCACAGAGATACTGGCTAATTGCCACAGTCCTTGCACTGCTCCCAATGTGATACTGGTCCTATCAGGAAGAATTGGGTCAAAATGTTGAACGGTGTTAAATCCCCTCTTCAATCATAGTAGCGAAACATTGATCTCAAAACCATCTATTATTCTCAAGTTTAACAGTGTTCCACAAGTTGAGGCATTTTACTTTTTTCCAAGGCTGAGATGTTCATTTTGTTTTTTTATTTAAGTTAATTTTTTATTTTAAATTACTTTTTGTTTTTGTGCAGAAGCGCACAAAGTTTTTTTTAGACTTTAAAAGTTTTTCCCTGTAATGTTCTTTTTATTTAAAGAATTTTTTTGTTTTCGTTGTTTTATAGCGGACCATTTGATTTTGTCAATTTTAATGTAAAGTGGTAGTACTGAGAGGGGGAGACAGAGCGTGGTGCATACCTGGGGAAAGAAGGGAAGAATTGTGAAAACTGTATTTTTGTTTCAATCTAGATATCAGCCTTGAGGAATGAATTTCATGTAGTACTGGTATTTTTTTCCTCAACTGTGGTGCAGGTGGAATGTATCGCTTTCTAGTTTACTTTTGTGAATGGGGAAATAAAATGTTTTCTATCAAGCTGGGAATAAACTGATGTGGACTGTTTTTATTTAGAAGAACTTCTGATTATAGCATTTCTCTGTTAATGTACCAACTTGCTGACATATATTATTGAGTCTGGCTGTACCAAGTTAAAGTTGCGCCCCATCACATTTTACATGGCTTCCATCAGAAACAAACATCAACAAACTGGATGCAGTCCATCACAGTGCCATCCTGTTTTGTCACCAAAGCCCCATACACTACCCACCATTGTGACCTGTAAGCTCTCTTTGGTTGGCCCTCGCTTCATACTTGTCGCCAAACCCACTGGCTACAGGTTATCTACCAGTCTCTGGTAGGTAAAGCCCTGCCTTATCTCAGCTCACTGGTCACCATAGCAGCACCCACTCAGCACGCTCTCCAGCAGGTATATCTCACTGGTCGCCACCCCAAAGCCAATTCCTCCTTTGGTTGTCTTTCCTTCCAGTTCTCTGCTGCCCAGCAGCATACCACCCTGCATACCACTGCTGGCTTGCTTCTGAAGCGAAGCAGGGTTGGTCCTGGTCAGTTCCTGGATGGGAGACCAGATGCTGCTGTATGTGGTGTTGGAGGGCCAGTAGGAGGCACTCCTGGTCTAAAAAAAATATCCCAATGATTGGGAACACTGCCCTGTGTTGGGTCCTGTCTTTCGGATGGGACGTTAAACTGGGGTCCTGACTCTGAGGTCATTAAAGATCCCATGGCACTTATCGTAAGAGTAGTGGTGTTAACCCCGGTGTCCTGGCTAAATTCCCAATCTGGCCCTCAAACCATCACGGTCACCTAATAACCCCCAGTTTACAATTGGCTCATTCATCCCCCTCTGTAACTATTCCCCAGGTCGTTGCTGCAAATGAGAACGTGTTCTCAGTCAACTTACCTGGTAAAATAACAGAAATAAAATAAATGACTGGAATGAACTGCAAAAATCTTTGAAGCTGGAGACACATATCCTTCACTAGCTTTAAGCACCAGCTGCCAGAGCAGCTCACAGATCACTGCACCTGTACATAGCCCCTCTACCTACCTCATCCCCATACTTTATCTATCTTGCTCCTTTGCACCCCAGTATCTACTTGCACGTTCATCTTCTGCACATCTACCATTCCAGTGTTTAATTGCTATATTGTAGTTACTTTGCCACCATGGACTGTTTATTGCCTTAACTAATTTGCACTCACTGTATATAGACTTGTTTTTTTTTGTTCTACTGTTTTATTATTGTTTTGTTTATTCCATGTATAACTGTTGTCTGTTCACACTGCTATGCTTTATCTTGGCCAGGTCGTAAAGGTGAAATTTAAAAAAAGAGAGGATCTGAACTTCTACAACCCTCCGACAGCTGCCTGACAATCTATGGATTATACTTAATGTGCAGACCTATCATTCAATGTATGAATGCAATTATTGTAAACCATTGTCAAAACTGATCCTATGCTGATCCTTTTGACTTACATTTTTTTAAACTTAAAATTAACAATACAATTTACAAAAGCCAATAAACAGCTAGTGTACAAACAAATAACCATACAAAAAACAGATTGTGTTTTGTTTACAATTTAGGCCAATGACGAAATGTCGAATGCGCCGGAAAAGAAACCCCATTTGTTAGGGTCGTCGCGTCACTGGTAGTCATAAACCGTACCTATTTCTAGAATTTATCTTATTAAAATCTCATTTTAAACGTAACCTTAACCACACTGCTCACCTTGTTTTTACAATACAGCTATCTAGCTAGTGGAAACCTAATTTGAATGAAGGATCAACTTCTTACTGTAGCTAGCAACTCATTTCTAACTGATTTTTTAGAGAAGAAGAATCAGTCAGTATTTTCTTTAAATATCGAGGAGCTGATTAGCACAGTTGTGAACTTGTACATGTGATCAGTTCCAGGATTACTCGCTTGATTGGCAAACAAAGACCATCTTGCAAGTTAGCGTGCTTGACACTGATAGTATAGTACCAGCCAACGCCCGGTAGTAACCGTCGCTGTCTAGCTGTTAGGCTTTTTCGTCTCGCACCGTGCTCATTTTGAGAATATTCATTATACAGTTAAAACAAGAGAAGGCATACGAGGACTGACTAAGGCTACTGCTGTCAAATGAACTGTCTGTCGGACCTCCCCATAAGTGACATAGGGAAGTGTGGGTAAGTGCATCATCTAACTAGCTTGCTAGCATTACACTTGTTGCCGGTATCTGTCAAATTACAAGGGCAATTAACGTTATAAAGTTCCGTTACCACTGTGGGGTATAGATGTTACTTTTTTTACTGTAGGTATTCTGTTTGTTAGCAATGAATGCACAATCATGACCCTATTGACAATTTGATTGTGCCAGTCAATGATGGACCGCCTTAGCTGAGAGTCTGAAATTAAACGAATGTATGATGCACTCTCCTGCAGTAAGTGGAGTGGATGTCTGAGCCTCGGGTCACTGTGGGGCATGATGAGGCAGGGGCCGGGAGAGGGGAGAAAGAAGCTAAATCGGCACCACTGAAACAGCCCTCCAATGAAGCCTCCAGGCCTGGACAGCTGGGGTTAGTACCTCTGACCCTCACAACAGTCTTACAGCTTTCAGAACAGTTCCATTATACTTAGTAGTGCACTAATGAGCACTGCTGGCTTGGTTTTGATGCACCCGCCATAGTAGCTGGAACCTTTCTGGAAAAGACAATGTGACAACGTGTCAGCGCCTGTACAGTTTGGGTTGACACAGATGTGTAAGAAGGGTATAACACACAATTATTTTTCACAGGCTGCCCCCAGGCTCTCAGCTCCCTTCTACTGAACCGAGCCCCTCCCCTGAAGGAAGCGGCTTGCTGTCGTTGCCGTGGGAGATGGTGGCTCGCATCGCCTCGCACCTCTCGGCACAGTGTGTCATCACGGTCCTGCCACAGGTGTGTGTCAGTGGACAGCGTCATACCTTTCCTGGATGCCGATCTGTTTCTGCTTGATAACAGATCTGTTTCCCTTGATGACAGAGTTGGCTAATGCCATAAAAGACTGGAAACCATGCTAGGCTAGGGACATTTGAAAAAATAAATGTTTGAGCGCGGTACTGGGCTGTCATGACCTGGTTACACATCCATCATGGCTGCTGGAAAGGATCTTGAGAAAATAAAATTTCCAAGCCAGCCTAGTACCATTCAGGCCAGTCCTACAGTGTGAATCAGGTCCATGTCTCTCCCTCTACAGGTGTGTCACACCCTGGGAAATGTGGGTAAGGACAGCACGGCGTGGCAGTTGCGGGCACGCAGGCTAACTGGCCCCAGAGCTTCCTTCCCCGTGGGGCCACGAGATGGCTTTGACTGGCCCTCGGCCTGCCTGGAGATGGAGGAGCTGATCACTTGCTGGACGGGCCAGGGGGAGAGGGCTGCCAGGGAAGCCGAGCAGGCAGAGAGGGAGAGAGAGGTGGAGAGGGCCCAGGAGAGGGAAAGGGATAGAGAGGCCCTGGCAGAGGAAGGGATTGGAGAGTGGGAGGAGGTGGAAGAGGGCAGACCCCAAGTGGATGAAGGGGTAGATGAAGTGGGTTTTCAAGTGGAGGGCGTGATGGCGGTAGCATGGGATAGGGAGGAGTTGATAGAGGAGGGAGATATGCCGGAAGATGGGGAAGGGGATCCACCGATGGGAGTTGGGGAGGAGAGGCAGGAGGCTGCAGCCGAGGCCCTGATAGAGGAGGAGAGAGATGATGAACAAGGTGTCCTGGAGGCCATCGAGGTGGAGGAGAGAGTGGGAGTTTTGGCGGATAGAGACGGTCAAGATTACATAGCGGGCCCGAGATTGGGAAGCGAGGGGAGAAAAACAGGTCCAGCCGCACTCCCAGTCCTCCCCCAGCCCTGGAGCGCCTCTCCCTCCCCTCGGGGCACATCGCTGAGGTCAACTCGGTCCTCTTGGTAGGGGGCGATGGGGCGTTGTGTGCCTCAGGCTCCCGTGACAGGAACGTGAACCTGTGGGACCTACGGGAAGGGGGCTCCACGGGCAGGCTGCTCCATACACTGGGGGGCCAGGGCCTCTTCAGCACCCACAAAGGCTGGGTGTGGTGCCTGGCAGCCCGGGGACCCCTGCTGGCCTCGGGCTCCTTCGACAGCACAGTGCGGCTATGGGACCTGGGGGCCCAAGGAGCTGAGAGGGGCCTAATCATGGCCCGGGCTGCCGTGCTCTGCCTGGCCCTCCCCCAGAAGGACGTGCTGCTGGCCGGCACCTACGACAAGAAGGTCAGCGTCTACGACACAAGAGGTGAGTGATTCATAAGATGGGTACTTGTAGTCTCTGTTCTATTAAATTAGATTATATCAGTTGATAAAAGTGAACACAAACAATACTAATGGTTATCGTATAGAAATAGACTTACTGAGGGGTAATTGGACTAAGGACCTTTACCTGTTCTAGTTATTTATATTTATATATGTGTTATCCTTTGGTTGGCCAAATGAACTGCCCATTCAGAATATATCATCTGATAAGAGCAAATCCAGAAACTATCAATGGGTTTATGGAATTTGACAGACTAACATTGTCAGATGTCGCTGGATGATGAGGTCATGATCTGTCTGCACTGCAGTGGCGGCACCTCTGGTAAAGAGCCTGCGTCTCCATAGCAACGCGGTGCTGTGCCTGGTAGCGGATGAGCAGTACATCCTTTCTGGGAGTAAAGACCGCACTGTGGTCATCTACGACCGAAGAGCAGGGAAAACCCTACAGAAACTACAGGTACAAACACGCATACACACAGTATAAGAGTAGTATTATATTTAGGGTTGCAAAGGGAGGGTATATTACTGGAGACTTTCAAAGTATTTTTGGGTACTTCAAGTCATCACAGGTATGTGTAGACACAGATATAAAAATGAATACTGTTATTTATTTATATATAATAATATACATACAGTACCAGTCAAAGGTTTGAACACACCTATTCATTCCATGGTTTTTCTTTATTTTTACTATTTTCTACATTGTGAACTAATAGTGAAGACCTCAACTATGAAATAACACATGGAATCATGTCGTAACCAAGAAAGTGTAAAACAAATCAAAATATATTTTAAATTTTAGATTCTTCAAAGTAGCCACCATTTGCCTTGATGACAGCTTTGTACACTCTTGGCATTCTCTCAACCAGCTTCAGCTGGAATGCTTTTCCAACCTTTCTGTTATAGTTTCTACAGATTTTAAATGAAAGATGTTTTACTAAAAGTATTATGTTATTGATCGATTGACTATAACTCCTCAAACCACCCAGCAGTGCTATTTGCAGAGTTGGCTCCAGGTAAACTTTTTCAGCCATTCCTGAACCTGCGACCAAAAACAAGCTACATGTGGACAGTACCGAAACAAGTCTCTTCACAGCAACATCTACAGAGCTGGAATGGTTGAATCCCCCATATATATAACATTCTATGGGTTGCAAGAAGTTTGTATAATAATTAAAACATTCTACATTTTGATCCGGTGTCGTTTTGCATATCAGTTCATTAACCATGGTTTCGGTACATCAAATCTGTCACAGCTGTCAAGTTTTGGTCCTTAAATTAAACTGGTATACTTTTTATTTTATTTATAAAAATGTTCTTTAACTCATTTTGGTCTTTAATGCAGGGCCGACAGACAAGTTCCTGAATTTCTCACCCTTCCTCTTGTGCTGTTTTGTCTTATTTGGTTCAACAATGACAGGATTTGGCAAGTTGGCACAAACAGATCCAGGACCAGGCTATAATATGTTAGTATGTGTGTCTTCATTCTGGTTTGTCTTCTCTCTTCCCAGCTGGGCTCCTACCTGCTGTCAATGTGCTACAGTGACAGTGAGGTGTGGGCGGGGGACAACCAGGGCATGCTCCATGCCTTCTCCATGCAGGCCGGTTTCTTCAAGCCCCTCTCCCAGTTCGACGTGGGACACACCTCACTGGTCACTGGCATCCACAGGTCCCCTGGGAGCCTCTACACCTGCTCTGCTGACCGCACCATCAAGGTACTTCCTGTTAGCCTGGTTAAACCAGTCTGAATGCTGTGAAACAATGGTGGGCATGGCGTTCTTTCTGGTTTATGCCAGGCATACACTACACGATTTTGTCATGAATTCGCCACGTTTTTGCTGTCCCAGAATAATTTTCATGATCGAGGTGAAATCGTATTAATTTGGACTAGGATCAGTATGTCTGCACTCATGTAGTTTGTTTGAGCGGGTCAAGGACTCACCGATGATTGCTGTTCCATTCTCCAGACCCTTGTCGGAGGTCCCGATAATTTTTTGATGTCAGAAATGTTGATTGTGTATCTTGTAGTATGAGCAGTGCTACAACGCGATTGGGCGAGGACGGCTGCCAATAGCCAGAGCATTCAGTATGTGAGACCGAAAGCAACAACGACATGGACCGTGGTGATGGTGATGTTTTACATGGCTCGGTGCCCCGGTTGGGCGGAGTTAGATTATTTCCGACCATTCCATTGGTCCTTAAGTGAAATCTCCACCCACCTGGGAGTGCCCAGGCACATGCAAAACAAATTCCAGCAATATTATATCTGCGTCCTACCATGACAGAAACCAAAAAGAGAATTTCATATTATCATTATTTCATATTAGGTCCATATTCTGGGCCTCAGTCAGTGTTTTTAACAAATGCTTCTGCACATAATAATGTGCACACTGGTAAAGCAGCTCACTGTTTGCGCGTCAGCATTTTCTTCCTACGACAACCGAGAAACGCAGGGTTGGATCAGCTAGGGAATCATTGAGTAATGTGAGCACCCCCACCCTGGAGCCCACTAGAATAGAATGTCTTTATTGTCCATCTGAGGATGGGTCTTTTTCTTTGGCGTCACCGTACAATAATTATTTGAACATGTATAGTAATATCTATTCAGCTCTGTTGTAATGGTGTTCTGTTTGGGGGTTTTAAATACATGGATAGGCTACTTTATTGTCAGAGGAAAATCATTTTCACTGCCCACTCGGTTACAAACAACATTAAACCATTATCAAAGAGTGTGTGCATTGATGACATGAATGAACACATCCATGTTTCTTCATTCCCTGTTCCTATCTTATCAACCATTCATCTTCCAGGTGCACCTCCCCTGTGCCCCTCCAAGGACGCTGTGCACACTGCACCACCAAGCAGGCGTCAATGGGGTGAGTCTCTCGCATCAAATGTTCCTTTTGAGATTCTGATGGCTGATAGCCTCTCTCCTTAGCCTCCTACCTTGATCTGATTGAAGAAAGATCTGTTTTACTCTCGCTCTCTCTGTTCCTCTCTCGCTCTCTCTGTTCCTCTCTCGCTCTCTCTGTTCCTCTCTCGCTCTCTCTGTTCCTCTCTCGCTCTCTCTGTTCCTCTCTCGCTCTCTCTGTTCCTCTCTCGCTCTCTCTGTTCCTCTCTCGCTCTCTCTGTTCCTCTCGCTCTGTCTCGCTCTCTCTGTAGTTGAGTGTCGAAGCAGGAGTGCTGGCGATCGCGTCAGGAGAAATGTGTGTGGAGGTGTGGAGGGTCAGGAGGTGAGGGGGCCACACCCACCCTAATCTACTTACGTTCCTGAAGTGATGCAAGATGACTGACGTATAATGGTCTGTCATTTAAATGATATACTTTCTCATACTGTATGCTGTGAGAATGTTGATGTGAAGGACCAGTGCTCTTAGCTTTACCCAAAAAACTATATACATGCCAAACATATTTAGTGTGTGTGATTCCCATGTATTTTATCAAAGAAAATAAGAAAAGAACACAAAGGCTTCCTTAACTAATGTAAAAGAAAAGCCCTAAGATAATAGCACTTCATGGTGTAGTTCTGTCTGTGTCCCTGTGTTGTTGACCCAGCACTCGTTCAAACGATTTCACAGAAACTGGATTTGGGAGTTAATTTGAGGCACAGCACTACTGAAGGGTTTTAAACACTTGTACATGATTTGATTTTGCAATGGCCTGGTTTTAGCTTGTTAATTAAAATTACATTCCAGACAGTTGGTCTCTAGAAAATAGATTAAGTATTTTTCTCATTGACAATTGAAACAGATTCGGAAACACAATGGGAAGAATCAGTCAAGCCGTTCTGACACACTGATTGTAAAGTATTTTGGTCGAACTGTCATAATGTGTGTAGTGGCGTTCTTATACTCAGTACCACAGCACTTGTTTGTCAATTACACTGGTTTGAGTTCTTCCTCTTTGTCATTCTCTCTTAGGGTAACCTCTTTACCAACTCTTAACGTTTTTATTTAATTCTGCACTGTTGAGGAAAGCGCTGTACCGTTACACACGTGACAAAATAAACTTTGATTTGAATCTGTAGTGTCCCAGCATCAACCTCGCTCAAGTGGCTCATTTGAGTGCAAAACCCAATAGTACTGCATTGTTCAGTAATTATTTGTTACAAGTTTATTTTATTTTATTACACACACTGTCCTTAGCAACAATCAATCTCCATGCCAACTCCTTATCTGCAACCCTTCTTCACCTGCTGCAAGAGTCCTCTGACTGCATAGAAATACCCAAATGATTCAGATTTTGTAAATATGCATTTGTGAATATGCGATGTGTGATTTCTTTTGTTATGAATAAAATGTTTACACTCAATCAATTCATTGTTAACCAGTGTACCTCTGTAATGTCAAGAAGAAGAAACAGTTTGCTCTCCTTTGTTATTGAGACATTCTGGACTGCAAGCCACATTCTGAAGTTACAACATGACCAATACTGTACCAACCAGTCAGGTTCTGCTTTAGCCAACACGTCTGGCATGATGAAGTAGGACATGCTGAAGTTACAGCATGACCAATACTGTACCAACCAGTCAGGTTCTGCTTTAGCCAACACGTCTGGCATGATGAAGTAGGACATGCTGAAGTTACAGCATGACCAATACTGTACCAACCAGTCAGGTTCTGCTTTAGCCAATACGTTAATGTCTTGTCTGGCATGATGAAGTAGGACATGTTGAAGTAGCCTGGCATCAAAACGTTTCACTGTTGCTGATGAAGCACTGTTGAATGCAGCACCAGAGAGCAGTGACCTGGGGCAGCCTTTCTACAGCAGGACACAGGTCTTCTTGTCTTTGAAGGGGTTGGAGGAGGCAGAGATGCCGGTGAGGAGGGGGTCACTGCGACTGTGCTCCTGACAGTACTGCACCAGCTGGGCAGCTGCTGTGGAGATCTGGGAGGAGGAAGTAAGGAACAGCCATAACTTAAAGATTGTCTCAAAGCTGAGGTTATTGTACATTCAGAAGAAAGGTGATGCCCAATACACAGAATTATTGATGTGTCCTAAGACGAGTGTGGGGGTAAGTTCACATTTTCCTTGATCCGTTCTGCATCAGACTGCTCTGCACTGCTCCCACAATTTCTTATTTTTGATTCATCAAATGAAAGTATTGATCAATAAAATTGTCATTCTCCAAATTAATTTGAAATTCTACTTCCAACTAATTCATTACACACAGGCTACTTTAGTGTACTCTCACCTTGATCCTCTCCATGCTTGCCTCCACTCGTAGTTGTTCCACAGTCCTCCGTGCCTGCATCACACTGTTATTGCTGCACACCCTCCCTGACATCCCCTTCTCCAGAGAGACTCCCACTTTTAGTCCCAGACAGCAAGCTGAAACTCCACCTCTTTCCACTCAAAAGTGAGTTAAATAAATTAATGGAATTGCAATCAATTGTTGAGAGTTAAAAACGTTAAACCTGCCGAACACACAGAAACCTGTTCCACCTCCAAATATGGATTTAGATTTGAAATAATAATGGGAAAGTTACTGTTATACTCTAACACTAGGCTATGTGAGCCTACGTCCAACTGAGGTCCCAATTTCTGTCAGTGGCATCTGGCCTCCCTTTTAACCTCTGGTCTCCCCCACCCTGCTCTTTGTGGTTACTGTGGAGGCCACTTCAAAGCTGCTGTGATGTGTGTCAGGTTTAAAGGTTATACACACAGTCCTGGAAATGTCACAAAACATCACACATCCCTCACTGATGATAAAAGAGACTGTGAGTGAGTTTAATGTTGACACAAATAATGATAAGCATCGGAAGGACGCATACAGAACACAATCTTTCACCAGAATGCGTTGCTACGTTTGAACCTTTGCGCTTTCCGTAGTTGTTTCGTGTGCTGCATGGGGAATGTCAGAACTCTAGACCTGTGGTGTGTTGCTAATGTTTTGGCTGTCTTTATACAATGATACCTTTTTAGTTTCAGCATTCTCTAATTCAAAAAACGTTATGTTGCTTCATTTGTCAGTGCGTGTAATTGTTTTTAAGCCAATAGAGAATGGCTAGCTAGTTGCAAGCCAGGCAGTCCGCTGGCATTGGAGTGTTAGTTGCTAACTAACGTCTGCTATACTTTGATCTCGGTGTCATGAAATGTGCTAAATGAGGACGTTAGAATGCTGTCTCTATAAGTTGCTACTAAGCACAATACAAGGCAGGATCCTAATATTGTTGCTTGCCACCAGCTATACAGTAGAATCAGAATCGTTCAGGGAGTTGACAGTTGATTTAGCTAGCTACTGTAGGGAGTTGACAGTTGATTTAGCTAGCGACTGAAGGGAGTTGACAGTTGATTTAGCTAGCTACTGAAGAGAGTTGACAGTTGATTTAGCTAGCTACTGTAGAGAGTTGACAGTTGATTTAGCTAGCTACTGTAGAGAGTTGACAGTTGATTTAGCTAGCTACTGTAGGGAGTTGACAGTTGATTTAGCTAGCTACTGTAGACAGTTGATTTAGCTAGCTACTGTAGACAGTTGATTTAGCTAGCTACTGTAGACAGTTGATTTAGCTAGCTACTGTAGACAGTTGATTTAGCTAGCTACTGTAGACAGTTGATTTAGCTAGCTACTGTAGACAGTTGATTTAGCTAGCTACTGTAGACAGTTGATTTAGCTAGCTACTGTAGACAGTTGACAGTTGATTTAAGGAGTTGATAATGGTGCTGACATTTTGCAAACCTTTTCAACATGAACTACAGGATTTCAGCGGTCAGATAATTTTGCTTGTAGCTATTCTAGGTTGAAAGCCACTAAAACTATCTTTGCAGACACTTAGGTAAAATGTAATGTTCAGCACTCTTTATGCAACCGTTGCAAACCTTTTTGATTTGTTTCCTTGTGTTTGACAGACGGCATGGCGGAACAACACGCCCCCTTCGTGGCCATGGATGCGGTGCTGATGCCCAGCACGGCCCTCCCAGACGACATGCCCCGTATCAAGGGCTATGACTTCAACCAGGGAGTGGACCACCATGCACTGCTCCAGTCCTTCCTCACCACAGGCTTCCAGGCTAGCAGTGTGGCCCATGCCATACAGGAGATCAACAGGATGGTGAGACTCACTGGAGGCCATCTAGCCTGGAATCCTAACTGATATGCTCAGTAAAACTACGGTAAAACAGAGCATAAAAGGTTGTATTCCAGGCTAGATGATATCATCCATCTCTAGAGCTTTAGGGATTTGAGATGCCTGGTCCCAGATCTGTTTGTGTTGTCTTGACAACTCACGATGACCATAGGAGTTGACAACACAGCACAGCTCTGGGAGCAGGCTAGTGTTGTCATTGGGTCAGAGGATGTCCCGCTCTGTGTAGGAGTTGCTCTACTAGGTACAGATCTAGAATCAGCTGACCTAAGATCAGGGAACTAGGGATCCTACTCCAAACATCCCAGGACGTATAAGGGGATAAGATGCCTAGTAATTGGGGATGTGGAGAGTTATGTTAGCATCCAAGTTGTTGCCATTTATGTAGACATACGGTATTCCTTGTCTGATTCTAGGCCTTTCTTTTTGAGGGATTGCGAGAGGAATAAGAAGAGGGAGAAATGTTTAAAGCCCTTTATTAGAGAGAGCTTTTATCATACTGTATGTGGTCTATATTTCTCTCCTTCTGTCATCTATTTATAACCACAGATTGAGAAGCGTCTGGAGCCGCTGGAGGAAGAGGAAGGATGCGACTCCTCCCTTTCCCATTCGGGCTGTACCATCTTCCTGGGATACACCTCCAACCTCATCAGCTCTGGAGTGAGGGAGTCCATCCGCTACCTGGCACAGCACAAAATGGTACAGTCCTATACAGCATCCCACCCTCGTGTCAAATTCCAGTCCTCCAGCACTCAGTGTCTGCTGGCTGTCATTCCTCACTTGTACTTGATCAATTAAGGTGTTTGATTAGTTGGAGCTGCCCCCACCTGGTTATTGAGGTCTTAATTTTACACCTATGGAAGATAAAAACCAGCAGAGACTGCAGCCCTCCAGGAATTAAGTTTGACACCCCTACATCATAAACACTCACTTCAAGATGCCAGTGCATATAGGTGATCGTATACACTAGTAAAATGCTACATGTGTTTGTGGGCCTTCCCAACAGGTGGACGTGATAGTGACTACAGCGGGGGGAATCGAGGAGGATTTCATCAAGTGTCTGGCCCCCACCTACCTGGGGGAGTTCAGCCTGTCTGGCAAGGAGCTGAGACAGAGAGGCATCAACAGGTAGAGCGCTATCACCTCTAATATGGATCGCAGATCATAATACAATTGAGCAATAAGGCACGAGGGGGTGTGGTATATTGGCCATATTTTAAAAAATATATATTTTATAATAGTAATAATTTCACCTTTATTTAACCAGGTAGGCCAGTTGAGAACAAGTTCTCATTTACATCTATGACCTGGCCAAGATAAAGCAAAGCAGTGCGACAAAAACAACACAGAGGTACACATGGGTTAAACAAACGTACAGTCAATAACACAATAGAAAAATCTATGTACAATGTGTGCAAATGTAGTAAATAGGCCACAGAGATTAAATAATTACAATTTAGCATTAACACTGGAGTGATAGATGTGCAGAAGATGATGTGCAAGTAGAGATACTGGGGTGCAAAAGAGCAAAGAAATATATAAATTACAATATGGGGATGTGCTATTTACAGATGGGCTGTGTACAGTGATCGGTAAGCTGCTCTGACAGCTGATGCTCTACGTTAGAGAGGGAGAGAAGTCCAGCTTCAGTGATTTTTGCAATTCGTTCCAGTCATTGGCAGCAGAGAACTGGAAGGAAAGGCGGCCAAAGCAGGTGTTGGCTTTGGGGATGACCAGTGAAATATACCTGCTGGAGCGCGTGCTATGGGTGGGTGTTGCTATGGTGACCAGTGAGCTGAGATAAGGCGGGGCTTTACCTAGCAAAGACTTATAGATGACCTGGAGCCAGTGGGTTTGGCGACGAATATGTAGTGAAGGCCAGCCAACGAGAGCATACAGGTCGCAGTGGTGGGTAGTATATGGGGCTTTGGTGACAAAACGGATGGCACTGTGATAGACTGCATCCAATTTGCTGTGTGTTGGAAGCTATTTTGTAAATGACATCACCAAAGTCAAGGATTGGTAGGATAGTCAGTTTTACGAGGGTATGTTTGGCAGCATGAGTGAAGGAGGCTTTGTTGCGAAATAGGAAGCTGATTCTAGATTTAATTTTGGATTGGAGATGCTTAATGTGAGTCTGGAAGGAGAGTTCAGTCTACCAGACACCTAGAATATGTGGACAACTACAAATACCTAAGTCAGAACCGTCCAGCTTAGTGGTGCTAGTCGGGCGGGTGGGTGCAGGCAGCAATCGGTTGAAGAGCATGTATTTATTTTTACTAGCATTTGGAGGCCATGTAAGGAGAGTTGTATGGCACTGAAGCTCGTTTGGAGGTTTGTTAAGTGTCCAAAGAAGGGCCAGAAGCTTGGCTTTTAGAATTGTGTCGTCTGCGTAGAGGTGGATCAGAGAATCACCAGCAGCGAGAGCGACATCATTGATATAAAGATAAGAGTCGGCCCGAGAATTGAAGCATGTGGCACCCCCATAGAGACTGCCAGAAATCCGGACAACAGGCCCTCCTATTAGACACACTGAACTCTATCTGAGAAGTAGTTGGTGAAGCAGGCGAGGCAGTCATTTGAGAAGCCAAGGCTATTGAGTCTGCCGATAAGAATGCGGTGATAGACAGTCGAAAGCCTTGGCCAGGTCGATGAAGACGGCTGCACAGTACTGTCTTTATTGATGGCTGTTATATCGTTTAGGACCTTGAGCGTGGCTGAGGTGCACCCATGACCAGCTCGGAAACCAGATTGCATAGTGGAGAAGGTATGGTGGGATTCGAATGGTCGGTGATCTGTTTGTTAACTTGGCTTTTGAAGATTTTAGAAAGGCAGGGCAGGATGGATATAGGTCTATAACAGTTTGGGTCTAGAGTGTCTCCCCCTTTGAATAGGGGGATGACCGCGGCAGTTATCCAATCTTTGGGGATCGCAGACTTCACGAAAGAGGTTGAACAGGCTAGTTATAGGGGTTGCAACAATTTTGGCTGATAATTTTAGAGAGGTTCCAGATTGTCTAGCTCAGCTGATTTGTAGTGATCCAGATTTGTCAGCTCTTTCAGAATATCAGCTGTCTGGATTTGGGTGAAGGAGAAGTGGGGTGGGGGCCTTGGGCAAGTTGCTGCGGGGGATACAGAGCTGTTGGCCAGGGTAGGGGTAGCAAGATGGAAAGCATGGCCTGCTGTAGAAAAATGCTTATTGGAATGATCGATTATCGTAGATTTATCGATGGTGACAGTGTTTCCTAGCCTCAGTGCAGTGGGCAGCTGGGAGGAGGTGCTCTTATTCTCCATGGACTTTAGTGTCCCAAAACCTTTTGGAATTAGTGCTGCAGGATGCAAATTTCAGTTAGAAAGCTAAGGCTAGCTTTTTCAAACTGAATGTGTATATTGGTTCCTGACTTCCCTGAAAAGTTGCATATCGCTGGGGCGATGTCATCTACAAAATTGCTTCCAACACTACTCAGCAAACTGGATGCAGTTTATCACAGTGCCATCCGTTTTGTCACTAAAGCACCTTATACTACCCACCACTGCGACTTGTATGCTCTAGTCGGCTGGCCCTCGCTACATATTCGTCGCCAGACCCACTGGCTCCAGGTCATCTACAAGGCCATGCTAGGTAAAGCTCCGCCTTATCTCAGTTCACTGGTCACGATGGCAACACCCATCCATAGCACGTGCTCCAGCAGGTGTATCTCACTGATCATCCCTAAAGCCAACACCTCATTCGGCCGCCTTTCGTTCCAGTATTCTGCTGCCTGTGACTGGAACGAATTGCAAAAATCGCTGAAGTTGGAGACTTTTATCTCCCTCACCAACTTCAAACATCAGCTGTCTGAGCAGCTAACCGATCGCTGCAGCTGTACATAGTCTATTGGTAAATAGCCCACCCATTTTCACCTACCTCATCCCCACAGTTTTTATTTATTTACTTTTCTGCTCTTTTGCACACCAATATCTCTCTACCTGTACATGATCATCTGATCATTTATCACTCCAGTGTTAATCTGCAATATTTTAATTATTCGCCTACCTCCTCATGCCTTTTGCACACATTGTATATAGACTCCCCTTTTTTTTCTACTGTGTTATTGACTTGTTAATTGTTTACTCCATGTGTAACTCTGTGTTGTCTGTTCACACTGCTATGCTTTATCTTGGCCAGATCGCAGTTGCAAATGAGAACTTGTTCTCAACTAGCCTACCTGGTTAAATAAAGGTGAAATAAAAAAATAAAACATTTGATGCTAATGCAGTACGCCACAGCATGTTTTTGTGCTAGTCAAGTCTGGGGTGAACCAAGGGCTATCTATATCTGTTCTTCGTTCTACATTTTTTTTGAGTGGGGCATGCTTATTTAAGATGGTGAGGAAAGCACTTTTAAATAGCGACCAGGCATCCTCGACTGACCAGATGAGGTCAATATCCTTCCAGGATACCTGGGCCAGGTCGATTAAAAAGGCCTGCTCGCTGAAGTGTTTTAGCGAGCGTTTGACAGTGATGAGGGGTGGTCGTTTGACCACGGACCCATTACGGACGCAGGCAATGAGACTGATCGCTGAGGTCCTGGTTGAAGACAGCAGAGGTGTGTTTAGAGGGCAAGTTGGTCAGGATGATATCTATGAGGGTGCCCATGGTTACGGATTTAGGGTTATACCTGGTAGGTTCCTTGATAATTTGTGTGAGATTGAGGGCATCTAGCTTAGCTTGTAGGACGGCCGGGGTGTTAAGCATATCCCAGTTTAGGTCACCTAACAGTACGAACTCTGGGGGGCAATCAATTCACATATGGTGTCCAGGGCTGAGGGGGGTCTATAACAAGCGGGAACGGTGAGAGACTTATTTCTGGAAAGGTGGATTTTTAAAAGTAGAAGCTCTAATTGTTTGGGCACAGACCTGGACAGTATGACAGAACTCTTCAGGCTATCTCTACAGTAGATTGCAACTCCGCCCCCTTTGGCAGTTCTATCTTGTCGGAAAATGTTGTAGTTGGGGATGGAAATTTCAGAATTTTTGGTGGGCTTTCTAAGCCAGTATTCAGACATGGCTAGGACATCAGGGTTGGCGGAGTGTGCTAAAGCAGTGAATAAAACAAACTTAGGGAGGAGGCTTCTGATGTTAACATGCATGAAACCATGGCTTTTACGGTTACAGAAGTCAACAAATGAGAGCGCCTGGGGAGTAGGTATGATTCTGGGGGCTACAGGGCCTGGGTTAATCTTTACATCACCAGAGGAAGGGAGGAGTAGGATAAGGGTACGGCCGAAGGCTATAAGAACTGGTTGTCTAGTGCGTTGGGAACAGAGAATAAAAGGAGCAGATTTCAGGGCATGTTAGAATAGATTCATGGCATAATGTACAGAGAAGGGCATGGTAGGATGTGAGTACAGTGGAGGTAAACCTAGGCATTGAGTGATGATGAGAGAGGTTGTGTCTCTGGTGGCACCTGTTAAGCCAGGTGAGGTCTCCGCATGTGTGGGGGGTGGGACAAAAGAGCTATCTAAGGCATGTTGGGCGGGGCTGGGGCCTCTACAGTTAAATAAGACAATCATAACTAACCGAAATGGCAGTAGAAAAGGCTTATTGACATTAGGGAGAGGCATGTGTATCTGAGTGATCATAGGGTCCAATGAGCAGCAACAGGTGAGTCAGGGAGCCATTCGGTAGTCGCTACTACACTAGGTGAGCTGGAGACACGGCGATTCAGAAAGCTAGCAGATGGGTCTTCAGCAGCATCGCAACAGAAAAGCCTGTTGAAACCACCTCGGACGATTACATCTGCAGACCAGTTGTGATGGATCAAGCGGGGCTCCGTGTCGGCAATATAGGGGCCAGGCCAATTGGCAAAGTAAGTATTGTAGCCCAATAATTAGCTGGTAGACCTCTTAGGTGCTTGCTTCGGGACAGAGGCGTTAGCCAGTAGTAGCCACTCTGTTGCAGCTAGCTAGCTCCGATGATCCGGTGTAATGATCCAGAGCTTGCAGCAGGAATCCGGTGATCTGGTAGAGAAAAAGTCTATGTTCCGGGTTGATATCGCGCTGTGCAGACTGGCAGGTATTGACCGAGCTGAAGCTGGCTGGTGTCTGAGTTAACAGTGAAGAGGGCTCAAACCACCCAGTTGTTATTATTGTAGGTGCTGTCTAATACACTAAATTGTCACTAATCTTTTCTCTCTTTTCTCCTCTCTCCGCTGTCGCTCTCTTTCTAGGATAGGTAACCTCCTGGTACCTAATGATAACTACTGTAAGTTTGAGGACTGGCTGATGCCCATTCTGGACCAGATGGTGCAGGAGCAGAAAGATGAGGTGAGCTAATTTAACCCTTCGTACAGGAAATGTCATCTTCTGTGTCTGGGTTGTATTCATTGGGGGAAAATGTATCAAAAAAGTATCATCCTGGTGTTGCTGGTATTGTCACATTCATTTGACCTTTGACCTCTTAACCCTTTAGGGCACCCACTGGACCCCGTCCAAGATGATCCACCGTCTGGGCAAAGAGATCAACAACCCAGAGTCTGTCTACTACTGGGCCTATAAGGTGAGGACTGGAGGGGCTCACTGTTCTCATCAGCCTGTCCTTGATATAGAACAGGCGATATCAGTGGAATGAATTGAAACCAGTGCTCTTTGCCCCCTCTCTCCATTTGTGAAGTATCTTTATCATTCCCCTCTCTAAACTCACCAGTATAATGTACAGTAGGGTGCTCAAGCTCGTCATTGGCCTCACCTTACACTATCACAATGACCTCTACAAGGTTAACGGATCATAAAAGTATTGTTCATATTTGTTGCTGTATCAGTTGTTTGTGGGTACTGTCTAATACACTAAATTGTCGTGCACATTTTCTCTCTCTGCCTCCCTCCCTGTAGCTGTCATTGAGTTACAATAGGCTGTGTTCATATAATCAATAGATTTTCAACCTCTGTTTCAGAATGACATCCCAGTGTTCAGCCCTGCTCTGACAGATGGATCCATTGGGGACATGATCTATTTCCACTCATATAAAAACCCTGGGCTGGTGCTGGATATAGTAGATGGTAAGAGAGAGAGGAGATGTGAGGACTGGGGTTCTGTCTGTACATTCCAATTTTTGTAATCCATGGCGATTTACCGAAGCAATTAGGAATAAATGCCTTGCTCAAGGGCACATTGACCGATTTCTCACCTTGTCGTGTCAGGGATTCAAATCTTTTGGTTACTGGCCCAAAGCTCAAACCGCTAGGCTAGCTGCTGCCAGTTCTTTCCTTTGGTGATGTGAGACCACACACTTGCCTTGCTTTACATTGTAACTACAGTTGAAGTCGGAAGTTTACATACTTACATACACATTTTTCAACCACTCCACAATTCCAGTGGGTCAGAAGTTTACATACACTAAGTTGACTGCGCCTTTAAACAGCTTGGTAAATTCCAGAAAATTATGTCATGGCTTTAGAAGCTTCTGATAGGCTAATTGACATCATTTGAGTCAATTGGAGGTGTACCTGTGAATATATTTCAAGACCTACCTTCAAACTCAGTGCCTCTTTGCTTGACATCATGGGAAAATCAAAAGAAATCAGCCAAGACTTCAGAAAAAAATTGTCGACCTCCACAAGTCTGTTTAGTCCTTAGGAGCAATTTCCAAACCCCTGAAGGAAGCACGTTCATCTGTACAAACAATAGTACGCAAGTTTAAACACCATGGGACCACGCCGCCGTCATACCGCTCTGTCTCCTAGAGATGAACGTACTTTGGTGCAAAAAGTGCAAATCAATCCCAGAACTACAGCAAAGGACCTTGTGAAGATGCTGGAGGAAACATGTACAAAGTATCTATATCCACAGTAAAATTAGTCCTATAGCGACATAACCTGAAAGGCCACTCAGCAAGGAAGAAGCCACTGCTTCTAAACCACCATAAAAAAAGCCAGACAATGGTTTTGTATTTGAAGGGTGGTGTGCTTGGTTTTGTAGTTGAAGGGTGGTGTGCTTGGTTTTGTAGTTGAAGGGTGGTGTGCTTGGTTTTGTAGTTGAAGGGTGGTGTGCTTGGTTTTGTAGTTGAAGGGTGGTGTGCTTGGTTTTGTAGTTGAAGGGTGGTGTGCTTGGTTTTGTAGTTGAAGGGTGGTGTGCTTGGTTTTGTAGTTGAAGGGTGGTGTGCTTGGTTTTGTAGTTGAAGGGTGGTGTGCTTGGTTTTGTAGTTGAAGGGTGATGTGCTTGGTTTTGTAGTTGAAGGGTGGTGTGCTTGGTTTTGTAGTTGAAGGGTGGTGTGCTTGGTTTTGTAGTTGAAGGGTGGTGTGCTTGGTTTTGTAGTTGAAGGGTGGTGTGCTTGGTTTTGTAGTTGAAGGGTGGTGTGCTTGGTTTTGTAGTTGAAGGGTGATGTGCTTGGTTTTGTAGTTGAAGGGTGATGTGCTTGGTTTTGTAGTTGAAGGGTGGTGTGCTTGGTTTTGTAGTTGAAGGGTGGTGTGCTTGGTTTTGTAGTTGAAGGGTGGTGTGCTTGGTTTTGTAGTTGAAGGGTGGTGTGCTTGGTTTTGTAGTTGAAGGGTGGTGTGCTTGGTTTTGTAGTTGAAGGGTGGTGTGCTTGGTTTTGTAGTTGAAGGGTGGTGTGCTTGGTTTTGTAGTTGAAGGGTGGTGTGCTTGGTTTTGTAGTTGAAGGGTGGTGTGCTTGGTTTTGTAGTTGAAGGGTGGTGTGGTTGGTTTTGTAGTTGAAGGGTGGTGTGGTTGGTTTTGTAGTTGAAGGGTGGTGTGCTTGGTTTTGTAGTTGAAGGGTGGTGTGCTTGGTTTTGTAGTTGAAGGGTGATGTGGTTGGTTTTGTAGTTGAAGGGTGATGTGCTTGGTTTTGTAGTTGAAGGGTGGTGTGCTTGGTTTTGTAGTTGAAGGGTGGTGTGCTTGGTTTTGTAGTTGAAGGGTGGTGTGCTTGGTTTTGTAGTTGAAGGGTGGTGTGCTTGGTTTTGTAGTTGAAGGGTGGTGTGCTTGGTTTTGTAGTTGAAGGGTGGTGTGCTTGGTTTTGTAGTTGAAGGGTGGTGTGCTTGGTTTTGTAGTTGAAGGGTGGTGTGCTTGGTTTTGTAGTTGAAGGGTGGTGTGCTTGGTTTTGTAGTTGAAGGGTGGTGTGCTTGGTTTTGTAGTTGAAGGGTGGTGTGCTTGGTTTTGTAGTTGAAGGGTGATGTGCTTGGTTTTGTAGTTGAAGGGTGGTGTGCTTGGTTTTGTAGTTGAAGGGTGGTGTGCTTGGTTTTGTAGTTGAAGGGTGGTGTGCTTGGTTTTGTAGTTGAAGGGTGGTGTGCTTGGTTTTGTAGTTGAAGGGTGGTGTGCTTGGTTTTGTAGTTGAAGGGTGGTGTGCTTGGTTTTGTAGTTGAAGGGTGGTGTGCTTGGTTTTGTAGTTGAAGGGTGGTGAGTAATGTATTGTGCTGATAACACGGTCTGTGTTGTAGATATCCGCAGGTTGAACAGCAAGGCAGTGTTTGCCAAACGGACAGGGATGATTATTCTGGGTGGGGGCCTGGTCAAACACCATATAGCCAATGCCAATCTGATGGTAAGTAACTACTATTACTACGACTATAAAATGTTCTCTATGATCATATTCCTTAATTATAATGTTGGTGTAAATTATGAACTGTTCAATTCACCTATTTTCCTCTCATTTTGTTCTGTGGCAACTCACCAGTTAGAAAGTTGACTTGCTTAGCAGTGTTGGGGTAGTAAATTACATGTAGTTCAGGTAGTAATGTAAGTACATTTTTCAGTAGCTTGGTGGTAGTTGAACTACATTAAAATCTTGGTAGTGTTTCCAGTAGTTAATGACTTTTCTGCCATGTAGTGGTGTAGTGAACTACTGTTCTTGCAATTTGTAGTCCAGAACATTTCAGATTGAGATATATTAGTTTTATCATGTAGTAGTTTGGATGTAGTGAAGTACTTTTTCAAAGTAGTTGGTAGCTTGGTGAACTATATTTTCAGAGTAGCTTCCCCAACACAGGTGCTTAGCAACCTTAACTAACCAACCAGGTCAAACCATTTTATTATAATGTAACCCCCCCCTCAGAGGAATGGAGCGGACTATGCAGTGTTTGTGAACACTGGGCAGGAGTTTGATGGTTCCGACTCAGGGGCCAGGCCTGATGAGGCAGTGTCTTGGGGGAAGATCCGCATGGATGCCAAGCCAGTCAAGGTAACTCACTCACCAACTATCTTATCCCCAGTCTGAAGGTTAATGGATGGAATAGAAAATAATCTAACTTTATTGGCCACCCGAAGATGCAAATGTGCTTTTGGCCTCACCTTATGCTAATATAGATGAAGTGAAAGTGTAACTCTGGGTCAAGCAGGAGAGCAGCGCCACCAGAACTCTTGATAGATGCATTAGATCGACCAAAGATAAAACACAAACTCACGTTGAACCTTTTCCAATGGCTCTTTCCATTCCCATCTCCTGAAATGTATCTTAGAGATATGTATGTTTAGGCTTCAGTTTCCTGTCTGTGTTTTGTTTCTCTCTCCAGGTGTACGCTGATGCTTCCATAGTCTTCCCACTGCTGGTAGCTGAGACGTTTGCCCACCATGCTGACAAGCTGATTCCTGACAAGAAAGAATAACCAAACTAACCAAGGTGTTCCCACTCCACACTTAAAGGAATAATCCACATAAAAAACACCTGTTTTTTGTTTCATTAGTCAACTGTTGATACAGCCCCAAAATGTTTTGCATGTCAGCAATCAAGTTTTCAAGATATAGAACTTTCAAAAGGTTGATTCACTTGCCACATCATGATAATGCATCATATGACAGTGATCTGTCTCTGCCACATCATGATAATGCATCATATGACAGTGATCTGTCTCTGCCACATCATGATAATGCATCATATGACAGTGATCTGTCTCTGCCACATCATGATAATGCATCATATGACAGTGATCTGTCTCTGCCACATCATGATAATGCATCATATGACAGTGATCTGTCTCTGCGTCTATTTTTAGACATGATGTTCTGTTTACGGACTTCTCTCCATTATTTCAGAAATAAGTATTTGCTACGGGGTACTTTTAGCGTAGCGTAAGTGTTTTTGTTGTTGAATGACGTGAATTGCCATGTACCAATGAGTGTGTGTGTGTGTGTATGCGTGCATACTGGCACGTTTGAGAATGACATTGCTGAGTGAGACATTACTATATGGTAAACTTATAAGATATGTTATTTTTTTAAGTTAGTGAGAGGGTCTCTTTAGGGGAGCATGCACTGTTATTCAAAGAAATGCTTACTGAGGTGAAATGTATTTATTTATTACCTAGAACCTACTCGTGTATATCTGAGTAAATGAATAAAAACAACCTCAGAATGTTTCCATTATTACAGAATAAAACATCTGATGTTGTCTTACTACCTCTTTGTTTTCTTCTCCCAAAAACGTTCTGCAATGCTGTAGTACTTGAAATGACCATAAGGGGTCTCCCCTGCCTCACCCACTTCGGGCACGCACATATACAATAGTCCTTGACCAACTCTTCCAGCTACAGTGCATATCATCTCTGACAGTGATCTGGAGGCATTAGCTACCATTGTGTACATGGATGTACTTGCCAATCAGTACAGGCAGAGTACAGGCAGCTCAATTCTGATATTTTGCCCAAATATTGTAGAAAGCACTGATCTGATTGGTTAAAAGTCCAAGTGTAGAAATAAATAAATTGGGCAGCCCAATTTTGCTGTGCACCGTTATACATTTAATATATTTTATTGAACCTTTATTTAACTAGGCAAGTCACTTAAGAACAAATTCTTATTTACAATGACTGCCTACCAAAAGACAAAAAGCCTCCTGCGGGGACTGGGGATTAAAGATAAAAATATAGGACAAAACACACATGACGAGACAACACTACATTAAGGAAAAACTTAAAACAACAACAGCATGGCAGCAACACATGACAACACAACATGGTTGCAACACAACATGACAACATGGTAGCAACACAACATAACAACATGGTAGCAACACAACAACATGGTAGCAACACAACAACATGGTAGCAACACAACAACATGGTAGCAACACAACAACATGGTAGCAACACAACAACATGGTAGCAACACAACATAACATGGTAGCACCATAACATGGTAGCAACACAACATAACAACATGGTCACAACACAACATGACAACATGGTAGCAACACAACATAACAACATGGTAGCAACACAACATAACATGGTAGCAACACATAACATGGTAGCAACACATAACATGGTAGCAACACAACATAACAACATGGTCACAACACAACAACATGGTAGCAACACAACATGACAACATGGTAGCAACACAACATGACAACATGGTAGCAACACAACATGACAACATGGTAGCAACACAACATAACAACATGGTAGCAACACAACATAACAACATGGTAGCAACACAACATCAGCACAACAGTTCCGTCATAAGTCAAACTCATTCCACAGAGGGCTGAGTGTCTGGGTTTTCGCTCCTCACTTGTACTTCATTGATGAAATAAGGTCAATAACTAGTAAGGAACTCCCCTGACCTGGTTGTCTAGGTCTTAGATGAAAGTAATAACCAGAAACCAGCAACACTACATTTGAGTAATTTAGCACAGTGTTTCCCAACTCCAGTCCTCAAGTCCCCCTACAGAACACATTTTTATTGTAGCCCTGGACAATCACACCTGTTTTAACTAATCAACAAGCCCTCTGAGTTGAATGTGTGCTGACCGTTATGCTTGTGAGCAGCACTGGGGTCGGAATACAATCGTGGTTATATGAAGACACCATGGACCCGGCCAGAGATATGGGTTGGAAAACATACCTCAATGCAGGGATGGGATATGCCACTATACTCCAAATTGCTGTTTTGGTCCTCTTGCTAGCTACCAGCAGCCACTATGGAAAGGCACGTCATGTTGAACAACAAAGGAACTGATTGGCTGACACAGCTATTCCAAAATATCTACGGTGGCTACTGCTAGCTAGCATGGGGACGAAAAGGGAAGTATTTCAATCTTCTCGATGTATCAGTGTGGATAAAGGTCAAATGTGTAGTACAGTGGCATATCCCTGCATTGAGGCACATTTTCAACCCTGTATCTGGCGCCAGCTCCTAACCATGATTGTGTTCTGACCCCAGTGCAGCTCAGTGTAAACAAGCGTAACTGTAGGGTCAGTATCTTCTGGCAACTGGAGCTACTTACATCAGTGTATTCATCTTAAGATAGGTTGTTGTCTCACCTGGCTATCACAGTCTTAGGAAGTTATGAAGCTCTAAACAAGTCAAGGGTATGGTTATTGACAGTGAGAGGATATTGGCATTAACACTGCAATTACATGCTACTGTGGGGTGAGATGTGTGGTAGTGTATTTGTTCATGGTTTTCAGTTGGTGGGTGTTATTGAATGCGTTTCCAGATCCAAGAAGCCATGTCAGGTAACCATTCCATCAATCACTGCTGTTGTCTGTGTGGTTCCGCCCCTCCCAGTTCCCCTGAAGAGTTAATGAAGGAGGTATGAGTCGCGTGTGGACTGTTCTGTGGAAATGTCTGTTGGCACCGTTACCGGTTGTGCACACACACACACACACACACACACACACACACACACACACACACATGCGTTTGTTTTACTATCCTTGCGGGGACTAAACAATTGATTGCCATTCAAAATCTTATTTTCCCCTAACCTAACCTGATTGTGGACTTCAGGAAACAGCCGAGGGAGCACCCCCCCTATCCATATCAACGGGCCAGCATGGGAGAAGGTGGAAAGTTTTAAGTTCCTGGGCGTAAACATCACTGACAAACTGAAATGGTCCACCCACACAGACAGTGTGGTGAAGGCGCAACAGCACCTCTTCAATGTCAGGAGGCTGAAGAAATTTGACTTGTCACCTAAAACCCTCACAAACTGTTACAGATGCACAATTGAGAGCATCCTGTCGGGCTGTATCACCACCTGGTATGGCAACTGCTCCTCCCAGAACCGTAAGGCTCTACAGAGGGTAGTGAGGTCTGCACAACGCATCACCGGTGGCAAACTACCTGCCCTCCAGGACACCTACAGTACAGCACCCGATGTCACAGGAAGGACATAAAGATCATCAAAGACAACAACCACCTGAGCCACTGCCTGTTCACCCTGCTATTATCCAGTAGGCGAGGACAGTACAGGTGCATCAAAGCAGGGACCGAGAGACCGAAAAACAGCTTCTATCTCAAGGCTGCTGCCTACATACACATACTTGAAATCATTGGCCACTTTAATAAATGGAATACTAGTCACTTTAATAATATTTACATTTCTTGCATTACTCATCTCATATTTAGATACTGCATTCTATACTTTTCTATTGTATCTTAGCTCTGACATTGCTTGTCCAAATATGTATGTATTCTTAACTCCGTTCCTTTACTTGTGTGTATTGAGTATATGTTGTGAAATTAGATTTGTTTGTATTGGGTATATGTTGTGAAATTGTTAGATATCACTTGTTAGATATTGCTGCACTGTCAGGACAAGAAGCACAAGCATTTTGCTACACCCACAATAACATCTGCACATGTATGTGACCAATAACATTTGATTTGACTTGATTAGAACTCTAACTCTTAACCCTAGAACTAACCACTACTCTACAACACTGGTCCATCAAGAAGATTGAAATATTGCTTGTTTTCCTGGAAAACTGCCCTTTTTGTCCTCATGCTAGCTAGCAGTAGCTACAACAGCCATTATGGAATGGCACTTCATATTGAACAACAAAGGAACTGATTGGCTACTGCTAGCTAGCATATGGACGAAAAATACAGTTTTCTGGGAAAACTAGCAGTATTTCAATCTCCTCTATATATCAGTGTGGATAAAGGTTAAATTTGGAGAACATCGGCATATCCCATCCCTGCATTGAGGTATGTTTTCGAACCCATATCTCCGCCAGCTCCTGGGTGTCTTAATTCAACCATGAGCCGTGGAGGCTCCTCAGAGGATGAAGGGGAGGAACATCCTCCTCAATGAATTTCAAAAAAATTAAAATAGTGAAACAAAGTTATCCTTTTTAGATAAAACTATACTAAATATATTCACGTCTCCAAATAATTGATAAAAACACACTGTTTTACAATGAATGTGTACAGTAGCCTCAACAGCACTCTGTAGAGTAGCATCATGGTGTACAGTAGCCTCAACAGCACTCTGTAGAGTAGCACCATGGTGTACAGTAGCCTCAACAGCACTCTGTAGAGTAGCATCATGGTGTACAGTAGCCTCAACAGCACTCTGTAGAGTAGCATCATGGTGTACAGTAGCCTCAACAGCACTCTGTAGAGTAGCACCATGGTGTACAGTAGCCTCAACAGCACTCTGTGGAGTAGCACCATGGTGTACAGTAGCCTCAACAGCACTCTGTAGAGTAGCACCATGATGTACAGTAGCCTCCACAGCACTCTGTAGAGTAGCACCATGGTGTACAGTAGCCTCAACCGCACTCTGTAGAGTAGCACCATGGTGTACAGTAGCCTCAACAGCACTCTGTAGAGTAGCATCATGGTGTACAGTAGCCTCAACAGCACTCTGTAGAGTAGCACCATGGTGTACAGTAGCCTCAACAGCACTCTGTAGAGTAGCACCATGGTGTACAGTAGCCTCAACAGCACTCTGTAGAGTAGCATCATGGTGTACAGTAGCCTCAACAGCACTCTGTAGAGTAGCACCATGGTGTACAGTAGCCTCAACAGCACTCTGTAGAGTAGCATCATGGTGTACAGTAGCCTCAACAGCACTCTGTAGAGTAGCATCATGGTGTACAGTAGCCTCAACAGCACTCTGTAGAGTAGCACCATGGTGTACAGTAGCCTCAACAGCACTCTGTGGAGTAGCACCATGGTGTACAGTAGCCTCAACAGCACTCTGTAGAGTAGCACCATGATGTACAGTAGCCTCCACAGCACTCTGTAGAGTAGCACCATGGTGTACAGTAGCCTCAACCGCACTCTGTAGAGTAGCACCATGGTGTACAGTAGCCTCAACAGCACTCTGTAGAGTAGCATCATGGTGTACAGTAGCCTCAACAGCACTCTGTAGAGTAGCACCATGGTGTACAGTAGCCTCAACAGCACTCTGTAGAGTAGCACCATGGTGTACAGTAGCCTCAACAGCACTCTGTAGAGTAGCATCATGGTGTACAGTAGCCTCAACAGCACTCTGTAGAGTAGCACCATGGTGTACAGTAGCCTCAACAGCACTCTGTAGAGTAGCATCATGGTGTACAGTAGCCTCAACAGCACTCTGTAGAGTAGCACCATGGTGTACAGTAGCCTCAACAGCACTCTGTAGAGTAGCACCATGGTGTACAATAGCCTCAACTGCACTCTGTAGAGTAGCATCTGGTGTAACAGCACTCTGCACCATCATGGTGTACAGTAGCCTCAACAGCACTCTGTAGAGTAGCACCATGGTGTACAGTAGCCTCAACAGCACTCTGTAGAGTAGCACCATGGTGTACAGTAGCCTCAACAGCACTCTGTAGAGTAGCACCATGGTGTACAGTAGCCTCAACAGCACTCTGTAGAGTAGCACCATGGTGTACAGTAGCCTCAACAGCACTCTGTAGAGTAGCATCATGGTGTAGCCGGAGGACAGATAGTTTCCTTCTGGTCCCCACAAGGATAGTAAAACCAAAAACCTGTATTACGTAACGATGAAATATATTCTCAGCTCTTATGAGTCTGACATCAGTCACTTCACACTATATACTGTACTTAACCTCAATAGTAGAGTATGTACTCTTCTCTCATTGAAATAGCACCATCAGTGTTCCCCTAAGGGGAGTTGAGCCTTCCAGTGTCTAATCGTAGTTCCATATACCCAAACCTCCACTCTACACGTCACCTTGCAGACCCATTATAGTCCAACCTTTTAAATTGAACATTTGCAAACAAAAACAAATGTGTTTATTCATGAAACGCCACAGAGACATCAGGAATGTTTTATTTATTTTTTGCCCAAAATGTATATGACCTTTCCAAGATGGGAATCAAACAAAACAGAATAGAATTTTGGGACAAGGTCCATTTTCCCAAACCTCAGCCTCAATGTGTCCTCCCCCCACACTCTCTGCAGTTCCTCTTTTTGCACAAACTACTTTTCCATCCATTTAATCTTCCTTTCATTTTCTATTGGCTTTGTGAGCTGTATTGTGTTTGTGGCACGGTGTGTGTGTGGCACGGTGTGCCGTATTGTGTGTGTGTGGCACGGTGTGCTGTATTGTGTGTGTGTGGCACGGTGTGCTGTATTGTGTGTGTGTGGCACGGTGTGCTGTATTGTGTTTGTGTGACACGGTGTGCTGTAGGGTGTGTGTGGCACGGTGTGCCGTATTGTGTGTGTGTGTGGCACGGTGTGCTGTAGGGTGTTTGTGTGACACGGTGTGCTGTAGGGTGTTTGTGTGACACGGTGTGCTGTAGGGTGTGTGTGGCACGGTGTGCTGTAGGGTGTGTGTGGCACGGTGTGCTGTAGGGTGTGTGTGTGACACGGTGTGCTGTAGGGTGTGTGTGTGACACGGTGTGCTGTATTGTGTTTGTGTGACACGGTGTGCTGTAGGGTGTGTGTGTGGCACGGTGTGCTGTAGGGTGTGTGTGTGGCACGGTGTGTTGTAGGGTGTGTGTGGCACGGTGTGCTGTAGGGTGTGTGTGGCACGGTGTGCTGTAGGGTGTGTGTGTGTGTGTGTGGCACGGTGTGCTGTATGGTGTGTGCGTGTGTGGCACGGTGTGCTGTAGGGTGTGTGTGGCACGGTGTGCTGTAGGGTGTGTGTGTGGCACGGTGTGCTGTAGGGTGTGTGTGGCACGGTGTGCTGTAGGGTGTGTGTGTGTGTGGCACGGTGTGCTGTATGGTGTGTGCGTGTGTGGCACGGTGTGCTGTAGGGTGTGTGTGGCACGGTGTGCTGTAGGGTGTGTGTGTGTGTGGCACGGTGTGCTGTATGGTGTGTGCGTGTGTGGCACGGTGTGCTGTAGGGTGTGTGTTTGTGTGGCACGGTGTGCTGTAGGGTGTGTGTGGCATGGTGTGCTGTAGGGTGTAGGTGGCACGGTGTGCTGTAGGGTGTGTGTGTGTGTGGCACGGTGTGCTGTATGGTGTGTGTGTGTGTGTGGCACGGTGTGCTGTAGGGTGTAGGTGGCACGGTGTGCTGTATGGTGTGTGTGGCACGGTGTGCTGTATGGTGTGTGTGTGTGTGTGTGTGTGTGGCACGGTGTGCTGTAGGGTGTGTGTGGCACGGTGTGCTGTAGGGTGTGTGTGTGTGTGGCACGGTGTGCTGTAGGGTGTGTGAGTGTGTGGCACGGTGTGCTGTAGTGTGTGTGTGTGTGTGGCACGGTGTGCTGTAGGGTGTGTGTGTGGCACGGTGTGCTGTAGGGTGTGTGTGTGTGTGGCACGGTGTGCTGTAGGGTGTGTGTGTGTGTGGCACGGTGTGCTGTAGGGTGTGTGTGTGTGTGGCACGGTGTGCTGTAGGGTGTGTGTGTGTGTGGCACGGTGTGCTGTAGGGTGTGTGTGTGGCACGGTGTGCTGTAGGGTGTGTGTGGCACGGTGTGCTGTAGGGTGTGTGTGTGTGTGTGGCACGGTGTGCTGTAGGCTGTGTGTGTGTGTGGCACGGTGTGCTGTAGGGTGTGTGTGTGTGTGGCACGGTGTGCTGTAGGGTGTGTGCGTGTGTGGCACGGTGTGCTGTAGGGTGTGTGTGTGTGTGGCACGGTGTGCTGTATGGTGTGTGCGTGTGTGGCACGGTGTGCTGTAGGGTGTGTGCGTGTGTGGCACGGTGTGCTGTATGGTGTGTGTGGCACGGTGTGCTGTAGGGTGTAGGTGGCACGGTGTGCTGTAGGGTGTGTGTGTGGCACGGTGTGCTGTAGGGTGTGTGTGTGTGTGGCACGGTGTGCTGTAGGGTGTGTGTGTGTGTGGCACGGTGTGCTGTAGGGTGTGTGTGTGTGTGGCACGGTGTGCTGTAGGGTGTGTGTGTGTGTGGCACGGTGTGCTGTAGGGTGTGTGTGTGTGTGGCACGGTGTGCTGTAGGGTGTGTGTGTGTGTGGCACGGTGTGCTGTAGGGTGTGTGTGTGTGTGGCACGGTGTGCTGTAGGGTGTGTGTGTGTGGCACGGTGTGCTGTAGGGTGTGTGTGTGTCACGGTGTGCTGTACGGTGTGTGTGGCACGGTGTGCTGTAGGGTGTGTGTGTGTGTGTGGCACGGTGTGCTGTAGGGTGTGTGTGTGTGTGGCACGGTGTGCTGTAGGGTGTGTGTGGCACGGTGTGCTGTAGGGGTGTGTGTGGCACGGTGTGCTGTAGGATGTGTGTGTGTGTGTGGCACGGTGTGCTGTAGGGTGTGTGTGTGTGTGGCACGGTGTGCTGTAGGGTGTGTGTGGCACGGTGTGCTGTAGGGTGTGTGTGTGTGTGGCACGGTGTGCTGTAGGGTGTGTGTGTGTGGCACGGTGTGCTGTAGGGTGTGTGTCACGGTGTGCTGTACGGTGTGTGTGGCACGGTGTGCTGTAGGGTGTGTGTGTGTGTGTGGCACGGTGTGCTGTAGGGTGTGTGTGTGTGTGGCACGGTGTGCTGTAGGGTGTGTGTGGCACGGTGTGCTGTAGGATGTGTGTGTGTGTGGCACGGTGTGCTGTAGGGTGTGTGTGTGTGTGGCACGGTGTGCTGTAGGGTGTGTTTACCAAGGGCTAGACATTAGATTGACAGTACAAAGGCCACACTGTATGGATTTTCCATCACGTTTAGACGCTTATGTTTGTTTAGCGCTTTATTGGATGAGGAGGAGACAGAAAGTCTGAGAGAGAAGATATTGCTGGATAGTTGTCTTTTGTGTGTGTGTGGGCATGTGTGCTCACGGCAGTGTGTGTGTGAATGCACGTGCATGCTCAGGGCTGTGTGTGTGTGCATTATCTATAGTCACGCTATGATAATGTTGTGTGACGTCTCCACAGAGCGGACAGTGTTAGGACCTTCTCTCGCTGAACAATCACTACTCTGTGTGATGTGGGGGCCACAACAGTCATAATGGCAATTATGTCTGTACAGCAGCCAGATTGGCAGATATCTGCTGAGAGGGAGGGAAGGAGGGAGAGAGAAAGAGGGAGAGAGAGACAGAGAAGAGAGCGAAAGAAAGGGAGAGGGAGGAAGAAAAAAGAAGGAGGGCAAGTGAAAGATGACTGGCTGCACAGCTGCAGGGTGGGTTGAGCCTGTCGAGTCTAGTGCAGCGTGTGTGTTGTTGTGCATATTTTTCTATGTATGTAGTGTGTATGTGTGTTGTTGTGTATTTTCTGTTTGTATGTCGTGTGTGTAGTGTGTGTGTTGTTGTGCATATTTTTCTATGTATGTAGTGTGTATGTGTGTTGTTGTGTATTTTCTGTTTGTATGTCGTGTGTGTGTATTTTCTGTTTGTATATTTTTCTATGTATATGTGTGTTGTTGTGTATTTTCTGTGTGTGTGTGTGTTGTGCATATTTTTCTGTATGTATGTAGTGTGTATGTGTGTTGTTGTGTATTTTCTGTTTGTATGTAGTGTGTGTTGTTGTGCATATTTTTCTATGTATGTAGTGTGTATGTGTGTTGTTGTGTATTTTCTGTTTGTATGTAGTGTGTGTGTGTGTTGTTGTGCATATTTTTCTATGTATGTAGTGTGTATGTGTGTTGTTGTGCATTTTCTGTTTGTATGTAGTGTGTGTGTTGTTGTGCATATTGTTCTGTGTATATAGTGTGTATGTGTGTTGTTGTGTATTTTCTGTTTGTATGTCGTGTGTGTGTGTGTTGTTGTGCATATTTTTCTATGTATGTAGTGTGTATGTGTGTTGTTGTGTATTTTCTGTTTGTATGTAGTGTGTGTTGTTGTGCATATTTTTCTATGTATGTAGTGTGTATGTGTGTTGTTGTGCATTTTCTGTTTGTATGTAGTGTAGCTCCCTTCAGTAACCACGAGCACAACCGTTCCTTGATTTTAACTGGCGGTTTTATTCTGTAGTTTTAGTCAGAATTATCACCTTCCGTGAGAACTATATAGTAAATGAAAAATACAGTTAAGCACACTCTTACAACCTTATCTTAGGAGTGACTTATTAGCTTGGTATAACTCTGAAGTGCTTACATACATAACAGTTTAACCGGCATTATAACGGGTTCAGATTAAACACATGAATAAAGGAAAAATACCTCATTGGCTGCTTATTACAGAAGGGAGGAAATCAAACTTCACACTTATTATTCCTGGCATGAATTCACACTTCATCCTAACATACACTCTTCAACCTTTATGAACTACACCCGATGACATGAAAATTTAGCTAACGCAGCGCAGGATTGCCTTCCCTCCAAAAGTGTGTTGCTACAATAAGGATCCCCGTTACAACAGTATTAGCTACGTAGTTCCGCTTGTATTATCATTTCCCCCGCACAGCGGACACGTAAACAATTCAAACAAAAGACAACGACATAAACTGTAAGTCTAACTGTCAGTTACATGTAGTGTGTGTGTGTGTTGTTGTGCGTATTTTTCTATGTATGTAGTGTGTGTGTGTTCTGTCTGTACACTCTTCATCCTCATGCCCTTATCTGCTTCACTGTTTACCTGTTATGTTGCCATGGGGACTCCCGCCCTGGATCCATGCCAAGCTAACCTGCAGACAGGGGCGTCATTCACCCCCAAAATCTGAGGGGGCACAAAGTATGTGAGAATGGCTGAGGGGTGACTCGGACGGGGGCTAGGCCTCCTGCTGGAAGTTGGAGAATTTAGCATTTTTCAAATATCTTAAACAGCTTTTTCCTGCAATATAGATCCATAATCATTATGCTTAATTATATGCAAAAAAAAAGTTTGTTTTTCTGCATATCTAAGCATATCTCTTGAGCTGTCTGTGTTCTCCAGACTGGTGGTTATATATTTTTTGGTATTGAAAGGAATGTGAGTTTTATTCAGTACATGTAGTAATTGCTTGATTTTCTAAAGTCTACCAACCTTGCTAGCAAGCATCCCATCGTAGATAGTTTGACAAGCTCGCTACTCTAACTTGAGTGCTAGCCTTCTTGGTAGCTAGTTATGAGATTTGGAGATTGGGAACCTATCTGGGCTAGTTGAAGCCAAATTCATAAAATTGCTAGGTGGCTTGTAGTATTACAGAGAAACAACAACCAAAAATGTAACTTCTTTCCCCCTCCATTTTATATTTTATATTTGTAATACAAACCCTTTTATTTATTATACATTTATTTTTACAGGACAAATCTGAGGGGGCATGTGCCCCTGTGCCCCCTATGGGCATGACGCCTCTACGTGCAGAGGTGGCAGCAGGTGAGGGAGTCCGGGGGGCACTTGATTTGTCCTGTACATTTTTTAAATAAAAAGAAATAACAGAGAGAGAAAGTGAGTGAGAGAGAGAGAGGGAGTCAACCTAGAGAGTGAAAAGAGAGAGAGCTTTAGCCTCACCTACAAACTGCTTTCTTAGAAACAGGAAGTTGATTGATGCGGTGTGACCTCTGACGCAGCCAGCTGCCGCTGCTGACGGAGGCTTTCTCCGTTGGCCCGGCAACGACTCAGAAAATACAAACATCTGGACCGATGCTAAACTCTTCACCTCCATCAACAGCATTATCGTCATTGCCGCTATAATCGGTGTCATTATCATCTTTGCCGTTATGATCATTATCTTCGACAGCTGGCGCGCCTGGTTGGGGTTGGTTGGTGGTTGTAGAAGTCAGTGATAATATGACCCCATTGATATAGATCGTTTGGTTGACCGTGTCTCACCTGCTGTGGATAACCTCCCACAGTTAGCTAGTCACTACAGATACACTGGTTCGAATCCAGGCTGTATCACAACCAGCCGTGATTGGGAGTCCCATAGGGCGGCACACAATTGGCCCAGTGTCGTCCGGGTTTGGCTGGTGTAGGCCGTCATTGTAAATTAGAATTTGTTCTTAACTGACTTGTCTAGTTAAAAGGTTCAATTTAAAAATTAAAAATAAAATAGACAGCCATCAAGTTCTCTACATACCTCCCTTTAAGAAGACATGAACTCT